>NC_063336.1:38338869-38359123 GCF_021869965.1 Rhincodon typus
CATGGCTGTTTCTATCTTTTGCTCTCTATTTCTCAGTCGGCAGCAAAAGAAATCTGCTGTGTGACTGTGATATTTTGGGAGTTAAGGGGAAGACTGCAACCTGATCCAAAAATGGATTTCTCTACTCCTTCCCCATGGCAAATGACGTGTATCTGAGGAGTTTTCTATCTGAGGAGAAATGTTCACTACTTTCCTTGATTTCAAATTCCTTTCATCATAGAAGTAAATAGCACTACGGGAGACACAGAGTCTGGAAACTCATGTCGTTGTCACAAAGAATAAATACTTTGTACCAGCTGCTCAATAATACAATCTGAGACTGGGATATTCCCATTTTTTTGTACTATCTCCAAAAGCAGGAGAGTTTCCAGGAGGGAAACCAAGGCCTACTGAAGTAAGAAAGCCTGCAGGGCTTTCAGTAACCATGTGATGGACTGTCGGCAGGTTGTCCCCAGATTTGGGACCCAGTGTAAGAATCCCTGCCCATTTGGAGCTGCTGACCAATCAGAAGCTGATAGCTCCACAGCCTTCGCAGTTTCAGGACAGAGGGTGAGGCTCATGCTTGGGTATCAATTCTGGGACTCTCAGTTGCTGTTTTGGGATGGTTTTTTGGAATTGAGTCATAGTGGGGAGGAGGAGGCAGGGGTTTCAGAAGCAAAGGAAGGGTTCTGGTGCTCAGTGACCAAGCTCTGCCCTAGGTGTAACTCTTTGGTCTTGCACCAACCACTCATGATTGAGGGCCCACGCCACCACCAACCCAAACTGTTGTCTGCCTGGTTTGGTTTAGCAGTCTGCTAGGCCATCTCTTTCTTGTCCTGCCCGGAGCTGAAGTACTTGCAACCCAGGTGGATTAAAGGCCTTAAGTGGTCATTAAACATGTGAAGGCCTCAAATGGTACTGCATCAGGAAATTCAAGTTTGGGGTTTCCCACCCTGAACTTAATCCCTGTGCTGGCAGGAAGGCAGTGGGTATCTCCCATCTGGTAACTACCCTTCCCAGGAGCCCCCACATTATTTTTAAGGTGGGGAAAACTCCACTTAGAGTCTGACTCAAACTTCTAGAAATTAAGCACTTTTCTGTCAGACAGACTCCAGCAGTAGTCAAATGACTACTTTCATTTACCTACATTTAAAGCTACAGCACATCCTGAAATATGACTACTTTCATTTACCTACATTTAAAGCTACAGCACATCCTGAAATATAATAATCTTAAGAAAACTAAAAGGACAACTCCAAAAATCATAATCATATACATTTCACACTTTTAACAGCTTTTTTCCTGAATTGCTGCAAAACAACATATAGAAATATCATATATAAATACATTATCTTGCCTTTCACATCCTCTGCATTCTGATCTTTGCTAAGATACTGTCCTTTGATGGTTTTTAACATATTTGTATGCAGTCTGAGCATAATCTCTGAGGTATGGAATCAAATCAACAAAATGCCATAAACTGTTTCACCAGAGGTGTCACATTTATTTTTGTGAAATTCTTCCCCTTTCAATTTAAGGGTCCAGACATTGGTCCACAAAGGGACCATTTTTCAGGATTTTTCTGACTATTACAGTCCAAAATGGCAAGGAAGAAGTGGGTGCACACTTTCAAACAGAAATCTACCACCTGCAATTGGAGAAGGATAAAGTGCTGCCCTTTACATATGCACAAAGCAGATTATTGCAGCTTTGCATGTTCAAGGATCTAAACTTTTTATTTTCATTCATTCCTGGGTATCACTGAGTATCGCTGATTGGTCCAGCATTTATTGCCCATCCTTAATTGCCCTTGAGAAAGTGGTAGTGGGCTACCTTCTTGAACTGCTGTGGGTTATTTGGTGTAGATAAACCCAAAATTCTGTTAAAGAGGGAGTTCGAGGATTTTGACTCCGCGATACTGAAGGAATGATGTTATATTTCCAAGTGAAGATGTTGAGTGGCTTGCAAGTAGTGGTCCTCCCATGTATCTGCTGCTTTTGCCCTTCAATATGATAGGAGTGTAGGGTTTGGAACAGGCTGCCTAAGGAGCCTTGATGAATTACTGCAGTTTATCTTGTAGATGGTGACTGCTGCTGCAGCTACGAAATATGAGTGATAAAGGGAGTGGATGCTCGTGGGTGGTGGTGCCAGTCAAATAGGCTGCTTTGTCCTGGATGGCGTCAAGCTTTATGAGTTTTGTTGGAGCTGCACTTATCAAGGCAAGTGGGTAGTATTCCATTACACTCCTGACTTGTGCCTTGTAGATGATAGAAAGGCTCTGGGAAGTCAGGAAGTGAGTTACTCCGGGTATCTGACCTACTCTCATAGCTGCTGTGTTTATATGGCTTGTCCAATTCAGTTTCTGGACTAGGATAATCCACACGATATTGATAGCAGAGGATTCAACAATGGTAATGCCATTGAATATCAAGGGACGATAGCTAGATTCTTTTTTGTTGTAAATGGTCATTGCCCAGCACTGTGTAGTATGAATGTAAATTGCCATTTATCAGATCAATCCTGGATATTGTCCAGGTCTCGCTGCATTTGGTTGTGGATTACTTCAGTTTCTAAGGGATTATGAATGGTGGTGAATATTGCATAATCAGCAATGAACATCCCTACTTCTGGCTTTATGCTGGGGGAAAGGTCATTATGAAACAGTCGAAGATGGTTGGGCGTGGGACACTACGCTAAGGAGCTTCTGCAGAGATGTCCTGAAGCTGGACTGACAGACCTCCAACAACCACAAACTTCCTCCTTTGTGCCAGACATGACCCCAACCAGCCGAGAATTTCCACCCCGATTCCTACTGATTCCTGTTTGGCTATGGCTCCTTGATGCCACACTTGGTTAAATGTGGCCGTGATGTCAAGGACTGTCACTATCACCTTGCCCTGGTCTTCAACTCTTTTGTCCATGTGTGAACCAAGGCTGTAATGAGGTCAGGAGCAGTGTAGCCTTGGCGTAACCCTAACTGAGCAGGTTATTGCTGAGCTGCTTGATAGCACTGTTGATAACACCTTCCTTTTGTTTCCTGAGTAGATCGAGATCGAGATCAAGAGTAGACTGACAGGGTGGTAATTGGCTGCGTTGGATTTTCCACATTGTTGGATAAATGTCAGCGATGTAGCTGTACTGGAACAGCTTGCCGAGAGGCATCACAAGTTCTGGAGCACAATTTACCAGTAATATTACCAGAATGTTGTCAGGGCTCATAACCTTTGTAGTATTCCAGTGCCTTCAGATGTTTCTTGATGTCATATGGAGTGAATCGAATTGGCTGAATTCTGCATCTGTGATGTTGGGGTCCATTGGCAGAGGCCAAGATAGATTTGAAGAAGCTGCTCCTGGATTAGTTTCCCCTGAGGCAGCTAATGCCATACACCACTTGAGGAAACAGGGTTATAGGAATTGGCTGCAACAAAAAAAGTAAGTACTTTCTTATTACCTACCTGAAAATGGAAATAAACGGAGCACCAGATTATCTGCTGACCTTCAATTGAAGGATCCAAAATGCTTCTACCAATGACTAAGTTATGCCCCTCCTCCCTCAAAATTGTCACTGTTCCCAATCCCCTCCCATTACCTTAAGTGGTAGACGTAGTAAAGAATTCTATTATTATATGTGTTGTATGAAGTACTGGTTCTGAAACAGTTAACGTTTGAGCTGTGTTCAGCTCTACCCAGTCTGATAAGTTCACGCAGGATACTCACAGGTGAGTGCAGAATCAGGTAGGATCTGGAATGGTGTCTTGATGTAGTTGCAAGTGTCTTCTCTGCCTCTTGTTGGTAATTGCTAATGTGCCTAAGAGTTGCATACTATGATGCAACAAACTACTTTTGGTCCCTTAGGACAACAGCCCCTTCTGCTCAGACTTCTTCATGGCTCATCCTCCCCCACATGCTACTGAACTGTCCTTTGAACAAGCATAGCAAGGAAGATTGGTGGTAGCATTATCCCCAACTACAAGTTACCAGTGTTTGGTGCCCAGGCATCACAACAGAATACCTCATGGTTTCAGTAGTAAACACCACAATATCACAGAATGGAGAGACAGATGAAGGAGGAATTGCTTGTATATGACATAGACTGCAGGTGCTGCTAACAGATAGAGTCTGAATGGACCGAGTGAGGAGGAGGTAAAAAAGTTTTTGTAAGTCAATGGTACTGTTGAATAAATATGCAGAAAGACAGTGTGAGCTCTTTGTTGCACTAACAGATAATGTTTCTGTATGGACTTTGTAGAGTGAAAAATGCTTCAACATGTAGGCTGAAAGGTGGTAAGCTACTGAAACTGTCAAATTTTCTAATGTCCAAATTATGCTAGCAGGGTACCACAAATGGTTTATGGTTTTGCAGTACAGATCCTGAATAACACAGCCATGGGTTACAAGAATCTCTTTTATTCATTCATGGTGCATCATTGGTAAGGCCAGCATTTAATGTTCATCCCCAGTTGCTGTTCTGAGACAACTACATTACTGTGGATCTGGAGTTGTAGATCATGTGGGTAGGTACAGCAGCTTTCCTTCCCTAAAGGACATTGATGAGTCTGCTGGATGTTTATAATAATCCAGTAGTTTCATGGTCACCATCACAAATACTAAATTTTATTTTAATTTCAGAAACAGTTAACAAATCTAAATTCACCAATTACAATGGTGAGACCTGAGGTCATGTTTCCAAAACATTAGCGTAGGCCTCAAGATTACTAGACCAGTAACATAACCATTATGCCATTCTACCTCAGGGCATATGAGTCAGTCCAATATTGTAAGGAATTTTTAGGAAAGCTGATGAGCAAGTGAGCACTTTAAAAGACAAGTTAAGAACAGTAGGATCAGGTCAGATTATATAATTTTCAAATGCGCAACAACCTATGAAGTCTGGTATATCAAATAGATGAGGATGAAGATTACAATGGACAAAGTCACATGTAATAGAGGGAAGAGGGTATTTAGTACACAACTGAATAAAGAATTGAAGTTAAGGATTTACAGAGAGTTTTATATGAATTGTGATGCTGTATAAAGCTGAAACATAAACAATAACAAAAGAGATTAAGCTTCTTAGATATGCATTTGGAGTCATAGGGAGAAATTGACGTAAGAAAAGTAAAACAAAAATGTAATGTGAGTTATACAGAATTGTGACAATATGAGAATGTAGTTTGCTTGATACCATGAAATACAGACGAATTAATTATTTGGGCTTGTGCTGAGAAAGGAGGAGATTTTAGAAGGAATTATTTAAAGGGTAGATGGAAAGAAATCGAAGAGAATGTTAAACAAACATGGTGCTGACTACTCAAAGAATTCAGAGTAGATGGAGTTGTTTGATCAGAGAAAAATTAGGTACTATGCACAAATTTATGTACAAACATTTAGAGGGGTTAGTGGTGCGGAATCATAGAATCCCTATAGCGTGGAAGGAGGCCATTCAGCCCATCGAGTCCATATCGGCCCTCTGAAGAGCATCCCATATCCCCCATAACCTTGTATTTCCCACAGCTAGTCCACCTAGCCTGCACACCTTTGAACTGTGGGAGGAACTCAATGAAATTTCCATAGGCCCACTATGTGCAATAAAATGAGCTAAATTGAAACAAGCTTAGGAACTAAGATTTATGAAGAAAATTGATTTTGTTATTTCTCTAAATTAATAGTAATACTTGGATTTTTTAGTTTTACAAAGTGGGATTTCAATGGCAGAATATTTGAGAACATTTTCAGAGCTATAATCATAGAGATAAGCATTTTGAAGTATGCTGTTGAAAAATTTTTGAAGACATCAATATAGATTTATGTAGTTAATGTTGGTTTTGCTAAAAAAGAGCATACAGATCATAAATGTATGGTATTTCTGACAACGGTATTTCTTTAAGAATGAACAATATTCTACTTTATATTATATTGAAAAGCACATGGAAAAGAGGAAATGTCTTCTTTGTTACACTTAAGAAGCCAAATAGTGACTGTGGATTTGTTATTTTTCAACTCTCAGAGAGCGATCTTGTTACTTATTTAGCTTTGTTTTAATTGGAGTTAAATGTGAGGTAAAGCCTGCCATAGATGAAGTATATGACATAATTGTTTAGTTAGACATTGAGAGCTGTCTGCTGCTTCCACTTTAGAATTGATGGGTGGCCTGAAATGCAAACCATTTCCGACCCACAGTTCGAGAGACATTCATTTCATTATTTCACTCCATGTTTTTATTGACCAGCACAGATGATCACCTGATCTATGGGCTAGTGGGGAATTGGGGGCGGGGAGGACCAATCGGTTTAATGTGGGGGTGTGGGGGGCGGTGTGTAATACTCACTGAACTGACAATTTTAAACAAAGCTGTCACCCTAGGTGGTTTCAAACAAGTAGGTTTGGACTTCTGTTCTTTCAAGGGAGGATGTTACAACCTCAAGAGCTATTTGCCTCTCAGGTTGCCTAGCAACTCTAGGAGACCTGGTAATGTCAGACTTCAAGAGTGGAGGCTGCTGAGACTGCAAGTAGGCCCAGGATGAAGACAACATGGATCCAGCCTAGAGGGGAGCGATGCAGGGGCATTGGAAAGGGAGGAATGAAAGACCCTGGGAGATGGAGGTGGAGGGGGCAGGGTTGGGGGAAGTGGAAATGTGGGGTGAGAGGATGGGATCCTAGCTTTTCGTGGAATGAATTAAAATGTGCAAGATTTAAAATAATAAAAGATCAAGGGACATGAGGATAATAAGAATACACTTGGGAACTCATAAGGAAATGATGGAGTAGGCGTAATCATGTCTGTGATGACTTTCAAACAGAGAAACAAAGTAGAAAATGTGTTACATTTTAAATGTAGGAGAAACAAGAGGTGGATGTTCTGAGGAGCACAGGTACAAAGGACAAAATCAAGAAGAATGAGAAAATTTGTTGTGGGAATGTTGGAGTCGACAGGTGAGGGCATGATTACTAATGAGTTGGCAAGGTTTAGTCTGAATGCGCTGAACAGGGCTGTGTGAAAGATGCTGGTAAAGCACCCCTGATGCAAGAGAAGTGTTAATAAAGCAAAAATGGGTAATAATAGAATTAAAATTGGATGAAAATTAACACAATGTTGGACAAGCATGAATCACAAAAAGTTATCATCTACGTTCAGCGGGTAATAGGGAAGGCAAATGGAATTTTGGCCTTTATTTCAAAGGGAACGGAATATAAAAGTAAGGAGATTTTTCTAAAACTATAAAAGGCACTAGTCAGACCACAGCTGGAAGACTTCGAACAATTTTGGGCCCCATATCTAAAGAGAGATATAATGGGATTGTACGCAGTCCAGAGAAGGCTGGTCCCACTTTGGAGGGACTGTCTTATGATGAGACGATATGTAGGTTGGGCCTTTACTCGTTGGAGTTGAGTAGAAACTTTATTCAAACATATAAGATTCTTTGGGAACTTGACTGAGAAAATATGGAAATGTTGTTTCTCCTTGCGGGAGAGCCTAAGTCCAGAGGGCATACCCCATAATAAGAGATCACATATTTAAGACAGAGATGACGAAGAATTTCTTCTCTCACTGTGAATCTGTGGAATTCTTTACCACAGAGGAATGTTGATTCTGGGTCATTAAGTATTTTTAATGCTGAGACATTATTAATCAGTAAGGAAGTCAAGGTTTATGGGAAAAGTCAGGAAAGTGAAGCTGACAATTATTAGATTGGACGTGATCTCATTGAATGGCAGAGTAGATTCATGGGGCTGAATGTCTACTTCTGCTCTGATGCCAGATGGTCTTATTGATTTAAGCTTTGGGATATAATTTCACAAGTTGTAGATGTTGCAAAACTTAGGCATGTCATGAAGATTGAAGAAAATGGTAAAATATTTCAAGACGATGTAGGTTTGTTGAATGAAATGAAATATATAGCTAACCTTCAATGCTGTAAGGTTTAAGGTAGTGTATTTTGGTAAGAAGAATGAGGAAGGACACAAAGAGCAGATCCTAGCAATCTAGCTGGATATTCACCTTACCTTAAATCACCGGTAACAAATCCTGATATTTGATGGATCATTCAATTCTTGATTCTGATATATGGCATATCTATTAGATAATGAAGGAAGGCTTCTGGAACTAATTCTTGAACCAAATCAAAATGCAAGTAGGGCAAGTCATTTCAATTCATATAATCACCGCTGAATCAGAAGAAACCAAGATATTTGCAGAAATTTCAGTCAGTACAGGTTAAGTCAATATGTTCAAACTTGAGTTAAAAATGGCAATTTGAACTTATAATACAAGCAGCTACCTCCAAGAGAAAACATTTTCAAAGATTAATCATTTCTTTAAGTCAGAACAATTTAAACATTTTATATTTTCTATGCCGCAAATTTCTTTAGGGGTGTTCTCCCAATTGACCTTCATAAATTTGACAGAAGAGAAGCAAAAAGTTAATAGTAATTAATTGATAGACCCCTCTTTTAGTGATAGATCTTCAGCTAGTGTTGCAAACTCAAAATAATTTCAAAGGATGTTGTCTCTTCATTATTGATACTGAGTGACAGTGGGGCAAGCTGCCTTGGTTTGTTCACATTTAGACATTTGTTTCTTTCAACTAATCAGTTATTATTTACTTAGGGAAAATTTTGATCACCTGTTTATGTGTGTTTTGACACAGCCCTGAGACTGAATGAGACTTGAACCCAGGTCTCCTGTCTTGGATGTTGGGACACTGCACCACAAGAGCCCTCTAAATATTACACAGTTATGTTTTAATTAACCTGTTCAAAAGGGCGCAACCTATTACAACATACCTCTGGAGCAGGTGAGACTTGAACTCAGGTCTCCTGACTCAGAGAAATGGATGTTAGCACTGCGCCGCTAGAGATCTTGGAGCATTAGCCTTTGGATCATTGGACCTGTGATATAATCACTATGGCACCTTCTTTCCAAACAAATTATAGTTATCTTAACCAGTCATATTATGATACACCTCCAGGGCAGCTGAGACTTAAACCTGGAACATCTGACCCAGAGGTAGCAACACAACTACTGAGCCAGGAGACCATTAAGAAAGGATTTGATTCTGCCAACAGCAAAAGAGAACAATACATCCTTTCCCTCTCATTAAGATTTCTTTAAATTGTATGATGCCATAAGTTGTGATACTTTTGAACGGGATGCCTTTGTCAGACTTGCAAGATTGTAAAATATATAGGTGTATATCTGGGCCATTAGCAGTACTATTACCAATAATGCACAACACATACAAACAAACTGTTCAGCTAAAATTATCTTAAATTGTAACATGAAAAAGAAACGACAGGGTTTAACGAGTGAGAAATTCTAGCAGTCTGTAACTTGCATACCTGTATTGTTTACTTGTATTTTCTAAAATATAAACAAAATAGCCTGAATTATCTATTGAAGGATCAGTTCTTTGTTCTGTTGATGATGTGTGCTTCCTGGAATCGAACCATCTTTTTCACAAGTTGTTTTTATTTAAATGACATGAAGAGAGCAGTTGTATTATGTTATTTGTCAAATATTTGTCAAAATATTTCACATTTCTTTCATAATTTTCTATCCCAATGGGTGTTATTTTATTCTGTTGGGTCAATACCATGATTCATTATGGGAGACATTCAGCTTTTCCCAGCAGGTTTCTTTCACTTTTCAGTTCTATCATTGCTGATCTGTACTTCAGATCTGTTTATCTGCCTTTGACCCCTACCCCTTGATGCCATCAGCTGATAAAAATCTGTCAATCCCCATTTTGAAATTTTAATTGACTCAGATACCACTGGACAAGAGAGATCAAGATTTCTATTCCCTTTTCCTTGAAAAACCACTGTTGGATTTTATTCCTAACAAGTAATCAAATTTTAAGAATACTTTCCCTTGCTCTGGATGCCCCTACCACAAGAAACAAGTTTCTCTGTATTTATATATCATGGCTGATTTGTATCTCAACCACAGTCTCTTGCCTTCTTCCCATAAAGTTTAAGCACCTTATTAATCAAGAACATATCTATCTTTATCTTAAATACACTCAATGTTTTGGCCTCTTGCAGCAATGAGTTCCAATGATTAAGCATCCTCTTTCTGAAAAAATCCTTCCTTGTCTCAGTTCGGTCCTGGTCTCTCTTACTAGGGGCAATATTTTCACCACATTCACTCTACCCAGGCTTCTCGGTATTCTGTAAGTTTCAACGAGATCCCTCTCATCCTTCTAAACTCCATCGAGTACAGACCCAGAATCTTCAACAGCTCCTCAAACGACAAGCCCTTCATCCCTGGGATCATTCTTATGAACCACCTCTGGACTCTCTCCAATGCCAACACATCTTTCCTTAGATACAGGGCTCACAAACTGCTCACAATACTCCAAATATGGTTTGACCAGAGCCTTATACAGCCTCAGCAGTACATCTCTACTCTTGCATCCTAGTCTTCTTGAAATGAATGCTAACATTACTTTTGTCTTCCTAACTACAAACCTGCATGTTAATCTGAAGAGAATCCTGAACTAGGACTCCCAAGTGTCTTTGTGCTTCAGATTTCTGAAGCCTTACTCTCATTTAGAAAATAGTCTACACCTCTATTCTTCCTTCCAAAGTGCATAACCTCACCATTTCCCCTTTGTATTCCATCTGCCAATTAGTTACCCACTCTCCTGGCCTGTCCAAGTCCTTCTGTAGCCTCCCTGCTTTCTCAACACTACCTGTCCCTCCACCTATCTTTGTGTCATCTGCAAACTTAACAACAATGCCCTCATTTTTTTGGTCAGATTGTTAATGTATAACGTGAATAGTTGTGGTCCCAACACGGATCACCGTGAGGTCCACTAGTCAGTGGCTGCCATTCTGAAAGAGACCGTTTTATCTGCACACTTTGCCTTCTTAGATATTTAATCCGCAGCCCTGATCACCTTGCAGCCACATCTCTGTGATACCCACAATATTGTGTCTGCCAATTTCAATCTGCACTACTCATTTATCTTGTTTCATGTACTGCATGCGTTTAAGTACAACAGCCTCAGTCCTATATTGACTGCCTCCTTCTCACAGTTGTCCCTAATCTGTTGTGCCTGAATTTAGATTCTTGCCCCTTTCTATACCCCCTCTCCTATTACTTATTTTGGAATCTTTAATAACCTCTTCAACATTTTCCATAATTTTCCAAACAACTGAAGCCACATAGCCTCCTCCTCCCATTATATATTGATTGACTCTTGTTAAAATTATTGACCATTTGCACTCTGACTGACTGTCCAATGTTCATCTTGATTTTGTAATTCACAACTCTCACTACTTTTATCTTTAATGGGTTTCTCATTAATGGAGGAGTGATTTAGGTGCAGCATGACATTAGTTTTTACACTGGATGACTTTCCTACAATGGAGTTTGAGGATTGCCTTGTATACATTAGTACTGGAATGGCTCGACTCTTTCATAATTCCTTTGGTGATTTTCACTGTTGCCTCAGCCTTTCGATTTGTTTGAGAATATTGTGGAGATCATGTGTTGTGTTGAATGTCCCAGACCTTTTTGAAGCTGAATTCTTCACTCGAAAACTGAGTGCCATTGTCACTCATTACAATGTTTGGAAAGCTATAAAGACTGAAGTGTGCTTTCAGGTATCCTGCAATCTCACTGGTAATCATTGAGATCAACTGATCTAATTCCCAGTCATAATAGTAATGTCTAAAACAATCCCATCTCTGATAAAATTATTTTTCAGTTGTTCAAACTCAGCATTCAGCTCAATGTATGAGTATGGTCACATACTGACTAACAATCTCCCTCTTCCTTTGAGCTTTGATGTTAAACAAATGCTGTTAACAAGTAACATTGATATTGAATTCAAAGTCATAGAGTCATACAGGTCTACAGCACAGACAAAGGATCTTTGGCCAATCACATCTATGCCAATGAAAAACAACCACCTAACAATTCTAATCTACTTGGCCCTTAGTCTTGTATGCCTTGGCATCACAATTGCACACCTAAATACTTCTTAAATGTTATGAGGATTTCTGCCTCTACCACCCTTACAGGCAGGGAGTTCCAGATTCCCACCACCCTTTGAGTGAAAAAGGTTTCTTCACATCACCTCTAAACCTTCTGCCCCTTACCTTAAATCTATGCCCCTGCTCATTGACCCCCCCCCCAAACAAGGGGTGTCATTTCTTCTTGTCTCCCTTATCTATGCCCCTCAATTTTATACATCTCAATCATATCCCTTCTCAGTCTCCTCTACTCCAAGGAAAACAACCCCAGTCTGACCAATCTCTCTTCAGAACTGAAAGTCTCTAGCCCAGGCAATATCCTGGTAAATCTCTTCTGCACCCTTTCCACTGCTATTGCATCCCTCCTATAATATGGATTCCAGAAATGCACATAACACTCTAGCGACACCTAACTAACGTCTTATAAAGTTCCAGAATAACCTCACTACTTTTAAATTCCATGCTTCAACTAATAAAGTTAAGTATACCTCATGACTTCTTAACAACTTTATCCATCTACCTGTCCTGATGGACTGATTAGTGACTGGTGGACATGTTCACCAATGTCCCTCTAATCCTCGGTGCTTCCCAAGGTCCTATCGTGCATCATGTATTCCCCTGCCTTGTTTGCCCTGTCCAACTGAATCATCTTACATTTATCTAAATTGAATTCCATTTGCCACTGACCAGTCTGGCTTTATTCTCTCGTAGTCTAAGGCTATCTTGGCGATTTACCTCCCCGCCACTTTTTGCATCATCTATAGTCTTACTGACCCTCCTATATTCAAATCTAACTCATTCAATAAACCACAAACAGCAGGGCTCCAACATTGACCCCCATGGGACTCCACTGGACACAGGCTCCCAGTCAGAAAAACACCCTCTGCTTCTTGCCTCAGCCAATTCTGGATTCAATTTGCCCAATTTCCTTGGATTCCATGGGCTCTTACCTTTGTTATTAGTCTCCCGTGTGGGACCTTATCAAAAGACTTGCTAGAGCCCAAGTCGACTCCCTCAGAAGTACTGTCTTTATCTACTCACTTGGTCAGCTCTTTGAAAAATTCAATCAAGCCGGTCAGACATGACCTCCCCTTGACAAACCCATGCTGACTGTTCTTGATTAATCATTGCCTCCCCAAATGCAGATTAATCCTGTCCCTCAGAATTGCTTCCAGTAGTTTCCCGACCACAGACGTTAGATTGACTGGTCTGTAGTTTCCTGTTTATCCCTAGCTCCCTTCTTGAATAATGATAACACACTGGCAATCCTCCAGTCCTCTGGCACTTCTCCAGTGACCAGAGAGAAATTGAAAATCTTTGCAAGCGCCCCTGCTATTCCCTCCCTTGCTTCATTCAACAGGCTGGGATGCATTTCATCCAGCCCTGGAGGTTTATCTTCTTTTAAGCCTATCAGACCACTCAGAATCTCCTCTCTGTCTATGCTAATTTCATTAATTGTAACACAGACTTTCTCCCAGATTTCTAAAGACTATTTTTCTAACCTACCTATTCAAAGACGACATTACACACCTCTGGAGCAGATGGGACTTGAACCAGAGCCTCTTGGCTCAAAGGTACAAATACTACCACTGTACCAAGGGTTCTCTATCCATAATCAGCCCTCTCACTACTGAATACCAATCCAAACTACTCATTTAGGACTCTAACTACACCCTCTGGTTCCACACACAAATTACCACTGAAGTCCTATTCGTTCTCTTGCTATCCTTTTATCCTATTGCATCTGGAGAGCAATTTAGTAATTTTCTTTACATGCCAGCATCCTTTCATATCCCTTTTAGCTCTCTTAATCTCCCTTTAAATTTCCCTCTTGCATATTCTATATTCCTCTCAGGTTTCTGCTGTTTTGAGCCCCTGGTATCTGCTATAAGTCTTCCTTTTTCTCTTAATCCAATGCTGAATATCCCTTGATATCCAGGGTTCTCAGAATTTGATGGTCCCACCCTTTTTCTTTGTTGATGTCTTCAAAGCCTCCAAAATCTCTGTAGATTCACTTTTCTCCAGAAGTTAAGCAGACTCAGACTTGTTAACATTTGGATGGGAGTCTGCCTGGGAATACCAGGTGCAGTAAGGGCCCTCTTGTGACACTGTGTCCCTACCAGGAGGCCTGGGTTCAAGTCCTGCCTGCTCCAGAGGTGTGTAATAAATGGCTGATTAGAAAAATAAATTAATACTTTTTTTTTAGCTTTCCTGTTCCTCGATGTGATCTAGACTGTCATACAGCTTGTATCATCTTTCCCCAGCACTGGTAACAAGGTTGCTACTCTTGTTTGTTTAGGTTCAACTCTGCAGCTATTTCATAGCTTTGTTACTGAGAACAGAAAGTATTGCAAATCTATCTTACAACTATTTTCATTTTCACAGCAGCAGTGAGTGGAAAATGCACAGCCATTTTGACTCTTCGAATAATTCAAAGTTCCAGACTGCTTTTCAAAACAAAAAATTATCCTTAATGTTTCTATAAGCGACTGACTCCTTATCGTCTGAAAATCCAGACATTTTCAACTGCACCATCCCTGACACCATGTTTCCACTGATGTATAGTGACTGCCACAGACTTCATTCTAAGGCACTTGCAGCAGAGATAGAGGCCACATGACTACAGTAAACCAGACAAACACAAAAGGTAGAGCTGTATTTCTAAAAAAGTTCAATCCACAAGGCTAGTCATCTCAATTTTGAAAAAGATTTTGTCAGATCCCCTGTCTATTTTAAAGTTTGATTACTCATCCTTCCAAAATGTATAATACAATTGCACAATTAAAACATAAGCAACAACCTTTTGAAACCTCTTTCTGGCACATTGGTTATTTGTGGAGAAATTCATATTTTAAACGAATCCCTGTGTGTGTAATAACTATTTTTTAACTCATTCATTTATTTTCATATTTACTATATATTGTTCTTTACTGTGAAAATAACCATTTTCTATTTATATTTTTCATTACCCTTTGTAACCTAAAGACTTTAACCTTCACAGTCCTAGTGTAAACGTTTGAACTCTGTGCTGAAATAGCATGCTGACCTTCACTGCCTAGGGACACAGTCACCGAGATGAGATACCAGAGACATATGGAATTGTCACCCAGTATCCAACATTTGGGAAGGGGAGGGGTTTGGGGGGGGGCGGTGTGAAGGGTGAGTGATGGATGGGTATTTTGGGATTGGGGGAGAAAAATCTTGGGGAAATAAAGGAGAGAAATTAAAGCTAATGTTTCTTCAAAGAAGAAGCTCAAAGAGTTAATTTCTCAAGGATTGAAGTGAGCTGTGGATTCAAAGGCTCTTTCATGTTCTCTGTTTCTTTTTTTGAACTTCATCCAACAACATCAGACAGATGGGCAGTTCAAGTTCATGTGAATCAAGTTACGTGCAGTACTGCAGTTCCCCCACCAGTTCCAAGAGCTGTTTCAATCCACTAATGGGAGTAGGAGAACGCACATTTGTGTAGTGTCAGTGCTGAGCTCTGCTTGCAGTGGCCCACTGCATTTCGAATCAGGTTGTCATTTTAATGGCATTAGGCCTCCAAATATCAAATATCTCCTCGCGAGTATGTTAAGAAAGATCCTGTTAATAGAGTTATTGAAAGAATTGAAGTTCCGGGTGAACATATTGTTAAAAAAAGTGTTCGGAGAGAGTGAAAGTACAATGTTTATTTGTCTGCCCATCAGTTGCTATGGTGGAGTGTCCTGTGGAAGTCTTAGCTTATCGGAATTTTTAAAAGAAGGCTTTATCAATCTAGTGCAATCAGACCAGCAGAACTTCCACAACAGATGACAACAATGGTTGAATGGCACTAATTACATTCCAAGGCTAGGATTGTCCCCTCCTTAAAAGTGATAGTAAATATGACAGAAGGATTGTTTTGGTACCTACCTCCTTTCCACCAGCTAGAAAATTAAATCCTGGACGGGAAGGCCTATGGTCAGCTTTCCTGACCTGTCACCAATTATGGTCCCTAACTGGTGAATTCATTATCATTTAAAAGGGCCTGGGCTGCAAGTACTTCAGCTCTGGGCACGATGAGAAAGAGTCAGCCTATCTGACTGGTAAACCAATGTGCGCAGTCAGGTAGACTGTCTGTTTTCTTTTGGGCAGGGGCAGACCCTACATGTGCCCTAATTTATGCAAAACCAAGGAACTGGACCTAGGGCGAGGAGATGGTCTCAGAGAGTCACCACCCTGCGCTCAATTCTGACCTGCCTTTAACCCCTCTTGTGCACCAACCCCAAAAACCCGATCCTCTCAAATACTATTTATCTCTGATGCTGTTCGGGATATGGCCGGTGGTGCCCAGGCAATAGCTACAGCCAATTCCAGTGGTACTGCCAGGCTCTGGAGATCCTGGCCTCTCACTGGCCAACAGGCAGGATTTCCTTGTCCATATTTGGGGGAATGCTCACTAACAGCCAATCAGCTGCTTAATTGATGTTTGATCCAGTAGCCTTCCTGAGCAAGGCAACTTATTTCCACTATACTGTCCCTCTTTCAATTTGTTAATTTTTAAGCTATTTTTCTAATCAATCTTTTCAGGGATGTTATTACACACCTCTGGAACAGGTGGGACTTGAACCCACGCCTCCTGGTCCAAGGGTAGGGACACGACTACTGCACCAGAAAAAAGGCCCTTCAAATTCCACCATCTGGCATAGCAGGATTTGAACCCAAATTCACAGAATATGGGTGTCTGGTCTAATAATCTAGTGATAATACCACTAGGTCATTACTTTCTCAGCACTGTCCCACTTTCAAACTTAGGCTGAAAATGGGAAGTCCTGGCCTCGAATTTTACTGACCCAATAGCCAGTGACTGTCCAAATCAGCCTTAATTACAAGCTCCCACAGTAGTTAAGGCTGAAAGGGAAAGTTCATTGACAAAGATGGGTCAGAAGATTACATCACATATGGGGGACTTCCAAATAGTTGCTGTGTTGCATGCTGAGGTGGCTTTATTCCAGCAAGATATTCTAAAAAAGAGAATAAAATTAATTTGCTTTACACTGTAAAATCTGTTTGCTGATTCAAACAGGGGTTCTTCAGACACTGGAGAAGGCTGAAGCTAATTATCTGCATTGGAAAGGTGAGAGGCTCCAATTATTTCTTTAATCACATTATTTTTATGCAGAACACCCAGCATTTTTGTGATTTCAGTGACTGGAAGCTTCTTTTATCAGCAACAAATTACTGCACAAACTCTCGATGCCCAAGTTTAATTCTTCAAACCAGCAGAACTTATCTCACAAATAACTTGCCCGTTGACTTTTACAATTGAGGTAGATTGTTGTTTACACACTGTGGCCTGGAGTTTAACACCCTGTCCCATTGGTACTTCTGGGACTGGAGAGCTGCCAGGCTTCTGATCATTTGGAAGTTCTTAGAGGTTGGACATCCTGCCTCCAAATTGTGGAAGCCAATTCATTGCCTCTCAGCATAAAACTGAGCCACACCTTCCAGGACTGGCAGAGGCTGTTTTGTCCCCAGTGTTCTGGCTGGTAGGTGTAGCCATTGCCTCCATGTAAGCTCCTGGCCAGTTTTTTTACAAATTAAAGAATCTGGGGAGATGGTGTTGTAGTGGGAATGTCATTGGCCTTGGACCCCAGAACACCAGGCCACTGTTCTGGAATAATGAGTTCAAATCTCTACCATGGCAGACCATGACATTTGAATTCAATAGAAAATCTCGTGACCTTGTAAATTATCATTACAGCCCATCTGGCTCACTATTATCCTTCTGGGAAGAAAATCTACCATCTTTACTTGAGCCGGCCTACATGTAACTGCAGACCCACTGCAAGGTAGTTGACTCTTAACTGCCCTTGGGTAATTATGGATGGACAGCAAATACTGACTTAGCCAGCAAAGTCTACACCTCATGAATGAATAAAAGAAAATGCATTTATTCATTCTTTTACTCAAATATTCACTAAATTTGTGGTGAATCACTTCTGGTTGTAGGAAATCCTGGAGGCTTGATGACGTGACATGCTGACCATACAGTGCCTGTGTCACCTGATGGCTTGATATTTATTCACATGATTGCTATGAGAAGTGTTGCATTCACCTCTAGAGTTAGGTCTCTTGCAAATGAGTATTTTTGCTCAGTTTGTTTCAGTAGATATTTTGTGCAAAAAGAGCCAGGATGCCACCAGTGAGGAAAGGAACAGGAGAAAACTGAGGAAAGCTTCAACCCCATTCTGGAGTTGCAAACCCCATCCGAATCTCATTGAACATCAACACCCATGAATTCCTGAGTTGTCCCAATACCTGATTGTTTGAGACCGTCTATGGGCCATGACACTGAAGTGGAGATTTTGCAAAAGCAGCTTGAGGGGTGGGGCACGTTCAGTAGGAATTTTAAAATCGCTGAGTACCCCAGCTTCCTGGACAATGGAAATCTCAATTCTGGAAAAGTTCCAGTCATCCATGAGGATTGGAAACAATATCTTCATTGGAAGCCATAAAACATATTTTCTCTCCTGCTCTATTCTCTCTAAAAGGCCAGAATGAGATTCCGCCCTCTAAATGTATCTCTCACACTCCTCCACTTTCTGATATGATATTATTCACAAATGTTGTTGGGCTGTCCAAGAATGCTGCTGTGTAATTGGGGCATCTTTGTGCAATATGTTCTCAAAGTGTCATGTGCACCAGCTGAAGATTTGTAGAAGGAGTTGGTTAGTAGCACAGAACTGGAGTATTTCTGTATAAAGATACAGTGCCTTGTTCAGCCAGACAATTTGCGAGAAATACCATACTAAAGGGAAAGCAGCACTTCTACTGTACAAGAGGAGATTGCCAATTGATCCTGATTCATGGAGAATGTACCAAATTATGATGAATGAAATTAAATTGTGAAGCTCTGTTTACATTTCAAACCAAGATAGTTAGCTCTGATTGGACAAGACGTTGTCCCTGAGAAATGAACTACGGAATGGTTGTCACTTCAGTTTTTTTGAGGTGAAGTAGGTGCAGTGCCGAGACATGTTGTTTTTGAGTGAAAACAGCTGGGTTCTGTGTATTAACATGTACAGCTTCCAGCACAAACAATTGTACCACAGTTACGTGCTTGACTGACAATACTACATTGCAGTGCAGGCTGATTGGGTAAAGTTAGTATCTTGCTTGTTGCAAACATGCAAAGGATTATGTTGTTTGATATAATCCACTAGTCTTTGGGATGTACAGCCAACATACCGAGCAAGACATCAACACTGAAATTGATAATACCACATTGCTCATTTGTGTGATAGACAGACATCTTTTTGACTTGATAGCAGTATCCTGTTAGTGGTGAATGCCACTGAAGTAGGAACATGAAGCAGCTATTTTTTTTGTTGCTCAAACTTTTAAGGGTAACCGGAGGGTAGGTTGGTGATTTTTCAGGATTAGAGTGATTGTTTGCCAACCAGACTACACTTGCAAAACTCTCAACACGGTGTTCAACTTTTGATGTGATTCTACAACTGGACAATGTTTATTAAAGAATCCTGAGTGTACAAAGAAAACTGACAGACAATCGTCAGTCGTCATTAACAGGTGCATTCTCCATGACAACTCCTCGACAAATCAGTGTTCATTTGCCAACTAATCAGCATTCTCCTCTCCTACAATATGAATATTATATTCTTTTTACAGCTAGTCCCCAGGTTGCAGACAGGGTTCAGTCTGGGTCGATTTGTATACAAGTCAGAAAACAATGTAGGGCAATATAAAATAGCCATTTGTAAGTATGCAGAAGCATTTATATGTTGGCTCTTTAAAATTATTATTAATACACCCCTTTATGGGATTGCCCTCTTATGTACAAGCGTTCATAAGAACATAAGAACTAGGAGCAGGAGTAGGCCATCTGGCCCCTTGAGCCTGCCCCGCCATTTAATAAGATCTTGGCTGATCTTTTTGAGACTCAGCTCCACTTACCCGCCCACTCACCATAACCCTTAATTCCTTTACTGTTCAAAAATTTATCTAGCCTTGCCTTAAAAACATTCAGCGAGGTAGCTTCAACCGCTTCACTGGGCAGGGAATTCCACAGATTCACAACCGTTTGGGTGAAGAAGTTCCTCCTGACCTCAGTCCTACATCTGCTTCCCTTTATTTTGAGGCGATGCCCTCTAGTCCTAGTTTCACCTGCTAGCGGAAACAACCTCCCTGCCTCCACCTTATCTATTCCCTTCATAATCTTATATGTTTCTATAAGATCTCCCCTCATTCTTCTGAATTCTAATGAGTATAATCCCAGCCTACTCAATCTCTCCTCATAATCCAACCCTCT
>NC_063336.1:38359623-38394190 GCF_021869965.1 Rhincodon typus
ATAACTTATATTTGTTGTGGGCCAGCAGTCTCTCCAAGGGATAAAAATTTTGGAACCATGTAGGTCAGTCTGAAGTGTCAAGTTCTGCGGACTGAATGAAGTGCCACAATAAGTTCAATGACCTTATATAAGAGATCAAGGTCAGTAAATGCATCTTCAACTGCATCACTTTGAGCCATAGCTCAAACTATGTAGTCCCATCACTCATCAACCAACAATCTCTATCAATCAGTCCTCATATCTAATATTCATATCCTTGCTGTCACATACAGAGCATTGCTCTAAGAGGGACACCCACATCACACAGCTTGCACACACAGCCAGCTTTTTAAAAAAATAATTTGCTCATGGGATGTGGGCATCTCTGTCTAGGGCAGCATTTATTGCTGTTCATACTCTTGTGATCCCAACACCAGTGGAATATCTGATGGGCAATATTATCGTGTCCATAATTAATGGCCACCCAACATCTGAGTGCTGTGGAGAAAACTTAGGCAGTTGTCATGGAAGATCAGCTTTGCTGCATCATAGCTGTCAGTTATTTATTTGTATGGCCAAGAAACAGTTGTGGTTCAATGTCAAGACTAAAGATCCATTCAATGACTTTAGCTGATGCAATGAGAACGGTTGCGATCTCTCAAGGGTGTAGGTCAGTAAAGCGACAATGGTCTGACTTGGATGGCCACAGTCACAATCGGAGCTGTCCATCATGTTTCATGGATAGAGCAAATGGCCACATCTTCCCTGTTCCGTCCTCAAGTCTCCACTTCTCTTTGTGGAAGAGAATTCCAAAGACTAGCAACCCTCTGAGAAAAGAAATTCCTTCTCATCTCCAGTTTAAATAATAGTTCCTTGCATTTGAAACTGTGCCTGCTATTTCTAGGTTTTTCGATGAGAGGCAACATCCACCCATAATCTGCCCTGTCAAGCATCTCAAAACCTTACATGGTTCAAAAGATAATCTTCTAAACTCCATTGAGGATAGGCCTAAATTGTTCAAACATTCCACAGAAGATAAACCTTCATCCCAGGAATCAAGTTGCTGTACTTTCTCTGAACTGCTTCCAATGTAAGTATATCCCCAATGAAGTAAGGAGACAGAAGGTGTAAACAGGTGTGATCTCACCATTGCCCTGTACAGATGTAGCAAGACATCTCTACTGTTATACTTCATCCTTTGCAATAAAAGCCAGTATTCCATTTGCCTTCCTAATTAGTTCTTATACTCAATATATTAATGTTTTGTGATACAGTTTCAAGGATATTCAGAATCCTCTGTACTGCAGCATTAAGCAGTCTCATCGTCCCAATAAAATGCTACTTTTCTACTCTTTCTGTCAAAGTAGATAACCTGACACTTTCCCACTTATACTGCATCTGCCAAATTTTACCCACTCATTTAGCTGATCTACATATTTTTGTAGATCCTCTTTATCCACCTCATGACTTACTTTCTTCTGTAACTTTGTGTTATCAGGAAGTTTAGCCAGAATACAGTCAGCCCTTCATCCAAGTCATTAATGTAGATCGTAAATAGTTGAGGCTGCAGAATCATGTAATACTTCACTAATTATACTTTGCCAAATTGAAAAATGACCCATTATACTTGTAAATGTTTTACTGTCTGTTTTAATGCTTCTTGCTCATTTCCTGATATGCTCCAATTTCTCCTTTTCTTTTAGCCATACCCTTACTGGTTTCTAAAGTTTTCCCAATTTTCAGAAATACTACTACCCCTGAAATATCTATCTTTTATTTCAATTCAATACAATCTTTAAATTCCTTATTCTGTCATGGATGGTCCCCATGCATTTCATAGAATTTAGATAGGATAGTGAAAAAGGTGTTTGGTATGCTTGCCTTTATTGGTTGGGAGGTCACATTGCCGCTGTGCAGGCCATTAGTTAGGGCCACTTTTGGAATACTGTGTGCAATTCTGGTCTCCCTGTTATAGGAAGGATGTTGTGAAACTAGAAAGGGTTCAGAAAAGATTTACGAGGATGTTGCCAGGTTGGACGGTTTGATCTACAGGGAGAGGCTGAATAAGCTGGGGCTATTTTCCCTGGAGCATTGGAGGCTGAGGGGTAACCTTATAGAGGGTTATAAAATCATGAGGGGCAAGGATAGGGTAAATAAACAAGGTCTTTTACCCGGGTTGGGGGACTCCAAAACTAGAGGGCATAGATTTAAGGTGAGAGGGGAAAGATAAAGAAGGGACCTAAGGGGCAACTTTTTCAGGCAGAGGGTGGTGCGTGTATGGAATGACCTCCCATGGTGGAGGCTGGTACAATTACAACATTTAAAAGGCATCTGGATGGGTATATGAATAGGAAGGGTTTCGAGGGATATGGGCCAAATGCTGGCAAATGGGACTAGATTTGTATAGGATATCTGATTGGCATGGACAATGTGGACCAAAGGGTCTGTTTCTGCGCATATATCTCTATGACTCTATCTTTCTCAATGGAATATATCTTTGTTGAGAGTTATGAAATATCTAAGTTTTTGTAAGTCACTGTTTCTCAACTGCCTTGCCTTTTAACGAGAACTAAAAAAATGGGTTCCCTAGTTGGTTCCAGAAACTGAGAAAATTTCCTGAATATACTCAATGAACTCATCTTCCAGGTTTCCATCTTCAGCCAATTTGTTTGAATATTAAAGTCTTACTAGTGGTCATAATGTAACCATATCTCTGTATTGGCTTATGTTTATTCATTTCTATTGCATTTGTGCTATCATTTGTTACAAATCTTGTTGCAAATGCTATACGCATTCAGATAAGGAGGTTTAATTTGCCGTTTTATTATTTTCCCAAATCTGTTCTTGTTTTCTGCTGCAATCTTATGTTTGTGTGCCCTCTGTCCCACTGGTTATAATTATCTACACCATTTCCCCATAGTATTGAATTTTCCTTTCTTTTCAGTTTTTGAAATCTCCCTTTTCATGACCCTGCTCCTCTGAAATTACTTTAAAGTTCTCTCCATGGACCTAGATGTGCTGTTTGCCACTACCCTGGTCCCATTGCAGTTCAGATGAAGGTTGTTCCAAAAGTACAGCACACTCTTTCCTCAGTACGTGTACCTTTTCTCCCACATCATTTCTCCCACATATTCAATACTTATTTGCCCATGCCAATTTACCAACGATTCAAGTAGCAACCTAGAAATTATTAACTTTCTGGTTCTGCTTTTCAATTTAATCCTTAGCTACACATACTTCATCAGCAGAAACTCCTCTCTAATCTTACCTATGTTGTTGGTTGCCGTGTCTACCTCAGCAAGTAGCTCCTTCCCTTCATTCTCCAGATTGCCCTTTAGTCTGAGGAAATGTTTACCAGGCACCACAATTTCAGGATGAACACTTGCAGTTGCAGGGAGCAATATGTATCCCCATGGTGAGTGGGTGCTGTTTGCAATTAACCAAGACATCCACCATTAAAAAGTGGGCTGTTGTCTGCTTGTCAGGTGCAGAGTTTGCTCCAGTAGGGACTGTGGGATTTCAGATGAGTACATGGGTGTTTTATTTTGATGTCCTGCATCAATGGGAGTGATTCATTAGCTGTCAGTTGTTTGAGTAGGATATTTTCTCTTAGAACAACAGTAGATTCACTGTATGCCAGCACAGGAAGCCATTCAAGAAGTGTTGCTCTCAACATCCCAGAAATAATCCTTTGTGGTTTGCCAGAGACGGACATCCATAATGTTTGTGGCAGTTCCTGAGCTACATTGAGCAACAATAGTTTGCTTTTGGACAAAGCAGAGCCAGTGAAATAGTGCATGATATATTGTCTCTGCTAGTAGCCATCAGTTCCCACATGAGATTCTCTCTCACTTTGACCTTCGCTCTGGAATTCTGAAGCAAAGGAGCATGCAGATTCTCAAAGCATTCCAACAAACTGTCATCCAACAGATTGTTCAGGGTGACGGAGATGCTGTCTCAGGGGAGAGACAGTGGATACATGGAGGAAGAAGCTACTGTCTTTACTCGAGATGCTGTTCTTTGTTTGTCAGTCAGGCCAAACTGCTGCTGTCAAAGGCAGAGATGAGACCAAGTTTTCTAGGCCCAGGCCTGCTCAAGATCATTATCCAAGGCCATCTCCATTCTTACCCAGATGAAAGTCAGCTACTTTCCTAGGGTAGGAGCAGTAGGGCAATGGAAGACACGCAGTTGACAGTCACAACATGTACAAGGATAAGCAGTTGACTTTTGTACATAATTTGGCTTGGTTTGATTTACAAATCTGATTTGGAATGTTTATTTTGTGGTGGATTTTGCTTTTGCATTGTGACCAAGAGAATGGTGTAGTGATCAATAAAAGAGAAAGGCATTGTTGGTGAGCAGACAGTTGAGATTATAGTTCCTGTTAGTCACTCAGATGAGTGTTTCACAAACAGCCAGAACAAAGGTCTGTCTCAGTTACTTCCTATTCTACCTCTCCCTCCTCATGCACCTGGAATGGTTGGTGGCAAAGGCTATCCTGTATGATGGTAAGGTTGTACAGCATACAGCAGAGCATCCTGAATCTTGGGGCTGGCCTACTGGGTGCTGGGCTCCCCCACAGTGGCCCAGACACCAGAAATGCTTCGTCTGCTGTGTCATATTTTCTTGAACAGCATGGCTTTCAAGCAGAGACCTGAATGACTTTGTGCTTATGGTTACGCACCAGCTGGGCATTGACGGAATAAGATTCCCGTCATCACAGTTTAAGGCTGAGTTCCCATGTGACACCCGCAAATTGGTGTATGGACAACCAGCAACACTCTGCACCATGAGAAACCAGCATTCCTGCTAAAGCTCTGTGCTTGTCTCTGATAATAAAGAGTGAAATGTGATTAACTCCCTTTGAATAGCGAGCCTTTTGTAACCACACCTACAAAACCATGAAATGTTGCAATTATCACCAACTCTTACCTGGAAGGGGCCTGATGCATGACAGTTTAATGCCAGTAACCTTCATAGCCAGTGGCAATCCACTCCTCACCATTCCCTGAGGTTGGAATTATGGCAGCAGCTGATGGCAGATTTCAGCAAGGTTATCTTTACTGAAGAGCAGAGCAGACCTCTCCAACAGTTGCTGTGGCTCAGGGAGGAGAATATCTCCTGAACCTTGCATGAAAATGTCTTCCTGCATAAAATCCTTCTCAATAATTAGTTGATAACATCTTCAAATAGCTCTGTTTGGAGGGGGGTGGGGTGGCGGGGAGGAAATTGTGGTCAGTCCTCTCTTCTGCTGAATGCATTTTCATTGTGGAAGGTTAAGAGAGAGGGCCTTGAGTGGAGTGCTGAGCCTCTGGTTCACCTCATGTTCTGTCTTTTCTGCTTATTTCCTTCAAACTTTCACACAGTTTGCATTAATATCTGTACCAAAACTGCATCTGGAACAATTCACCACACAAGAGTACATGCTAACAAGTCCAACATCTCACCCCATAACTTCTTATTTTTGTCTGGCCATTGGGTATCTTAAAACTTTGTGTTTTTCTACCCTTACAGGTATGTTAAACAAAATGCCTAACATCCATTCAGTTTTGTACTGTAAGTTCAGTTCATTCATTTTTTTACCCAAAGACAGGCTGCTGTTTAGATATTTACTCCTAGTTCTGTGCACAAGGACAACTGAAAAACATTCAGCACTGCTGCACACTGAGATAAACCCAAGCTATTGATGGAATAGTTCCTGCTGCACAAAATGAACTTCTTTATTTCTTTTCTCTGGTCCTTTGCCTCTATAAATAGGACTCCCTCCTTGTCAAACAAGGAATTCTCTAGGTCTAATTTTATACCCTCAGCCATTCCATTCCTGCCCTGTTGGCTGCTTAAAATTGGGACCTTATTATGAGTAAGATTATTTGTTACCCTACTCTGTGAAAGGAGAGGGAAGTGTGTGTCACATGAAAAGAGCAGGGAGTGATCGGAGTAATAAAATGTAAGCAGAGTATCATGCCAGTGCGTGGTGCAAAAGGAAGTGCGTGTGTTTAAAATGAACAAAAAACAAGTTTCATGTGACGCTCCAAATGAGCATTAAAGAATGAGCTAGATAGTGGTATTGTGATAGTTGAGAGTCAGAGATGTATGTTGTGAGGTGGTGTTCAAAGAAGTGAAGAGGCATGAGATGATTGAATCTCTTTGTCAATTAGCTTGAGGTCCTGGGTGCCTCTGCTGGCACCAATGCTTGGCCACTGTCCAGGTTAACTTGGCAATGACTTTGGGACTGCTGCTGTGAGTGCTGGAGAAACAGTACTTCCTTTATGACTCTCATTTCCTCCACAATGACTTCGATAGATGCATCAAGAAAGCTGGGGAGCAGAGGGGAGTGGGAGTGTTGGTGGCAGTCATTTGACTCATACCACAAACCATCAAGCCTTGCAGGGCTGTTCAGGCAGAGAATGGAGCATTCATTTAAGTAGGTTTGGAATAGGCGTCTGAAATTACTCCGGTCACATGGGTGGGCTGTCAATTCTATTGGTAGTCTATCAGCAAAGGCCAAACCTTTACTTTGTTAATAAGCCCCAAGAGATAAAATAGCCTGGTTCATACATCAATAATGACATGGGGACCGGCTGCATAAGCACTTATTGATATTTGCTGCAGGTACAAATCAACATCATAGTAAGAGAAAATCACATTGCCATGAATTTCAAAGACCTGTTCCTTTCAGAGCCCGTTCGTAAACCTTTGACCTGTAAATATTTGCTGTGAGGACAAATCTCAGAATGATCCTATAATTTCTGCTGGGACTCCACCCTATGTTCCAGCTGTCAGATATGCTGCAAATATTTGTCGACATGCTTGTTGGACTCATTTCTGGAGCTGCTGCACATCGCAACACCTCTGACAGTCTTGTCATGATATATGTTCATTTCTTTTTTACGGTATCAGCTAGTTTTGATGCACTGTGTGCGGCGCTGCAGCATCTCCAGATTGTATGTTTGTTCTTATGTTTTAGAAATTTCCCAGCAATATAATTAGTAACTTAAGTTCAGTATTTCAGTCAGGACTCGGGTCAACCATATTAAATTTCAAAAGTTTAACAAAATGAAGATAAACCATCAGCTATTCTACAGAATTCACCAAACTGACTTGCTGATGAGCTTTACAGATATTTTCAATTAACCCGTCTAGGGATGTCATTACACACCTGTGGAGCAGGTGGGACTTGAACCCATGGCTCTATGGTTTGGAGGCAGGGGCAATGCCATTGTGCCACAAGAGCCCTGGTGATAGTCTTACACATTTTTTTATATATCCGGAAGTGCCTTCACACACAACCAAACAGTTTTGCCCACTACTGAACCACCTGTGGCAACTTTCACCCATTAACCAGCACCATTAAATCACCTGTGTTTCCAATTGTTCAATGCATGTGCACATCCCATTAAGGGCAATGCAATAACACCAAAGGTGAGGGACAGGTAGGGACAAAAGGTAGGTGCTAAGTCAAAGTGGAGTTGAAAGGGGAGACGATGATATTACAGATATTTTTGAATCAACCGGTTCAGAGGTATAATCATATACACCTGTGAAGCAGGTAGGCCTTTTGTCTCAAATGTAGGTTCACTATTAATGCACCACTATGATATGGTAGTGTTACAAATATTTATTATCGATCTGTTCAGCAATGATGAGTCTTGAAGCCATGCCCCCAGCTCCAGAGGTTGGCACTGCACCCCAAAAGCCTTTGCAAGATTGAGAAGTCAGGGCCTTCACAGTAATCTCACCTAGGTGCAGGAATTGAACCCACACTGTTGGCATCACTCTGTCTTGCAGACCAGCCATCTTTTCAATTGAATTAACCAACACCTAATGGTAGTAGGCCTTCATTCTCAAAGATAGGGTCACCACCAATGTACCACTATGATATGATACTGTTATATATATCTTCTAATTAACCTGTTCAGAGATACTATGACACATCTTTGGAGCAGGTGGGACTTGAACCTGGGACTATTAGTCCAGAGGCAGGGACACTATCATTGCACTACAAGAACCCTTCATGATTGTGTTACCTTTTTTTGCCTCTTTTTATATCCAGAAGTGCTCTTGCACATAACTGAATGGCTATTTTCCCATCAGCAAAGGTATTTTCATCAATTAACCACTACCAATAAATCATCCATCTTTCCAGTTAGTTAATTTACATGCATAGCCTATTCAGGGCAATGCAAACCAACAGAAAGTGAGGGAGAGGATGATAGGGTTACATTTATTTTTATTAACTTATTTTTCCTCTATCCAACCTGTTTAGAGATGTTATTATACACTTAGGAGCCTGTGGGACTTGAACCCAGGCCTCCTGTTCCAGGGGTGGGGGTCTCTATCACTGCACCACAAGATGCCTCTGATGATAGTGTTGCATGCTGCTATTGAATGTTTGTGGCAACTCACCTCTCACTAACTCCTGGGTTCATTTACATAGTCACCATTGCTTTGGAGGGTTCTTCATAAGGCCACTGGCATTCAGTGCTGCTGGTGCCGTGATTGCTTTGTGAAAAGCTATATTGTACACTCATGGCTACATAAGGGCATTAATGAGGAAATAGCGGGTAGCAGTAAATGTCTGGGGCTTACTCAAGATAGTAGCAGGTAAGAAAAGCCTAATTTTTAAAAGCATCTGTTTGAACATGTAATGACATACATCAAAGATAGATGGGATTCAATCCTGGATCTTCTGGTTTGGAGATATGAATGCTACCATTGTGTTGCAAGAGCCTCTTAGAAGCAGGTAATGACTGAGCAACAGCATCTCTGAACAGGTGAATTAGAAATATCTTGTGGCTAATGAGGATTGCTGGAAAGGTGGCAGTGACCTTGTGGAAAGTAGTTGGAGAGTTCAATTGCCTTGGGAAAAAAAAATCTGTAAGTAGAGATCACCTTTGGTTCCTAATACTCTGACGTATGAGGCCTGGATGTACCGGCCTTTTTGCGAAGAATGTGGAATAATTTTTCTTCCAATCTTCCTCAGACTCCAACCCTCTTCTCTTTTTTCTTTCTGGACATTGATGACTAACTGTATTAACATGTCTTTTCCTGCTCTCCCCTGAACTGGAAAATTTCATTGATTTTGTTTCCAATTTCCTCCTTTCTTTTGTCTTCACATTGTCAATCTCCAACACTTCTCTTTCCATCCTTGACATCTCTGTCTCTTTTTATGGGGATAAGCTATCAACTAATATCCATTGTCTCCCTATTGCTTTCTACTGCTTCCTCAACTACATCTCCACTCACTGTTTCCTATAAGGAATCTATTCCATTCTCTCAGTTTCTCCATCTCCAACACATCTGTTCATCTGATGCTACCTTCCATACTATGATTGAATATGTTCAACTGAGGATTGTCCCCCAAGGGAAGCCACGTCCACTCTATTTCACAAACTTCTGCTCTTATTCTTCCCCTCCTTCCCAGAACTATGATAGAGTTTCATTTTCTTTGCTTCTACCTCCTTCCCAAAATACACAAACAGGTCTGCCCAGGCAGACCCATTGTTTCTGCCTGCTCCTGCCCCACAGAACCCATCTCTTCCCACCTTGACTCAGTCTTTTCTTCCCTGGTCCGGTCCCTGTCCACTTATATCCGCAATTTCTGTGATGTTTTATGCTAGCTTCAGAATTTCCAGTTTGTGGGCTCCAGCCACCTCTTCTTTACCATGGACATGCAATCTCTTTACAAGTCCATCTGCCACAAGGATGTTCTCAGGGGTCTCCACTTCTTCCTGGAACAAAAGCCTGAACCGTCCCCATCCACCAACAGCCCCCTCTGCCTGGCCAAGTTCGTTCTCACCCTGAACAACTTTTCTTTGAACTCCTCTCATTGCCTTTAGGTCAGAGGAGTAGCCATGGGGCCCAGTTATGCCTGTTTCTTTGTGGGGTACATGGAATATTGCTTGTTCCAGTTCTATTCCGGCCTCCACCCACAACTCTTCTTCTGATATATCGATGATATCATCGGTGCTGCTTCCCTTGATCGTCCAGAATTGGTAAAGTTTACGGATTTCGCTTCCAATTTCCACCCTGCCCTTATTTTCATCTTGTCCATCTCTGACTTCTCCCTTCCCTTCCTTGACATATCTGTTTCTATTTCTGGAGATAGGCTGGCCTCCAATATTCACTATAGACCCAACTGACTCCCACCATTACCTGGACTATACATCCTCACACCTTGGTTCCTGGAAAGACTCTATTCCATTCTCTCAATTCCTCTGTCTCCATCGCATCTGTTCAGATGGTGTCAATTTCGACAAGGGAGCCTCCGAAATGTCCACCTTCTTTGTCAACCGAGGATTCCCCAGCACCGTTGGTGACAGGACTCTCAGCCGGGTCAGACCCATCTCCCTCACTTCAGCCCTCACCCCCTCTCTTCCCTCCTGCAACAGCGAAAGGGGTCCCCTTGTCCTTACCTACCATCCTACCACCATCCACATCCAGAAGATCATCAGATGCCATTTCTGCCACCTCCAGCGAGATGCCACCACCAGACACATATTCCCCTCCCCTGTCTTGTCTGCCTTCTGCAGGGACCGTTCCATCCGGGGCACCCTGGTCCACACTTCCTTCACCCCCAATACCCCGCACAGCCCCATAGCACCCACCCCTGCAACCGTAGAAGGGATAACACCTGCCCATTTACCTCCCCAGTATTCAAGGGCCCAACATATCTTCCAGGTGAAGCAGCACTTTACCTGCATTTCCCATAATTTAGTCTACTGCATTTGCTGCTCACAATGTGGTGTCCCTCTACATTGGGAAATGAAGCATAGACTGGGTGACTGCTTTGCAGAAGACCCATGTTCTGTCCACAAAAAAGACCCTGAGCTTCCAGTTGCTTGCCAATTTAACACACCACCCTGTTCCCTGGCCAACATCTCTGTTTCAGGCTTGCTGCAGTGTTCCAGCGAAGCTCATCATAAGCTGGAAGAGCAGCACGTCATTTTGCTCTTGGGAACTCTGGGGCCTTTAGGGCTTGAGCTTTCCCATGTCCTTATCCCAACCCTCATACATCTGGCCTTGTTAACACATACTTGGCCAATACACACAGCCTATTGTTAGCTACTAACTGTCCCCATTAACAGCTATTCACCCCCCTAGCCAGATCATTATCCACTCCTTTACCTGTCCAACTGTTCTTCTCTCTCTTTGGGCTCTAACTCCACCTGTCATTTACTCCTTACCCCCTCCACCCACACTGTGTTCTGCATATAAGCCAACATTTTCCTAGCTACTATCCGTTCTGAGGAAGGGTCACTCGACCTGAAACATTAAATCTGATTTCTCTTCACAGATACTGCCATATCTGCTGAGCTTTTCCAGCAATTTCTGTTTTGTTTCCTTTTTCCTCACCAAGCATTTAATCAGTCTCTATATTCAACAGACCCATCATTTCTATCACCTCCATGCTATCCTGGTTCATCACCCCAATACCCTCCCCTCCTCCTATCATAGCCTTCCATTGAAGCACATGAGATAAAACATCTGTCTTTTTTACCTCCAATCATAAAAGCTCCCAAACAATCATTCCAGTTGAAACAGCAACTTACTTGTACAGGTATCCCCTATTAAAAGCACATTTAAAAGTATGTTTTTATTTTAGTGCAGTCCATAAATAACAGAACTTATTGGAATAACACACAATAAAGCAATACAAATGAAACTTAAAACTATGCATCATTCCTCTACATTAGAATTCAAGCACTGAAATAGTATTCATGTATCTTCATCATATTACTCAAGATTTCCAGAATGCACAATATTTTGTTTTTTGTCCAGATGTTTCAAGAAGGCTTTGTTTGACACAGAGACTGCATCTGCCCTAAACATCTGCACCTCCATTGGATTGCCCATGCACTGGAGGAAGAAAACTCCAAAGTAACATGACAAGGCAATATGCCAAGTGGAAAGGAGACATGCCAGCCCATCCCCCACCCAAAGTCAAACTCCATCAAGGACTTGAAGCTTGAGATGCCATGTCAATGCAGATACGATGTCACAAAAACACATTTGCTTCACTAATGTCTTTTGGTGAAATACATACAATATTCTGGTCTGGTCCACATTTGACTCCAAATCTACAGCAGTATGGTTGACTTTTAAACTCCTCTAGGTAATTTGGGATGGGAAATAAATGTCTTGACAGCGACATCCACATCTCATAAACAAATAGAAAAGGAGTTCAGATTGTAATGGTACTACCAAGCCACTGTTATTGATAGAGTACGTCAGATGCGAGGAATCCTGAGCAAGTAACTTACCTCCTAACTCTCCAAAGATTGTCTACCATCTACAAAGCACAAGTCAGGAGTATGATGGAATAATGCCTGTTTGCCTGGGTCGGTGCAGCTCCAACTCAAGAAGCTTCACACCTTCCAGGACAAAGCAGCCCACTTAATTGGCACCATATCTGCAAATGTTCACCCCCTCCACCAACGATGCTCATTAGCAGAAGTGCATACTATCTATAAGATACACTGCAGAAATTCACCGAGGATCCTTAGACAGCAGGTTCTAAACCCACGACTGCTACTGCCTAGAAGGACAGATACATGTTTGTGACTTTGCTACCATCAGTATTTCTTCAAAGTAATTATAATTCATCAGTTAAGGAAGGGTGATGGGGAGCAGTCAGTACCATGTTATCTTCCCCACATATGACTTTTGTAAATATGGAAATTTTACCAGCATGCCAACATGCCTGTGAAATGCAATGAAGTCTACAGTCTGTTTTGATTCTAATAGCAAGTACACTACTCTAGTGGTTAAGGTACTGAACCAGCAACCCAAAGGTCATAAATTCAACCATAAAAATCCTGATATATAATTCAATAATCTGGTTAATCCATGTACTTGCAACAAGAAGAAAATGATTGGAGATATCAGCCAGATTGTCATAAAGATCAATTTGTGTAGGAATGTGCCTCAGGAAAAGGAATCTACTACTGTCCATGTGATTCCAATCTCACACTATGTGGTGGACACTCAATGCTCTCCAGAATACCAGCATCATCATAAATATTTTCAGACATAAGAATCTCAAGAAAGTACTACAGTACGGCATTAAAAAATGGGAGTGTTTCACATCACATGGTCTACTGATTTCTTTACTGAAAAATAGGCAACAAGAAGATAGTACCCATATCTAAGGAAAGATATATTGGCATTGGAGGCAGTCTATAGAACGTTCACCATGTTAATTCCAGGTATAGAGTGACTGTCTTCTGAGGAAAGGTTGAGTAGGTTGGGCCTGCTGTCATTAGAGTTTAGAAGAAAAGAGGCAACCTTATTGAAACATGAGTAGATGCAGAACATTTGCTTCCCCTGTAGGACAGTCTAGGATCAGAGGGCATAATCTCAGAATAATGGTTCATCCATTTAATACAGAGGTGAGGAGTAATTTCTTCTCTTGGTGGATAGTGAATATATGGAGTTTTTACCACAGAGGACTGTTGAGGGTGGGATATTCAGTATATCCAAGACTGAGTTAGACAGATGTTTAATTAGTAAGGAATTAAAGGGAAATAAAAGGAGGGAAAATGGAGTTGAGGATTATCAGATCAGGCATGGTCTTATTGAATGACAGATCAGACTCGAAGGGCTGAATGGCCTATTTCTGGTACCAAATCTTCTTTCCTTCTAGAGTACAGACGGGCTGAGGATCTGTTCAACAGTTCAACCTCTTGTTCAATTCTGATCTTTAAAGTGGTCCATGCCTTTGTGCCAAACAAGTGGTGAGGCCACTCTTAAACTTTCACGCCCATTTTGGGTAAAAGTCAAAAATCTCCAAATCCCTTGCCCTCTTCCAAACTGAATTTGTAGATCATGTGGATTAATCACTTTTGGTCTTTCAACTCAGGATCACATCTTTTTGTTGCACAGATTGTAATGGCAAGCAATTTGGAACATTAGAGTCTTGGCATCTTAGTAAAAGCATTAAATAAATATAAGTTGGAGCTAGATACACCAGAATCCTGCTTCATTTAGCTGTCCAAAAGAAAAGTGTAAGTTGAAATTGTGTGGTGAAAGATTCATTTTAACAGGTAGTTAGCAGTAAGAGGTTTAACAGTATGCCAGCTCATCAGAAAACCCATTATCAGAGAAGCTGCATATCAATTTATAGAAATCATACAAGTGAAATTGGATCACTTTGACTGTACTGAATTGCATTAGAAGTACTGGAGAAAAAATGTCGACCAAGAATAATATTCACGTGTCAAGTTGCACTTATTTGCTCTTTACTGTTAATGCTGTGCCAAACAAGTGTCATTTTCATATCTTGTGCAGAACCGGATGAATCATTTTGGCTGGAAAATGACTGTTTACATTAGTACAGGAAATTCTCTAATTAAAACATAATGATAAGGGCAAATGTGCTTGCTGATGATGAGCCTCAGAGCATTTGGAATTACGTCAGCAAAAGCTAATTAAGTTAGTTCAAATTTTTTGCTTAAATTACAACAACATTACAATCAAAACAATTGTCAATTGATGCTTGTAGCACAGAGAGGCATGGCAAAATGTAATAAGGCCAACACCACAACTGAGAAGATCAAATAACTTCAGAGGCCAGAAGATTAAATTCACAGAACTCCCGTGTAAACCACACAACCATTACTTTTAGCAATAAATGGCATCTTCTGTTTCTTCGTCAAGAGCTGTTTGACTATCTCATGCTGCTGCTATCTGTCCTTTTCACGCTGCAGCTTCTTTAATTTTCTTGTGCAGCGTCAATCGTGTGATGAAGGGAGGTTGTTTTTCTAAAAGGAATGGCCTGAATTTTCCAATGGCCAGATAATGGTTTCTGAGATGTACATGGGAGATGCACGTGGGGAACCTGGGGAGTTGCCAAATTTACACCCCAAAAGGAACAGGCTGGGAAATTGAAGATTCCTCTGGGCAATTCCCCTTTTTTTCATTCACTCATGGAATGAGAGCATCACTGCCTAGACCAGCATTTATCTCCAGTCTTGATGAAGGGTCTACACCTGAAATGTCGACTGTCCTGCTCCTCTCATGCTGCCTGACCTGCTGTGTTCCTCCAGCTCCACACTGTATCGACTTTATCGCTCATTCCAAGGTACCCAGAGGGCAGCTAAGAGTCAACCACATTTTTGTAGGTTTGGAACCACATGCTATCGATCTGGAATCACATATAGACAAGCCCAGTTAAGGATGTGAGTTTTCTTTCCTAAATGACAGTAATGAACCAAATAGACTTTTCCGAACAGTTGACAATAGCTTTATGGTTACCATTACACTCTCAATTCCAGATTTTCTTTTTTATTGAATATAAATTCCACTACCTGCTATAATGGGACTCAAACCCAGGTCCTCAGAACAATACCTGGGTCTCATGGAATAATAGCCCAACAATAATACCGTTAGGCTATGGCCTTCCCCAGAACCTGCTGAAAATCTCCATTTGAACTGGAAGATTCAGAGGGTTCCACCAGAGTTAAGCAAATAGTTACTCATTTACTTAGATTTTAAATTTGTTATCTAACTCCTGAGTAAGTATTCAACTGATTCCCAACATATCTCAAACACCCCGAACTTGAAAGCTGAAACCTCCCCTTCCCTGCAGGCCCAGGGACCCAACATGATCATGTCACTGGACCCAACAAACCCTCCACAGCCTACTCCAGACCGGGCACATTCCCCTCCCTCACTGCTACACCTGAAATCCATCCCAACCCGCTGCTGGGACCTAACCATACCTCCAGCCCGGCTGCTGTTTCCAACGTCCCTCACGTCCCCATGGCCAGACCTCTCCCTCCACTGCTGAACTGACAGCCCTACTCCTCAAGCACTCAGTATCTCTTACGTGCCCCTACTCCATTACTTACCTGTCCCATTTGTCACCTTGTTGTCTGGTATCCTACCTACCTGGCACATTACTCAACTGCTGCCTGCCTACCCCTGCCCTCAGCATCCTACACCTTGGCACCCTACCCCATAACTCATGGCAACCTACCCACTAGTAACTCTACTCACTTGGCACCCTCTGTACTTGGCAATCTATGTATCTGGCATCCAGTCCCTAACCGCCTGGCACACTGCTTATCTGGCACCAAAGCCCCCTTACTCACCTGGCACCAGACCCTTCCAGAACCCTAATCTCACATTTACCTTATATACGTAACCTTTCACAGGAGCTGCCAAAGTGGTTCTCTGTGATACTAGACCATTATAATACAGAATACAGCAAGTGACTGTTGTGAAAAAGGCGACACGGTTTGCTTTCCCCTGATTGAACTATTTTACAAGTGACCAGTCAGAATGGAAGTACAGCTCCACATTTCTGAAGGAGCCCTGGCTGGAATCTACTGTCAGAAATGTGCGGCTCTTTCATTAATAAAAGGTGCACAATGTCAACCTGCAAATGATTGTCGCTCCCCAAAATATCCTGCCCCTGTTCTTTTTGACATGACGCCTCTTCTTATGTCATGATAGATGCTGCACAACAAAATTAATTGGCCACAATGGAGCTGCAGCATGAAAAGGGCAGATCATAACAGCATGAGAAAGTAAAACAGTTCTCCAAAAAGAAACACAGAAAGTGACATTTATTACAAAAAGATGGTTGTATGGTTTGCTTTGGAGTATCCTTCTTGTGTGATTAGACAGTTTGAATCTAAATTAATGCATGGCCATATCAGGATATTCAAGTTCAGAATAATAAAATAATACTTCAGGCAGATGCAAATGAGTGGGAAGAAACAAATATTATATTCTTTCATTATCCTCAGTGTGAGAAATGGGACCATTTTCAAATGCTCTGATATTTCTTTTCTAAATGCTGTGGTCAGATTCTGCACCAATTGTAGAAATCTGCTAGGAGTTCAAGGGCAGAGCTTCCAGTTATTTTAATTCTTGTTGCAAAATTACTTAAAAGTAAAATTGCCATCCCAAAGTATAGCATTCAGAAGATAAATGGACTTAGGAATTAAACTGTATGTGTCAATCTTTCAGGGACTAAATGGCCTTTGAAGCCTTCAATATTGTCAGCAGTACAGACAAGACAGCAGCTTGGAAGGGAGACCATCGCCTAGTGGTAATATCACTGGACTATTAATCCAGAGATCCAGATAATGTTTTGGGACCTGGGGTTTGATTCCCACTTCAGAAGATGATGGAATTTGAATTCAATAAATAAAAAAAATCTGGAATTAAAAGAGTAATGACCATGAACCTGCTGGGGAAAACAAAAAAAATTCTTTGGTTCACTAATGCTCCTTAGGGAAGGAAACTGCCATCCTTTCCTGGTCTGGCCTGCACATGACTCCAGACCCCCAGCAATGTAGTTGACTCTTAACTGCCCACTGGGCAATAAATGCTAGCCTAGACAGTGATGCTATCATCCCATGAATGATTATTTTTAAGATGTCATACAAACCCCTTAACAAAGTAAACCATCCCAAAGTAGTTCATAGGAGGGAAGCATTTGACACTGAGCTGAGTAACGAGATATTAGGAAAGAAGATGGTTAAAAGCATCTCAAATGAAAAAAGAGATTTCAGTTTAGATCTTCTAGCTTCTGGATAGTTGAAGACTGGACATGCTCTAAAAACAGCCTGTCGAAAATCCTGATGCACTGACTATGCAGAGCTGCCTGGGAAGTTAAAACTTCCAATGGGCAATTTCTTGTATCAGGGGCCCTCCAAACAATGTCTAAGCTGTGAATTCGACTCACTGACTCATTTATCTGAATAGTTAGCTAGGAATAATTAGAGAAATCAAAACCAGCTTGAACTGCTAGCTAACTGTAAGCCCCTAACAGTCCTCACCCCCAAACCCTCACCAACCTGATGAGATTATCCCCCAACCTACTCATCCATTCTACTCACATGGCCACTTTGCCACTCTATCCACCTTGCACAATCTCTACAATCCAATGATGATTGCTGTTCTTGGAAGATTTGAGCCAAAGAGACGGGGTGCAGGCTTCCAGAAATAGCAGTGGTGAGGCCATGCAGGTACTTTCATTATGAACCAGAGATATATTACTCACCATATTGATAAAGGATTTCAGCTGACAAGTACCAAGTAACATTTGCACCACACAAATGCCAGGCTATGATCTTCTCCAACAAGAGATAATATAACCATTTCCCCTTGATTTTCGATGACATTGCCATCACTGACTCCCCCACCATCAATATCCAGGGAGTTACAATGGGCCAGAAACTGATCTAGACTAGCCATGTAAATATTGTGGCTACAAAACTAGATCAGAGGTTAGAATTCTGTGGTAACTAACTTACCACTTAAGATCCCAAAATCTGTCCATCATCTACTAGTCTTATGATGGCATATTTTCCAATTACTCGGATATCTGCAGCTGAAACATTTAAAAAACCCGACATTATCTGGGTCAAAATAGCCAGCTTGATTGGCACTCCAACCACCACATCAAAAATTAATTCTCATCATTGTTTGTGCCAACAATGAAAAGACACAGGGGTTTACAGTGTAATCCACCCCAAAATCCTCAAAATGCCTCAGAAAATTTAATTGTGGCATAACCGTTTAGAGAAAATCACTGCTGTATGTAGAATGAACGGAATAAGTGAGAAGCTGATCCTCTAATCACAGGCTAGCTCTCCCTCATACCTACTCCTAACAGGCTTACTTTGAGTGTCTGAGCAGCAAATACAGCAAAGAACCAACCTGTGATTGGAGCAGTATAGAGAAGATTAGTAATAGCAATAACAAGGTAGCTGGAGAATGTGGGGCTGTTGGGATGGCATGGAATGGCAAGCAAGCCTGCTGGGCAAGGTCCTGGGGAATAAGGCTGAGAGATTGGCGAGGGTGTAGCAAAGCCAGGGGCTGTGGATCATGGGGGAACAAGAAGTGAGGTTGGTGAGACTGGAGCCCAGGGAGTGAGTCTGGGAGCTAAGCAGGAAGGGAGGCTGCAAAGTGAGGGAAGGAGCTAGCCAGGTCAAAATGGGGAGAAAGGCGCTGCAAAGGAGAGTGAGCATCTGAAAAGGAGAAGAGGGACTGCAAAGGAAAATGAGAATCTGAAAAGAGAGGAAACGGGCTGCACAGGAGGGAGAGTAGTTTAACTCTGTTGGATGGATAGCTAGTTCATGATGGAGAGTGATACCAACAGTGCGGGTTCAATTCTTGCACCAACTGGGATTACCAACTGGCCCTGCCTTCTCAACCTCTTCCCTTAAACCACCACCAGTCGTCTCCCTCTAATAGGAGAGCAGTCCTGTGTTCTGGTAAAACTATGGTAACTTTACCTTAATCAACTAAGAGAGCACCAGGAAAACTGAGGTAATTGATTCCTTGCAAGTGAATGTAGAGACTCTAGTTTAAAGTTTTAGAAGTTCAGCAGCCACCACATGGAGGAAAAGTGGTGGATGTTTTTGTAATGAATGGGATCAAAGGATAATTTAATTTTGAACCAGTCTTCTAAAGATTTGCATTTATGTGTTGTTACATCTCAGGGCATCTCATGCTATGAAATGCAGGAGGTGCAATGACTGTGCAAGAGCAAAACATACAATCATTCAGCTGTGGCCTTATTAGTCCATGGAAAGCCTGTTAAAATTAATAACTTTTTGTGTACAGAAATATGTGTCAGTCTTTTTTTCAAATTACTAACTTACGCAGTTGTCTTGTGCCATTTTAAATACTGTCTCAGAACTTAATGCTTTTCTTATGTGTTGCTGCTTTAAGTTTAATGCAGCAGTGATAATTATTGAGGATATTGATCAATTCTTCTAATTCTGTTTTTGTACCAGTCCAAATCACCCCTATATCAACACACGTGCAGAAGTTATTTTTACTATGTGACTGCATCTCCTAATGAAGGAATTAGTAAGGATAAAAAAAAGAGTTTCTACAAACCAAAATGTAGCTGCCAACAATGAAAATGTGGCTGTCAAAAAAAAATCTGGGTTGATTCCTGGTGTGTATCATCCACAAAATGCATAGCTGCAACTCAGCAAGGCCCCTGTAACGGTGCCTTCAAATCTTTGGCCTATACCACCTGAAAGGTCAAGGATATAAAATCAAGGAATCACCACCACTTGCAAGTTCCTCTCCAAAATATTTTAACATAGAACTACATTGCTGCTTCTTCATTGCCAGGTTGATATCCTGGAGCTTCCTAACATGGTAGGTGTACATACACATTGGATAAAGAATGGTTCAAGAAGGCAGCTGACCACCACCTTTTCAAGGACAACTAGGGAAAGGCACCCTCATACATTTTTTTTAAAAATTCACTCATGAGTTGTGGGCATTGTTGGCAAGGAAAGCTCCTATTGTGCATCCCTGGTTACCCTTGAGAAATTGGTGATGAGCTACAATCCATATGATGATGAGCTGCAATCCATATGCTATAGATAGTCCCACAATACTGTTGGGGAAGGAATTCCAGGACTTTGACCCAGTGGAAGTGAAAGAACAGTGATATATTTCCAAGTCAGGATGGTGAATAGCTTGGAGGGGATCTTACAATTGGAGATGTTCCCATTGTATCTGCTGCCCTTGTCCTTCTAGATGGAAGTGGTCATAGGCTTGGAAGGTGCTGTCAATAGATCTTCAGCGAATTTCTGCAGTGCATCTTGACAATAACAGACAGTCCTGCTATGAAGCGTTAGTGTTGGAGGGAATGGATAAAGTCTTAGGAACAGGAGTAGGTCATTCAGTCCCTTGAGTTGCTCCGCTATTTAATAAGATAATGGCTGATGTGTGGCCTGACTCCATATGCCTGCCTTGGGTCTATATTCCTTAGTAGCTTTGCTTAATAAGATTCTGTCTATCTCAGATTTCAATTTAATAACTGAATTAGCATTGACTGCCATTTGAGGAAGAGAATTCCAAACCCCCATTACTCTTTGCATGTAGAAGTGCTTTCTAACATCTCTCCTGAAAGGCCTGACCCTAATTCTTAGATTATGTCCCCTGGTTCGAGAACCTTCAATCAGTATATATAGTTTATCTTCATTTACCCTGGCTTTCCCTGTTAATATCCTGAAGACCTCAATTAGACTGCAGCATAAGGTCAACATCATTATACTCCAGATTTTTAGATATGGAATCCAGTATTCCATTGGCCTTCTTGACTATTTTCTGCCCTGTTTGAGGCATTTTAAAGAGCTATGCATCTGAACCCACAAATCTCATTGGACATCCACTGTCCTTAACGTTGTGCCATCTAAAAGAAATATTGTGATCAATCCTTTTTTGGTTCAAAGTGGATAACCGCTCACTTGCTTATATTAAAATCCACCTGCCACAGCTTTGTCCATTCAAGTAATCTATCAATATCCTGTTGTAATCCTTTGCTGTAGTCAACACAATACTGCCCAATTTTTTGTCATTAGCAAATGTGGATATTTGACTTTTTATGCCATATCCAAGTCGTTGATCAATATTGTGAATAATTGAGACCCCAATGCAGATCTCTACGGAATACCACTAATCACATCCTGCCAATCTGAGTACTTATACATTATCCCAAATTTTGTTTCTTGTCACTCAACCAATTTCCTATCCATATCAGTAATTTGCCCTCAGTTCAGTGGGCTTCCACCTTATGTAACAGTCTCTTGTGTGGGGCTTTTCCAAAAGCCTTCTGGAAGTCCATATAAACAAAATCCTTCCAGTTACCTCTGTCCACCACCTTTGTCATCTTTTCAAAAAATTCTGTGGATGTGGTGTCAATTAATTGGGCTGCTTTGTCCTGGATGGTGTCAAGCTTGTTGAACGTTGTTGGAGCTGCACTCATTCAAGCAAGTGGGGCACATTCTATCACACCCATGATTTAAGATTTGTAGGTGGTGGACAAGCTTTGGAGTCAGAAGCTGAGCTCCTTGCTGTAGGATTCCTAGCCTAATACAATTCAGGGATAATACAATTCAGCTTCTGGTCAATGGTAATTCCCAGGATTTTGAAAGTGGACGCTCCACCATTAGTGAATAAAAACAAGGCCATAAAAATCAGCACGCAGTGCCAATGTCATGAACAGGTGTTGGGGCCCTATCTGCAGTGGAAAAGGGCCTAATATTTCTTTGGGACCTTCACTGCAAGATTAGCGACCAATACAGCTGCAGCTATGCTTCAGTAAACCAAACCCACACACAACCTTCCTTTTGCTCCATGCATTCACCATTCCCACAAAGCTGCTCACTACTCAAATATTAATCTTTGTCTCTATTGGTTTTTCTAATCCCCTTCAAGCCGTCTTGAAGCTCATTGATCACATTGAATTTCACAATAAGTTTGATGACTTGAGGATTAAATGAAGTAAATTATTCTTGCCATTTCAGAGTCATGGCTATAGGATAACCAGGACTGGGTGATGCTTATCTGAGGATTCTTATAATTTATTTGGATAAGAAAAAAAGAAAAGGAGGTGGTGTTGTCCTTTAATAAGGGGCAATATATTAGTGAGTACATTGTACTCAGGTCGTGGGTGGGTCCGCAGTGCCTAGGCAGAGGACTGTAGAGTTTTGAAGAATGAACTGTGATCTCATTGAAACTGACAACATTCTTACAGGGTGTGACAGGGTGGATGGAGGTAAGTTGATTCTCCTGGTTCATGACAATAGACAGGGGCATGTAACCTTGGAAGAGGAATTTCTTCATTCAGAAGAAGGTTGTGAATCTTTGGAATTGTCTACCCCAGATGGTTGTGGAAACATAATATTGTTCAAGAGAGAAACTGATAGATTTCTGGACACTTATCATCAATGGATATGGAGAGAGTTCAGGAAATGTGGCATTGAATTAAATGATCAGCCATTATCTAAATAAATGGCAGAGCAGGCTTGATGGGCTGAGTGGCCAACTGCTGTTCCTATATTGTTATGGCAGTCTGACCTGTAAAGTCACCATAACCCTGGAAGACCAAAGGACTGCTCTCTCATTACAGAAGATTGACTGGTATTAGCTTAACCTGAGGGTCACCACATGAAAGCAGAGGTTGAGAAGGTGGATCTCCAGCTGATGGAGAACTTGTAACCCATGGCGTTGGAATCACTTTGCAACACAAACCAGCCATGCATCCAACTGAGCTAACCAAACACCTGCAGATCAATTGCCATATACCATTCCTTCTTAGCCCCCATTTGAGCTAAGATTGTAAATGGCACCCTGTCCTTAGGTAATGTTCCTTCCATGTTCAAAACCATTACCTCCTCTTCGCACAACCAGCCTCAACCCTCTCATCATACAAACTACAATTCCATGTCCAGCATTCATTCCATTCCAATGTCTTTGAATATGTTGTTAACTCTCAAATACATCATCTTTCCTCTTACTTCAATGTCCTTGCAGTCATTAATTTACATTGGCTCCTGGTCTCACAACATCTCAAATTTAAAATACTCATCTTTGTGTTTCAAATGTCTACTGCTTTGTCCCTTCCAGGAACCATCTATTTATTTGGTCATGACTTTGTGAGTGCTCGCTTTTTCACTTCACCACTGACTTTTAAGCAGTTGGGCCAACTCTCAGGCAATTTCTGTCTAAACACACTGACCTTTTCACCTTCTTTTCATTTTTAAGACCTCATCAAGGCTTTTTTTTCGTCACACTGTCTCTTAGATCATTTTTTGGTTCACGTGCATTTATGTTTGATTACATTTCTGTTTGAAGCTTTCAGACACTTTATTTATGGTAACGGTAATGTAAAAATACAGAGACTAAGATAGAAATTGCTGGAAAAGCTCAGCAGGTCTGGCAGCATCTGTGGAGAGAATCAGAGTTAACATTTTGGGTTAACTGGGTTTGAGGAAAATGCCATGCTGAGGCTAAGAAAGCACATGGCTTTCAAACAAATATATTGGTCATAGATAGTAAAAGGAAATGCAAATTCTATCTTTGAAATTATATTACATGGTACTGTTCACTGTCCACTGTCTGAATTTATATATATACTGACTTTAAAATTACATTCTGTATACTCAAGCCCAGGTCATTAATATATAACAAAAAGAGCAGTGGTCTTAATATTGATCATTGGAGAATATCACTTTTCTGTATCACATCAGAAATGGAACCCTCAGCCACCAGTCTCTGCATTCTGTTCTAGGGCTGTTTTTATATTCTGCTGCAATGTCCACTTTAATTCCTTGGTTTTATTTTTCCCAACAAATCTATTTTGTGGTAGTTTGTAAAACAGCTTTGAAAAGTCCATGTGCACAACAGCAACCATGCTGATCATTGAACCTCTCTATTTGTGGACTATTTTGAAAAACCTCCAGAATCAGCAAGTGACAAAGTATTGTAAATCTACACTTGGTTGGTTTGTAATTTATAAAGGAATCAGGTCTCAATTAAATATAATCCCTGACTATGTCTTCTGTTTCAATGCTGAAAGCAATGGATAGAGTGCAATGTTGGAAGTGGAATACAACATGGTAATATACATGACGTTCACTAGAAATGTTTTACAGATGTACAATTTGGCCACTCGTTTGCTTGTTATCATAATTATTACATCTGGATATTTTTTAGACCCCCTAGTGTAAGATTCCAAATAGATTGCTGATCTGGGGCAATAACTGAGAGCAGGTGCCCAGTTTAGAAATGCTGCTTGGCGCAGAAATGGCCAGGATATTGCAGCTGTGGCTTATGACTCAACTTTAAAACATTTTTACTAGCATTTCAGTATCTGAAATATGGCATGATCATGTAGATTTACCTGAGATATATTATGCTACCAGCAAAACAGGCCAAAGAATGTCGATATTATTGTAATGACTGATGGTAAGTCTGTACTAACACGAGTTACATAGAATTATTGAAGGATGTTATGAACATTCATTTCTGGTATGGAGTGCTTTTCCCTCTGATTGTTAAATGTCGTGGGTGGGAGTGCACATGATTTATCTAAAATCGCTCAGCCTCTTAAATTTGGTTATTTGGAATTGGGATCAAATGCTCTTATAATCACCTGTTCCCTTTGCATGAGAACTCTAATCACGTAGATCCTGTCAAAATTATACAACATTTAGCATGATTACCTTTACATATTAATGGCTGAGAATGACTTTTTCATTTTGGTTCAATTCTTACGCAATTACTTTCATGTCATAGACAAAATGCTGCACAGCTGTGATAAAAGTAATTATTTAAACAAAAATTAAAGTGGGCAAATAGGACTTTGGATGAAAATCATCTGGACTGCACATTGGCTTATGCCTGTGCAACTGTATTTATCAATTAATCATGATTTAAAGATAATATTTATTTTCAGATAGACACATTTAGTTTCTTAAAGTGTTAGATACAAACTAGCTAAACACCATTGATGCTGAGGACATTTTACTGCAAAATCTGTCGTTTGTAAACTGCTTGTAATCTTAGTTGTCATATTACTAAGTAAATATTTTGTCCAGTAAAACAATCTGCATGGATGGCTAATGCATGCATTGCCTGTACAGAGTCTGACATCTACTAACATTGTTAACACAATAAAGCAGATTTATTGGTCATTATGGTGTATGGAAATTTCATTGTACATTTTTCCACTTCAGACTACCATACACACATGTACCAACTGAGTGAGTCCGAAGAAGATAGTAAAGAAGGATCCATGTTTAACAGTTCAAGTAGCTCTCATTCTAAATGTTTTTAGATGAATATAACATTGTTTCTGTTTCAAAAACATCAGTCATTCATCTCACTGATGTTGGTTTAGGGGTACCCAATGTATCCAAAACTGACTGCAGGAAGTTGACTATCTAACAATATCAATAGCATTGAATGGGGAATATTTCTAAAGAGGGAAATGTAAGCCTTTCCAATGCTCATGGTCACACATTCTTGTTTTGATTCTAGTAATCATGTCTTCCTGATATGTACATAATATGGACCAAATTTTTCTTAAACCTTTGAGGAGGATCAGGGACTGCCTGTGCCAGCTCTAATCTCCAATTTCAAGAACTTTGCAGCCCCTGACACTTTAGCAAAGTAAAGCAGCCTGAAGACTTATTTGCATTACTGTACCAGGAGTCAGAATGAGCAGAGGAGATTTGCAGGAGAGACTGGATTGTCATACACAATCACTATACTGTAAAGTGGTATCTTGACAGTGAGCTACCTACATATTAAAGGGTGATATCACCCAAACAAAGTAGCCAGGAGAATGTTTGTAAACATGTGACACGCTTACATAATTTGCAGTGCAATGAAGTTATCACATTGCCTGTTCGTGAAAATGCACACAATTGATCAATGCACACTCCATCTTCAAAATTCCAAAAGGTTCCTTCTGTAAATATTTTAACTTCTCACTTTATTTTCCACTCATTTAGCCAGTACATATTCAGCATGTATCTTATTGAATAAGTGTTTACAGTGTTCTGTGAATTAAATTGCTGTTAATCTTCACTGGATGCATTAATATTAAAGAACACAGTACATTGAAGAGAAGTTGATTTAATAAAAGCTCTGATGTACAATTGACATCTGAATATAATCCACCCTCCAATTTTACCATTCCCTTTGTCAGGGATATTGCAGAGATATGTACCTTATTTGCCAAGCGTGTCAGATCTGTGGCCATAAAAATAACGAGTAACTAAAATAACTCTAAAATTCTTGCAAAGCGAGCAAAAAACTTCTTTTCTCCTTCTTTATTAATTCATTTTGATTTCGTTATCTAGATGACATTGTAGCATTGCAATGTTGACAATCGTAGAAATAGTCTTGGAATATGGTATTTGTTGGGCAATGCCTGTCCCTTGCATCTGCAGAAACTTATGTTTCACAGCTAGGATCTAGCTGGTCACAGCTATTGCTAACCTGCTATTGATTTTACACAGCACATTCAGCAGCACCTAATCTGTTTTTGTTTGTTTCATAATCAGCACTCCATGTATTCCTGAGAACTTATCTTTTACCTGTAGTATACAGCTAACAAAGATGCCAAGATAAGTACAGAAGAGGGAGGTAATGTACTCTTCTAGCTCATTCTGCCATACACAACTGTGATTCATTGTTTTTGAATTCTGTGGGCATACCTGCATCCTGTTTTGAGTTCTTCTCACTTATACGTTGCTGTGCTGTTAGCAATTTATTTTATATTGTTTGGTTCTTCTGCTGAAGTGACTTTGCAGATTTCCTTTGCATGTTTCAACTGATCTTTGAACCTACTGTTTAGGGCTCACCAACACCATAAAACCTCTGTTTTTATCACGAAGTCGTTCCAAACATACTTCTTTCCTAGCTATTCTATGTTATCCCTTCCAAATATTGTGTTGTAAAGTCAATCTTTAAGTCATGAAAATATGTGGGAGAAACCTGAGGTGGAAAGCCTTAGACTACAGGACAATATAGATGGACTCAGATGGGCTGAACAGTGGCAAATGTAATTTAACCCTGAAAAATTTGAAGTGATGGTTTTTGGGAGGACAAATAAAACAAGAGAGTACATGTTGAATGGTAGGCCCTTAGGAAGTATAGAGGATCAGAGGGACCTTGGTGTACATGCCCATAGATCCTTTCAAGGCAGAAGGACAGGTAGATAAGATGATTCAGAAGACAAATGGGATTCTTGCCCTTATTAGTCAAGACATTGATGGAGGTTATCATGGACCTGTTCATAACATTAGTTAGGACACATCAGAATGTTGCCTGAATAGGAACGATTCAGCAATGAGACTAGACAGTCTCATTAGAGCAGAATAGGTTGAGGGGTGCATCTGCTTGAGGGTTTTGAGGGGCATAAACAGGATAGATAGAGAGAAACCTTCACCTTAGTAGAAAGGTCAATAATCAGAGGACCCAGTTTTAAGGTTAGGAGCAGGGAATTTACAGGGGTTTTGATGAAAAAATTTCACGCTGAAGTTTTTTCATATCTGGAACTCACTGCCTAAAAGGGTGGTAGAGAAAATATCCCTCAAGACATTTAAGAAGTATCTAGATGAACATTTGAATCACCATAGCGTACAAGGTTATAAACTAAGTGCTGGAAAATGAGGTTAGACTCAATAGATTCTTGATGACCAGTGCAGACATGATGGACCAAAGGGTCTCTTCCCATGCTGTAAAAACACAGACTCCTTAACACTATGACTCTAAAACAGGATTTACATTTACATTTCTTTTTCATTCACATCAATTTCTACACTTTCACAAACATCAGAACCCTTTCTCTTAACACCTGTTTCTCTTCTTTCCAGATATACAGCTACTTGTCACAGTGTTAGGCATCCAAAAACTCGTCAAAGAATAACAAGCAAGATTTTGGGAGTTCATCAATGCTTAAGGAACATAGTTATTCTAAGTTCATATATTAACTTGTCAACTCACTTAGCAGTGATGTTTTGATGCTCAGGATAGAATTTCTTTGATTTTCCTAATACCTGAACTTCAGTGAACGATCAGAAATGGAGTTTATGAAGTTTCTCTATGGGTTTTTTTTATTTATCACCAAAGTTATGGAGTGAGATCGGAAGAATCAGCATGGAAATTTCCTGTTCTATATCTTATGATCAACGATTATAATTTAAATTGAAGAATATCTTGCATGAAATGATCTATGCCTTACAGTAGCATAAAGATCTGGACCATATCACCTTCTAATCTATTGCCTACAGTGGAGATTAATGCACTTTGGTGATTCTATCACCATAATTTAGATTCAATTAATTACACAGCCATCTTTGTCACTTTCTTTTGAATTGTCCTCAGTGCATCACTTACTAGAATTGCACACAATATGCTGAGTGGCCTTGCTGTTAAGCTAAAAGAAGCAAAACTAACATATTTTAACTGTTAATCAAATGCACTCCACATTTTGACATGCTTTCTGAATAACTGCTTCACACAGACCATACAGCTCTACATCTAAAGCATTTGTGTTTTTAATTTAGATGGTGGATAGATCATGCGCACATATTTTAAATATCAATAATTAATACATACTACCTTTTGTTTATCCACATTAAAATACTGCAGTTCGCTAGTGAGTTGTATGATATTAATATTAATAGGACAAAAGTATTATATCAATGCATTATTCATATGATAGTATAGACCTCTATCACTTTAAAAATGGAATGTCTAATTCTTTAAATAACGGATATTATTCAATGGCAGTTTCTGAAGTAATCCATCTTTATTTGTGTATGTGCTTTTGAATGTTGTTTCTTTATTTCATGCTAATCATGTAATCATATAGATAGCTACAATCAGAAAATGTATAACCTTGAATCTCCAATGTGTTTATTAGGAGAAGATCTTTGGTCTGGAGTGTGGTTCTCCAATTTAACTAATGTAGCTTCTGTCTTCAAGCCTGCAGATCTAAATAGGCAATGTCTTCTTATCCTTTCATGGGAAGTGGTGTGACTGACAAGGCCAACATTTATTGCCCATTCTTATTTGACCTTAAACCAAGTGGTTTGGATGGCAATTTCAGAGGACAATTAAGAGTCAACCGTATTTTATGGATCTGGATTCACAAGCAAACCAAACATGATAAAGACACTACTGAAACACATGGATTTTTGTGAAAATCGATGACTGTTCCATGGTCACCATTACTGAGGCTAGCTATCAATTCCATTCTTTTCTATTCAATTGTATTTAAGTTCCATGAGCTGTCATGGTAATTATTAAAATTGAAGCAATTGTTGCCACCTGCCTTATATTTGAAATTCTGCCAAATTATTGGGAAGTTAAACATTTAGTATGCTCCAGGTTAGCGAGTGTTTTTTTTACAGCTTGCAACACACATATGTATAGGATGGTAGATGCATGCTAAAACTGGTAAGTAACATTTCCCACATTTGAAAATCTTCCGTGGCTTTCCTCCACAAAGTGCTGTTTCACAAAAGTAACAATTTTATTACATTTAGTATTTAAATAATATATTAATCTGCTGTTAATGTTAAGCACAATTACTTTGAGGCAACTTTCTTGAATTGCTTACAACTAAATATTAGGTGAAGCCAAAGATTAATTATTCTTGAGGTTATAAGCCAAGGTCTAGGCTTTCCCATTTCGAAACATGATTGGTAAGGTCAGCCAAGGATTACGGCCATTTTGGCTCCTGTGTGAATTAAGGTATTTCCAATGACTTTTTTCAAGTCTGTCATACTGGAAACACATGCTAGACATATTGACCCTGATATTCTGATGTCCCTGTTCTACCAGCAGCTTCACTTCCAGCCACCTAGCAGTAACCAACGTAGTCCTCATGCCAAATAAGTATAGGGTTTGTGTATATTAAGTAATCAATGACCATGAATGGATTGGTGGAGGGCAATGAATGGGTGATAGAGATGAGACAATGGATCCCCCTACAACCAATTGTTAGTTGAAAAAATACACCATCATCCTACTTCTCCAATTGTGGGGACTGGAGTCCTTATGGTGCCAAGATATAGGCTAACAATCTCCACTTTATTCCCTGGAGGGAAATGGCAGCCTTCATTCAAGGTTAATAAGTCTCTTTGGGATCAATTACCTCAACTGGTGAAAATTTGGATGGCCTATTGTAGAAATAATTCCAGCTTCTGCTTGGTCTAAAGAGGAGATTCTAGCTCAAATTGCCAGCTATTCTGTCAAAGCTGTGTTGTAATGTTGGAGCATAGCCAAGAAACTTGTCTGCTCCCACTTATCTAGAATTTTAGCCAGTCTAGGTTTCACCCCAAATTTTTGTTCCTCTCAAACAATCTACCCTCATTCCTTAGACACCAATGAAACCTCAGGTCCAATGATTTATTACATTTAAATAGCTAAATATAAGAAGTCCCCTCCTCCATATAATTTCTAAGTCGTGCAGACAGCAGGGGACCTGGGACATAGGCATGTAATGACAGCATTTTTAATTTATCATCACGTTCTGCTTCCATTGCCAATACAATTCTCAATCTTGCTAGCTAATTTATTATGAGTCCCATGAGCTTTTGTCCTTATAACATTTACATCCCTTCAATCTTCAGGTACAACTCCTAATTTGAAGTATTTCTTCTATTTATAATTCAATTCTGACTTTCTCAAAAAATAGATTTGTTACTTGTCTGTTGGGGGATTTCAGATGCTTCTGAAATTTATTTGTGTGAGAATGAAAGGAAACAGCACATTCCATCTTTCTCTCAGACATGTTCCACTGCTCTCTGATTACCTTTTAGTAGTCTAAACAGTTTTAAATACACTATCATCCCCTTAACTCCAAAAAAAAGCTTCCTGTATCCCTAACAACTTCTCTTGACACCCCAAACAACTCCCTTTTCAGTTTCCTCTTCATACCCTAACAATATTTGGTCTTCTTCAGCTTTCAACCTCAGCACATCCTAGTATTCCTTTGTTTCTGGATGCCCAATTAATTGATGGAAACTTGTTTATTGCCTGATGTTCTACTCTAACTTCCACGTTAAACAATTCTATTCTCAATCTACATAACATTCTTTCAACATATTAAGAGATAAAGGTTTGAAATACTCTTCATAATACCATTCTTTTTATAACCTTGAAATAAAGCCTTTTGCTTAATCTGCTTCTTCCCATCCAAGTTAAGTTGCTAAATCCATCTTCTTCTGCCCTATAACATGACATTCTGCTCTTCTCTAATCAGGTAATTTACATTCACTTTTGTTTTTGCTTGCATTAAATTCACAGCGCAAAAAAAACAGCCCATTCAGCCTAACAGATCTGTGATTGCACGCCTCACAAGCTCCACCCCAACCTAATTCATTGTTTTTAAACAACAGAATATGATTCCACTCACAACTCCTCAGTTACAGAGTCTATGACTTCATTCCACAAGACTTTGGTTAAAATGCCAAGTGACATTTGTACCATACATGTGCCAGGCAATGACCATCTTCAACTAAAGAGAAACCCAACCAGTTCCTATTGATGTTCTACACCTCTGTAAGCACCGAATTCTCCGTCCATAAAAATTCTGGGCCAGAAACATAGCTGAAATGGCCATGTAAATTCTGTGACTGTAAGAATAGATCCAAGGTTGGGTATCTTGCAGTGAGTAACTCATCTCCAGACTCTCCAAAACCCATCCATCATCTGTTACAAGCCAGCTGTGTGTTAGTTAGAGTTATTTGCATTTGCCTGGATGAGTGTGGAATCAAGAAAACTCAAGACGTTTAACAATAGGACAAACCAACCAGCTTAGTCAGCACTCCACTATCTTGAATAGTCACTTCTGTTGTCACAGGTAAACAATAGCAGCCCTGTGTACCATCTACACCAATTTTCCAAAGCTCCTGGAATAGTACTTTCCAAAGCTGTGATTCTACCAACTCAAAAGTCAAGGACGGGAGATGCATCACTTGCACATTCCCTTCCAAGCTATACAACATTCTGACTTTGAACTATTTCACCATTTCTTCCATGTCACTGGGTCAACATCCTGGACCACCACTTACTCAAGAGCACTTGGGGCTAAGTAATAAATTCTTCCTGCTTTGAAACTCAAGTAATAGTTGCATTAAAAAGACAAAGAGTATGAGAATATATAGACTACAGGTCATCATGTCACAAGGTCCTAAGTTGTTTAGTTTTATTCCCACCTAAAATCAACATGACATCATTAGACTGGGGAAGTTTGATGCAGCCTTCGATGTTAAACTTTCCGAACAATTAACTTATTCAACCAATGCAGCAATTTTTGTTTTTCAAACTGTAAATGTTTAAACTTGTTCATTTAAAAAATAACTTCCTTTTTCATGCCTGGAACAAAGTTATGCTATGTTACGTGACATGGGATAGCAATGTTATGTTAGAGATCATGAACTTCTCCCTCACGTTTGGCTTTCGAGAGTATACCAGGCTTATTACATGCTCTAGTTGTCAGTTGCATTAAAAGACAATCACTGCAGCAGTCTGCTAGGGTCATTGAATGTAATCAAATGATCAAAAGCTCATTTGTAACAGTAATTTATATGTTTAACTTCATTATATTGTGCCTCAGTACATCACATTGTAGTTCACTGAATTATTTGGACTGTTTCCATTATACTATAAAGAAATTGCAGCAACTTAAAAAGAATAGTTCTCGAATTGCTGTCTCAGGTAACATTATCGTGTAAACTATATAAACACATAATGGGCATTGAAAGCACATCATTACTTTATTCAATCTAAGTAGTATCAGAGATCTTTATGCTGAATTGCACTTAACTTGGAACTTAATTGATTCTTGAGATATTTCACAATTTGTGTTCTTGCAGTGTAATGATTACTCTTGACTGCGCAAGGTTATAACATTTCAAAAATCTGTACTTACATACCAACTTGCTATTCTTCCATAGACAGCAAAAGTTTATGTTGTGCAATCTTCCAGTAAGGAAATCATTCAGATAGTTAATAATAGGCATCATGTGTGATATCTTACAGGAGTCTTTCAAAGATTATCGCAACTTCTTGAAGATTGCTGGTCACTTCAGATCTTTCACATTATTCCCTAATACTTTATTGCTCTCTTCAGGTCTCCAGTTAGGTCTCTTCACTGCACCTTGACTGACAACGCTGCTAAACTTTGGATAACAGTGTTCTTGATCTGAATTCTAAGAGCTGTTAACTTGCCTTCCAATACATTCTCTCATCCTCTCCTTATTCCACCTCTCACATTCTTGGTTGTTTTATCTTGTGCTTCCTGACCCAGAGGCTATTTTGGAGCAGCCAACCAATTAAGTGGCCATCGTATACAGCCCCATCCAATTAAGGATGTGTGTGAGCTCCTGAGCCCGCACAGCCGAAAGGAGGCCACGCAATAGTTATAGATCAGAAGCCCTGCCATGGGGACTTAGTATTGCTGGATTATCTCCATTCCTGGTTATCGGCTTCAGATGTGTTAACTCAGAGTGCCGAAAGAGGTGGAGACATCACACATGAGGGGGTTAAGTTCCAAACACGAACTATTGTTGCCATGGTTGTAGCAAAATTTGGAATGGCATCTTACTCATTGATTGGAGCCTCCAACTTCAACATCTACCATGGATGGGCTCCCGATGTGTTGGGTGATATGGCTTGGAAAATGCACTTATCATTAGGAAAGTATAGGCTTAGGAACAGAAGCAGGCCATTCTGCCCATTGAGCCTCCTCTTTGATTCAATCCAATTTTGGCTGATCAAACATTTCAAAGACTTTTGTCCACACTATTCTCAAAATGCCATTGATAGTCAAAAATCTAATAGTCTTGACTTCAAATATACTCGAAGACTTCACAGCTCTCTGAGGAAAAGAATTTTAAAAATTCACAACCCTCTGAGTAAAAACAATTCTCCACATGTTGGGCCTGAATGATATCTTCTTTATTTTTAAATAGATCCTCCAGTTTTAGATTCAGCAACCAGGAGAAAAATCTTACCTGTATCTGTATATCCCGATGTATATTTTGTAGTTTTCAACAAGATTATCTCTCATTCTTCAAAACGCTAAAGAATACAGGCCCAATTTGCCCAATCTCTCTTCATAGGACAGTGTCACTCACCCACAAGTCTGGTGAGCCTTCATTGCACTTTCTCTATGGCAATGATGTCTTTCCTGAGATATGTAGGTGAAAACTGCACACAGTACACTAGGTGCAGTCTAACCAAACTCCTATATAATTGAGATAACAAGGTGTAGAGCTGGATGAACACAGCAGGC
>NC_063336.1:38404190-38473696 GCF_021869965.1 Rhincodon typus
TTTCTGAAGAAGGGTCTCGGCCCGAAACGTCAGTTTTCCTGCTCCTCTGATGCTGCTTGGCCTGCTGTATTCATCCAGCACTACACCTTGTTATGCCAAATCAAGCAGAATCAGTTTGTTATACCCCTTGAAGTTGAAGGAATTTTTTAAACTGACGTCAACAGCAAAATGGATTTTCATTCTGTTGGACAGAAACTCCTGCACTGATCTATAGTTTTCACATCATGGCAATCTCATGGGATAAACTGATTATTAAGATAACAAAAGCAATGGTTAGAGATGGGATTATTCAATTAGACATCATAAGCAAAGAGGCTTGAGGCTAAACCACAATAAGCAGCAGTTTTTGAAATCTGTGGCTTTTCTTTTTGCAGAGCAGGAGGAGATGGCTCCAAAACCTGAATTCTAAAGCAACAAATGCAGAGATAAATTGAGCTACTTCCTCAATAACCAATACTTCTGAGCATGAAGTTGATATCAGTCCTTCTTTTTTTCTCAAGCAGTAATTTGAGATTAATTCCTCATTTAAATTGTTGTCAGTTCAGCAAGGGAACTAGAGCTTGGAGGAGGACTACTTCCTCTCAGAGCAAGGGGCCTAAATTCATTAATATTTAAAATCAGCTGCAATTCTTGTACACATCTGAACAGTGCAACCCAGGGAGCATTGAACAAATAGATGCTCTCTGACGCAAATTCCATTATCACTGAAATTTCACTTTGGAATCCTACTTTATAATTATTAAAGCATTCGACAAAGATCTCTGTCTCTGTCATAAAATTGTATCTGAGAAAGGATTCTCATAGTTCTAGAGAAGGTTTATATCGATGTCAAAACATTAACTCTATTTTTCTGTCTCTTCAGATGCTCCCAGACCTGCTGAGTTTCTCCAGCATTTTCACTTTTTTTATAGATTTCCAGCATCTGCAGTATTTTGCTTTTATTAGAATTCTCACTGTTACTTTAAGCATTATTTCAGAGTTATGCAAGAACAAAGAATTTCTTCATATTGGTAATAAAACTCCTTTAAACTGAATCAGCATTGTAAAAAGACTTATTCAGGTTTATAATATTATAGAATTCCCATATAATATTAAATGAAATGTTTCACTTTTGATATATAAACGCCAATTGTTTGATACGTTTTAAGGAGAGAAAAAGACTTGCATTTATCTAGTGCCTTTACAAGCTCATGACATCCTACAGGGCTTTACAAAATTGTTTTAGCAGCATTAAAAAGAAGCATATTTTCTAAATATTGAGTGGTGGCAGCGCTCAGATGCAGAGAGATCTAGAGAGTCCCAGTGAATGAATCACAGAAGGTTAGTGTACAGGTACTTGGGAAAGTTAATAGAATGTTATGGTTTATGGTGAGGGGAATTGAATGCAAGAGGAAAGAGGTTACGTTTCAGTTATCTCGGGCATTCATGAAACTGCAAGTGGAGTACTGTGTACAGTACTGATCATTGTAATTACAGAAGGATGTTATTGCATTGGATGCAGTTCAGAGAAGGTTAACTAATTATAACCTGGAATGAGCAGATTGCCTTATGAGAAAAGACTGGATAGGCTAGGCCTATATCACATGTAGTTTAGAAGAGTCAGAGGTGGCTTAATTGATATATATAAGATCCTTAGGGGACTTGACTGGGTGAATGTTGAAAAGATGTTGCCTCTTGTGGGAGAATCTAGAAAATGGGTTAATAGCATTAAAATAAGGGGTCATGCATTTAAATCAGAAGAAACATTTTTCTTTCCCAGGGTTGTAAGTCTTTGGAATTCCCTTTCTCAAAAGGCAAGGGGTGCAGAATCTTTGATTATTCTTAAGGCAGAGGTTGATAGATTCTTAATTATTAAAGGGATGAGAGATGATCAGGGCTATGCAGGAATGCAGAGCTGTGGTTTAAAAACAGAGCAGCTATGATCTCATTGAATAGCTGAACAGGCCCGAAGGGCTGAGTGGCTTATGCTTGCTCTTTTTCTGTATTTTTACAATGCCACTATGTAATGTTGTGAAGTACAAATCTAATTTGCACACACCAAATTTACTTTTTAAAGTTCATAGCCATATTCAATGGTATCATGTTATTTTTGCACCTCTTACTTTTCACACACTGATTGCACATGATTCAAAGCAGCTGTCCTGGAGTGCATCCATTTTTTATTTCTGTTTCTATTGGACTTTCAATGCTTTGCGTGCAAAATAAAAGTGCTATTAACAAAGCACTATAGCTGTGCAATGAACTCATGAGATAGTATCAAAGAGATAAACATAAAAGAGTGAATGTTATTCGCGAGTCTGTAGTTTTCTACAAGCAAAATTTCCTTAATGATTCATTGTTTATGAACAACTTAACCGCAGCCAAAAATCTTAACAAATCCAATTTGATTAGGAAAAATTGGGCCCTTCAGTTTTATCCAACATGTTCAGCAGAGTGGAGTTTGCTTATTTCCAGCCAGAAACTTAGTGTTCCCAGCAAAATCCATTAAATCACAAGGGTCATATTTCAGTCATAGTGGGGTATTTTACCATATGTTTAACACCATCCAATTACGATGTTTTCTTGGGGGAAAAAACGCCCTAGAATTACCAAGTATGTTAAATTCACTCCACGCTGGTGGCCAGACTCTGATACACAGCTGTTTTGCTCAGATTCGCTCAGTGTATTAGCTTGACCTTGTGAAGTACAAGTTAAAAACAGTTTGTAGTGATGCACTAAGTGCAGTTGCCGGCTCTGCCAAGCACAGGCTGAGGTAAACATCATAATTAGCGTATCTGTTAAATAAATTGAATATCATGATCTTCAGATCTATTTTAATTCTGTTTAGTAATTTTTGCTACGTAAAGGATTGGAGAATTAGAGTGAAGAAAACTTACTGCAATTAGCGAGGACTTTGGTGAGATCATATCTGGAGTACGCTGTGTATTTTTGGTTTCCTTGCTTAAAGAAGGACATACTTGCTCTACAGGGAGTGCAACAATGGTTCACTATATTGATCATTGAATTGAGATAATTTTCAAATTGGGAGACCTTAATTAGACAACATCCTCCCTGCATTCTCTAGAGGTTAGAAGAAAGATAGGTCATCACATTGAAGCATATAAAAGGAGATTGGCATCTGTCAGGAAGAAGCTTCCCCTAGCTGGGGAGGTGAGAACAGAGGGTCACAATTTGAGATAATGAAAGAGTTTTGTTTACTCAAAGGGAGTTTGCATTTAAGAATTGGGATTGCACCCTAGACCACCCCTTCCATACCTCAGTAATTAAGCAAAATCTGATTTTAGATTTGAGTTGCTAACTTGGCATCATCACAACAGTCTCTGATAATACAGAAGTTGGTGGGTGCTGCCATTTTTAAAAAAAGAAACAATTAACAAGCCACTAAGCTTTTGGAGGCCATTAGACTCAGATGTGATGTTGCCCACATAGATGGGAACAGAAATATAACATTCAGAGGTAGTCAAGTCAAATCCTTGATGTGATGCATATATATCAGCAGGTGGGTGAGTAAAGTCTATAACAAGGTATAGAAACTTGAGATAAAGTTAGTCAGCTTTTGTTTTCTCTGCAAGCTTCCTTTCGATCAAAGATTTAATCAATAGGAGGCCTGGCCACATAGCCTAAACAGATAATACAAACCAAGGGAATACTTTGTGGCACATTCCCTGTGATCCAGATTTTGTTGCGGTTGCGCAGGTGGTTCCTGTGTTAAGGAACGTAGATGGAAGTGAAGGATATAACCTTCAATTGTATCTAAAGGATATGATTATTGCTGCCCAGACAGTGCTCTCTGATAGTATTCTTTCTATGAAGGTTCCTTATCAAGATCAGATGTCCATGTAGGGAATGTTTCAGTGCAGTAACAGTTACAGTTCTGTGCTTGCCTGAGTTGATGTTCCTTCAACAAGGGAGCAATCTGAATTGCCTTATTATTGTCCCTTGGATTTAAGTTGTTCAGTAACGTAGGAAGTTGAGTTTCTACTCTATGTCCCACCAGCAGTTCTGATGTCACATGTACCTAGATAGCGAAAAGTATTGTTTTGTGTGCTATTCAGGCAAAGCATATCATACATAAGTATGTCAGGGTAATAGAACAGATGCAGAATATAGTGTTACAGCTACAGAGAAGGCAGAGAAAAAGATAAACTTTAACATGTGAGAGGTCCATTCAAAAGTCTGAAAACAGTGGGGAAGAAGCAGTTCTTGAATCTGTTGGTATGTCTTCTCAAACTTTTGTATCTTCTGTCAGGTGGAAGAAGGTGGAAAACAGTATAACCAGGGCGTGAGAGGTCTTTGATTATGTTGGCTGCTTTCCCAAGGCAGCACAAAGTATAGATGGAGTCAATGGAAAGAAGGCTGGTTTGCGTAATAGACTGGGCTGTGTTCACAACTCTCTATAATTTCTTGCAGTCTTGGGCAGAGCAGTTGCCACACCAAACTGTGATGCATCCGGATAGGATCCTTTTTATGGTGTATCTGTAAAAATTGGAATGAGTCATTATGGACATGCTGAATTTCCTTAGACTCCTAAGGAAGTAGAGTCATTGGTGTGCGTTATTGACCATAGCATCAATGTGGATGGACCAGGATGGTTTGTTGGTGATATTTACACCTAGAAACATGAAGTTCTTCACCATCTCCACCTCAGCACCATTGATACTGATGGGGGCCTGCTCTCCATTCCACTTCCTGAAGTCAATGCTCAGCTCCTTCATTTTGCTGACCTTGAGGGAGAGATTGCTGTCTTTATACCATGGCACTAACCTCTCTATCGCTTTCCTGTACCTGTATCATCATTGCTTAAGATCTCACCTACTATGGTGGTGTCTTCAGCAAAGTTGTAAATGGAGTTAGAGCAGAATTTGGCCACACATCATGAATATATAAGGAGTATAGCAAGGGGCCGAATGGGCAGCTTTGTGGGGGTCCAGTGTTGAGGATTATTGTGGGGAAGGTTTTGTCGCCCATCCTTAACTGATGATATCTCGAAGAACTTGCAAAATGTTGAAAATCCTGTGTCTTTGCAAATGCTTCGAACATTTTATTAGCAAACTGCTCCCTCCAAACCTTTCTTATACATGTATCTATCAAAGTGCCTTTTAAACATTGTAATTGTAACCACATTCACGACTTCCTCAGGAAATTAATTCCACATGCAAACCACCTTCTGTGTAAAAAAATTGTCCCTTGTCTTTTTTAAATGTCTCTCCTCTCAGCTTAAAAACACACCCCCTAGTATTCAAATCCTGGGGAAAAGACAACGACCGTTCACTGACTATCTTTCTTCAGTAAAGAGAACAAAAGTTTATGATCAATCTCAATCATGACTTTGAGGCCCATTAGAAATGTTTTCACAAGCCTATATAACACTAAAGCTTCAGAAGAGACAGCAGTAGCAGATAGTCAAAGATAGGTGAAGGCACTATCCTGCCAATTGAATATATTAGCAAATACTCTAAGGACCTTTGTGGCATATTACAACCTGATACTTGTCATTGTGTCAAGGTTTTTTTTTAACAGATCCCAGGTTCACACATGCCTACAAGTACATATCATTTAGCGATGATGACACCAGTCAGTTAGACAGAGCTACAGGTTTAGCTAACATTGCAGGACTTTCAAAAGTACGAGAGATAATAGGTTGCACACACATGAAATTAAAGGCTGCAGTCCAGAATCCACCCATGTAGCCAAGGAGTTGGTAAAACAAATGCCACTCTCCTGCTCAAGCCTCACTCTTGGTCAAGGTATGCTGTGCCTTGCACAAACTGCTACTCCAAAGAGGGGACACCCTGGGATGAGAGAGCAAATGCAGTGAGCCTAATACTCTAATGAGGAGTTTGATGATGAGTCTGATGCTGAGGAGGATCAATCACACAGTTAGCTGGTTGCCAGAGATATCTGAGATTTGCTAATAATGCAAAGATTTAATGAGCAACCTGTAATTTGATGTACCTTGGACACCTCAGTATTACTCATGCTTAAAATTCACATCTAAAATACCAAACTAAAGTTCAAATTTACAGAACTGTTGTCTACATTAGATTAGTTAAAAGTGTACGCATGATTAAAGAAAGTGTCTTACATTGTCACAACTTTTTTCTTTTATACAGTGTACTATGTAAATAGCTGTTATGTTACAGCGGTGTTTTGACCATCTATAAAGAAGAATTTGAAAATATAAATAAATTTGATGTTATCTTTATTAACAAAATTTCATTCCCTTTTGTTTAACTGCTCAGAACGGAACCTGGCTTGATAGACCAAAAGTTTTATTTTTGCTGTTTGGCAACTGTGGTGTTCAGTCACTGAGCATTTTCACAAGAGGCTGACAATGCACTTTTTACAAAATAACTTCAAAGTTTATTACACACCAAAGAAAATAAACACAAACTATTTTACACTATCAAGCACGATTGAAAATTGTCTTATTACAAATATCAGAAAAAAATTTAACCTTTTTACCCTCAACAACAACCTTACAGATACTTAAACCTCAGTGAAAAACACCTTGTCTCCATTACAAAGTTCATTGTTCAGTTGACACAGTTTTAATTGGTTTCTAGAGCTTTCTTCTGATTGCCTTCTAAACATTTCCTGAGCAAACAACTGAGTTTTCCATTCCTTCAGAATCCACCAATTTTTTGGTTATCAAATTTTCTTCAGAGCCACTTTGGATTTTTCTCCAAGTCAATAAATTTTTGGAGACTGCTAAGCTAGCTGAACACATTGCCTGGTGTTTTGGGTGATTCTGTCTTTCTGTGATATTGGACTGCTGCTGCTAGGCAACAGCAGCATTGTTTCTTCTATTCTTGTTTTCTAATGCACTGAACTGGTCACCTCAAGCTCTACTCGTAAGCTGTAAATCCTCATTAAAAATGTATATCAACAAATTTCAGACATTCAGTCAACTCCCACAGAGCAAATCTAAATTGAAACAAAACTGTGTCTCCCCTTCTTAACGTACGCAATATAGAACAATCAAACATATATAGAGGGCTGGGTGAGAAGGTGAGATGGGACTGAGAGTAGTTGGTGAAGGCTGGGATTAGCCATGCTAAATTGCCCTGTGTGTCCAGAGATGTGCAGCCTAGGTGTGTAAGCCATAGTTAATACAGGGTTACGGGGTTAGGGTCAGGGGTGTGTCTGTATGGGATACTCTTTGGAAGGCAGACTCAATGGGCTGCATAGCTTCTTTCTGCACTGTCAGGATTCTATGATTTAACACCCGTCAGGCCTTCCCCCTGCCATTTTGTGGGCTTCTCCAGCCTTCCAAAATGTTCCTAAAGGGCTGGTAAAATGCAGCCTGAGAATTGCAATTTCATAAAATCAGCCTTCAGAACACAGGAGAAAAATATTGTTATTTGTAGGTGCTTCGCTGGCATTATCAAGAACATGTTCTTCCAAAAGATATTCAGTGAAAGATAAGAAATACACTCATACCTGTAATTTTGATTCAGTTATTTTCTTGCTACGTCTAAATGACCTGCAGCAACATTTCCTTTAAAAACTAACTACGGTCATTCAGAGCCGGTCTAACTTTCTAATTAATGGCGGGGCATCGCTCCCTGCACTCATCACCAACTTTAGCCAGATCAACTATCATTCAAATTTAATGGTCCAGATCTCAACTTGGAGGTTCATAGAGTAACTGGGTCAAACTGTTGCACCATGAGGGCCCTCCAATATCTTCTTATCTTTCTTAACAGGTGGATGAAGATTGAATAATTGTGTTGCTGTGTCACCATCTGCTCAGACTTGTTTTCAAATCATTTATTTTTCTTCTGCCCACACTGTTTTTGGCAGCTCTCTATTTTAACTTACAGTTAAGAGGACAGATTTTACATAAGATGTTTTGAAAAAGAAAATCTTCATATCTTCGATTATTACCTTGGTGCTTTTGTCAGTTAACAATAAAAGTTCCAATATTCAGTTGTTCTTCTGTTCTGAGCCAAAAGCCTGTCTCATTAAAGTTCTTTCACTGTCAAAAGTGGGAACTCTGGAATGTGGCTCTCTTAGAGAAGGAATCTAAATCTGTCAACATCCTCCATTGCTAAAGGCTGCAGGATGAACAGATCTGTTGATGGGAAAATGATGATTACATGATGATAGCTATGCATGAAGGTGCCTATAAATTTGACACTGGCAACTATGCATAAAGATGGTCATAAGTCTATGATAATATAACTTGTTTGTACTGTACATACAATAAAGTCAAAAACAAAAAAGAAATCCAAAAAATAGGGCAACAAAAACAAGTAAAAACTGAAAGAAATGCAGATGCTGTATATCAAAAATAAAAACAGAAGTTGCTGGAAAATCTCAGCAGGTCTGGCGGAATAAAAGCAAATCATTGATACTAGAAGGATTCATTTCGGTTACAAGCGAAGTGCTGTTTCCTATTGGTTTATTATTGATTGGAATGTTTTATCTATTGAAAATGAAGAATTGTTCTGTTGCTGAGCAATATCTGGGAAGTATTCTGGTATAATTGAATAGGAATCTATTGAATAGGAGAATGGAATTTGAAAATTGGAAAGACAATGTGGTTGGAAAGATAATGGCCTGAAGATTCTCCTCGAATGTGCAGCTTCTTTAGCACAATTCTGCCCTGAATAAATCACCTCCTGCCTCTCCAGTACCACCATTTACAACATACAACTCAGGAGTATGATGGATTGCTCTCCACTTGCTTGTGTGGGTGCAGTCCCAACAACACTGAAAAGTCTCAACGCGTTCCGAAACTAAATACTAACTTGTTTGGCACTCAGTCAGTGGCAATAGTGTTTTCTGTATGGAAGATGCACTGCAGTCACTCATCAAGGCTCCTTTAACAGCACCTTCAAAACCCATGACTCTATCACTAAGAAGGGTAATTAAGGATAGTTAATGATTGCTGTACAGCCACTTTCTGTTGGAGAATAAAAGTAAAACTTCTTCTGGTCAACAGAAATGTAAATGCAAGTCATCTTTTGTGCAACTTGAGTTTTTGTGAACATTTGCCACAGCTTTCAAAAAAAGGTTATGCTACAGGTAGACTCCATCCATATCCCAACTAATTGCCATTGCGCATTTCCACTAACTCAGTTCATTTGTAAACTTTCGAGGAGGTTCCAAAAATTACGTTAGATAACTGGGTGCAAAAATGCTAATAGATACAACTTGAATGATTTTGAGTGAATTAAAAAAAAGAACTGACCCCAATCTAGTTGGAAAATAGTTTTTAATATTTTTTAGGGGTCATTTTCTGTAATTTAGAATTGGGTTATCTGCATTTATACTGTGATTAAAAATGCTCATTGTTTGTGATAAAGCCATATTAATCAAACTTTTTTTATAGCAACTTATTTGTAAAAAAATTTGTCATACAGGGCTGCCCAATATTGTGGTTGATATGATACAAATAAGTGTGAGTGGAAACTTTAGGGAAGATCACTTTAGAGAAGCTCAACTCATTAAGGTGGAGGTCAGTAAATCCATAATTAAGAAAAGGGAATACCCACAACAATGTGTCCAAAGTATCCTTTTGATCTAAGGATAGCTCCAACCTTTAGAGCACCTTACAGAGTCTTTAATAAAAAGGAAAAACACATACCAAGTTCTGTTCTATCTGTGGTCAAGCTCAGGGTTGTAATGTTGTGCATAGATCTATCACTGACATTTAAATAAAGCAGCCAGGTTCTGTAAGGCAGCCAGTCTTTCCCTACCTTAAAATCAAATAAATAAAAGTGACACCCCATTCCAGCCTCAGACAATTTCAGCTGAATGTAGATCACTTTTTCATTTTATAAAACAGGTGGGTATTTTGTAACAAAAAAGTTATTCCCTTTAGAGTTTCCTTCTTTCTTTCTATTGGGGGTGTTCTCTTTGTGGGTTGGCTGTCTGGCCTAGAAATTCAGTGCTAGGGTCAAATTACAAACACTTATTTTATAAAATATTATATTAGAAAGAATTGTTCTCATATTTCTTTGAGCGGCAGCCTAGACAAATATCAAGTGAATGTCTAGTCACAAGTTATAAAATGATCTATCAACGTTTTGAGACAAAGACCTCTGTGAAATGAAATTACTGCAAGTAAAGTTGAATATATCTGGAACTCACAATGCTGGTCAAAAAATGTATCGCCAGTAAAATATGAAGCAATTTCAATGTTGGTACACTGATCATGAAATTGCACTACGAGAATTTTGAAGCCAATTTAAAATGTTGCTTTTCTTCCGGCAATAAATTTACTACAAAAAATGGACTGAAATTGAGCTGTATGGTCCCACAGAATTGGTGAATTAACAGCAATGTTTGCCTCCTGTCGAATCTCTCAACATTTAAGAAACACTCTGCACTTTTGTTCCTTACAAAAGTGGACAATCTCACACTAATCAACATTATATCCTGTCTGCCATGCTCTTGCTCACTCATTCAGACTGTCTAAATCCCCTTGAAGCCTCTGTGCATCCTCCTCCCAACACACTTGCCCAATTGTGCATATTGCATCATCTGTAACCTTGGAAATGTCATTAATGGCCTCCAGATCCAAACCATGGATATACATGTTGAACAGCTGGACCCAAGCACTGATCCTTACAGCTCTGGAAACACCTTGCCAACCTGAGAATCATCCATTTCCTCTTACTGTCTGCTTTCTGCCTGTTAACCAATCCTCATTCCATGCTTATCTTATTACCTCAATCACCACGTGTTTTAATTTTGTTTACTAACCTCCTATGTGGGACTTCATCAAAAGCCTCCTGAATATCCTCCATGTTCACTGGTTCTCCCATATTGACTTTGCTGATAATATCCCGAAAAGCCTATGAGTTTTGTCAAGCATGATTTCTATCCAATCAATGACTTTCAAAATATCCAATTATAATGGAATTTATTAATAATGTCCCCTTAGCAAAACACTAAATTTAATTTGTGCACAATTCTAGACAATAGGACGCTCTGTAGGGCTAGTGTTGAAGAATTGTAGTTCATTAAGAACAACAACTTTTTGTTTGTATCAGAGATAGTAAGAACTGTCGACGCTGGAGTCAGAGATAACACAGTGTGGAGCTGGAGAAGCACGGTAGGCCAGGCAGAAACGGAAGTTGATTGTTGTTTTCTTCTTGTCTTGTAAATTTAATCCCCGCAAATATGCTGCTGATGAGCTGGAGATTTCTTCTAATTTGTTGTGTTTAATAATGGCAAATGTGTCATCTACGTACCGGATCCACAGTTTATGTTGAATGTGGGGGAGGGTGGGGTGTTCTAGTCTTTGCATGACTGCTTCTGCAATGAGTCCTGAGATGGGTGACCCCATTGGTGTAACATTCGTCTATTTGTATACTTGACCGTTAAAGTCAAAGTGTGTGGTAAGGCACAGGCCTAGTAGTTTAAGTATGTTGTCATTGCTGATGGAGCTGCTGGTCTGTGTTTATGCTTCCTCTAGAACATACCACCCTCCCCCATATTCAACCTGAACTGTGGATGACACATTTGTCATTATTAAATGCAACAAATTAGAAGAGACCCACCACCTCATCAACAATGTCTGAATGTAAACAAGCCGGAATGTTTAGGGTGATGGGTATTTGTGTAGGAGTAGTTATTGTGAAAAGTAATCTTTGTAACTAACTTATGCCTGTTGTCATGTGCAAATTTCAATACAGTGGTGTCAAACTGTGAGTGATTCATATGTGGAATGAACTGCCAGAGGAAGTGGTAGATACTGGTACATTTACAAAATCATTTGGACAGGTACATGAATAGGAAAGATTTAGAAGGGTATAGGCCAAACACAAGCAAATGGGACCATTTTAGTTTGGGAAACTTGGTCGGCATGGATGAGTTGAACCGAAGGGTCAGTTTTCATGCTATATGACTGTATAACGCTTCCCTTGTGTGTTGGAGCTTTAAGTGAAATGGTGGCCGATAATTATTAAAGAATGTGATAAATTCCTCTAATTCCGCATATGTGAGAGCCCAAACATCCTACACATGGACATAAATACAGAAGGTAATGTTACTACATGACTGTGGAAGAAATGAGTTAGTGAGAATTACAAAAGCAGCTTGGCAGTCTCTTGGCAGCTTGATGTAGTGGTTCCTTGGCGGCCCATGATAGTGCTTCGGCCTGGCATGGCTTCAGCATGGACGTCCAGCCTTAAGGCCTGGCACGGACTGGAGGCAAGGTGCCGGCATGGACTGGCTTGGAAGAACTGTTACTCTGAACTTTTTCTTTCTCTATTTTCTAATTTGTTTCTATGATCTGTAATGCTGGGCATTTTATTTCCTTATTTTTCGAATTTTTTTCCCTGAGAACTTGTACTGAAGAATCTCTACCTAGGTACCTTGCACCTAAGATGGTGCCTTAAGTGGTGACTTGTAAACTTTTCACTGTACTCATTTGAGTACATGTGACAATAAAGCTATATTTTACCTTATTTGCTCCTTACATGGATCAGTTTCAAATTTTGTTAAATGATGTTGCTGTGAAGTGCCTTGTGACATGTTCCTGCATGAAAGTTCATGCATCACTGACCAATCCCCACCACTCCCTTCCTGTACTCACCTATCACCATCCCACCTACCTTCCCCAGCCCCACCCCTCCTTCCTCTATTTACTTCAGAGCTCCCTTCCCCCTCCCCCATTTCTGAAGAAGGGTCCCAACACAAAACGTTAACTTTCCTGCTCCTCTGATGCTGCTTGGCCTGCCGTGCTCCTCTAGCTCCACACTTTTTCTTTATATGATGCCTTTCATGCAGGATCCGGTATATAGATGACACATTTGTCATTATTAAACGCAACAAATTAGAAGAGACCCACCAGCTCATCAACAACGTATTTGTGGGGATTAAAGTCACAAGAAGAAAACAACAATCAACTTCAGGTTATGGACGCCAAAGTTGAACGTATGACCAACAGGGAGTTCCAAACCTCGGTATACAGGAAAGCAACCCACACTGACCAAATCCTCAACTTCCACAGCAACCACCCTAATGTCCACAAATAAAGCTGCATTAGGACACTATTTAAATGGGCCACGACACACTGCAACACTGCAGAACTATGCAGGAAAGAGGAAGAGCACTTATACAAAATCCTTGCTATAAACGGATATCCCTGCAACTTCATCTGCAGGTGCCTACTAAATAGATAACAACAAGAGTATGCAGTACGCCCTAACACACTGGCCACACTGCCCTACATCAAGAACATATCAGAACTGACAACTCCTAAAACCACTAGGAATCATGGTAGCCCACAAGCCCACAGGCACTCTGCAACAAACGCTGACAAGGATTAAAGACCCTATTCCCACAACATGCAGAACCGACGTAGTTTACAAAATATCATGCAATGACTACCACAAGCATTACATTGGACAGACAGGAAGGAAACTAATCATCAGAATACATGAACATCAGCTAGCAGCAAAACGTTACGATGAAATTTCCTTAATATCGGTACACTGGAACAATGAAAGCCATTAAAAACCCAAAGAACTGCGGATGCTGTAAATCAGTAACAAAAACAAAGTTGCTGGAAAAGCTCAGCAAGTCTGGCAGCATCTGTGAAGGAGAAAACAGAATTAACGTTTTGGGTCCGGTGACCCTTCCTCAGAACTGATGGTGGCTGGGAAAACGTCAGTTTATATGCAGAAAATAGGGAGGTGGGTGGGGTAGGGAGTAAACGATAGGATAGAGCCCAAAGAGAGAGAAGGACAGTTGGACAGACAAAGGAGTTGCTAACGATCAGGCTGGGAGGGTGAATAGTTGTTAATGGGGACCGTTAGTGACTAACAACAGGGGCTGTGTAGTGCCAGGCTATGTGGTAACAGGCTATGTGGTAATGAAAGCCATTAGTTTAACCGGGACAAGGTAACCATAGTAGCCCAAGCCAAACATAGACACGCACGGGAATTCCTAGAGGCATGGTTCTCCACCCATAATGCAATCAACAAACATACAGAATTGGACCCCATATACAAACCCATACAGATCAAAACCGGAAATGACACTACTCACTGTAATGGACCAGACAGTATAAATTCCAAGCGGAGTAGAATAACATCGCTTCATGGGAGGCCACACTGGTGATGTCACCTAGCATGGTGACGAAATGTCTGAACGAAAACAAGCCAGCTCGGCGAGCAAGTCAACAACCTCACCCACAGCCCAAGCTACAGATCTTTGCTAAAACTTTAAATCCTAAACATTCCTTCTGCAGACTAGTGAGTCACAGCAAATATGTTTGCATAGCTGACGCTCAAGGTTTAACCGGGCAGTTACTACTATCTTCAATACATCTCACATCTCAGTCTCTGATTTAAACTTAACCATTGACGAAGTTTTTATTATAATAAGTACATTTTTCCCCATAAAGTAGGTTCTGAACAGATGCAGTTTTAAGTTTGAGATCTCACATTAATTTGCAAGCAATTCATTATTTCTTGGCTTCTAATCAGTCAATTATTTCTTTGTTGACAGATTTAAAACTATTCTCTCTCCTTTGTAGCCTCCCTCTCTTCTCCCATACATCCTGTAGATTACCACTCTCCCTGCCTATTGAAGCCTCCCCCGTTTCTCCCATAGCCAGCTCTTCACAATTTTGCCGTTTCCCCTCTTCATGTTCTCCTAGCCTCCCCACCTAGCACAAACACACAGACATATATATACACATACGCACACACACAAATCTGTGGGGTGAATCATTTCATTTAAGATGTTTCTTTATTTGCAGATACATTCTATTTTGTTCAAAAAACACACAATTTGTACGCACAGTCAGTCAGTGTGGCATCTTATAAGTTCCTGCTTTCGGAATAAAACCAGCCTGATTCCAGGTTATAACTCTGAGACAGATTCTGAACAAAGCCTCTCACCCACAATCACTGTCTGATCTGAGATGTCCCCTTTTGTATATTCCTATGGCTCTGCCCGATTGTCATGACAGCACAGCACTGACATTGACTTTATAAACACTTTACACACTGTCTAACATTCTTGGTCACCTGTAGAGACTTATCATCTGACACTCCACTCACACCAGTTGAATGATCTTTTCATCTTTCTGCCCTTGATCTCTCTGCCTATAAATTCCGTATCTGTGTTCCCTGCTCTCTAACTGCACTTGACGAAGGAGCTGCAGTCTGAAAGCTTGTGTGATTCCAAATAAACTTGTTGGACTATAACCTGGTGTCGTGTGACTTCTGAATCTACCACCTTTGCAGATCCCTTAATTGACTAGCAGCCTATCCCTATCCTTGCAGTCTCCCTCAACTCTCTTTCTTTGCAGTCCAAAGAAGTTGCTCACACCCCTTTACAGACCCTTCCTGCTCTACATATCCCACCTCAGGTAGGCAGCCCTCCACAAACTGCAAAAGGCTTCTTTAAACACTTCCCCCGACCCACCGCAACCTTCAACCTCCAATCCAGTGGTTCACATTCTTTCTTTTCTTTCTCTTACTTAACCTGCTCCCTGTTCCTTCTATCACAGGCTCTTTCCTGGTGTACTGCACACGAGAGAAATAACCTGTGATTCGTCTATTCAGACCCATCTATTCTACTCACAGGGGCAAACTGTTTCTGATTGGTAACCCTGTGAGTGAATTTTATTGAATGTTTCAACAACCAATGATGGTGATCTTGCTTGTTGCCTCCATATATTTAGAGCATTGGTCTCCTTTAGTGCTCCAATGCATTTAGGCCACCGTTGAGAATGTCCATAGTATTAACCATTCAAATAAAATGTAGTGGATGCTGGAAATCTGAAATAAAAAAAAGAGAAAATGCAAGAAAAAGTCAGCAGTTCTGTTGAAGAGTCACATCAAGACACAAAATGTTAACCCTATTTCTGTCTCTGCTTTGCTCCAGCAATTTCCCTTTTTATTACATTTTATTAACCAATTTACTGTGCACAATTGTAGTAAACAGATTACAAATGCATTGCCCAAGAGTGCTAAGACCTATGTCTTTGTTCCCACTGGACACAACAACATCACTCTGATTTCACTACATTGCTAGATTTTCCAAAGTTTGGCGTCATTGATGGTGCCCATGTGGCTATCCACGCCCCTTGGCACAATGCCATACTCTACATGTCCAGGAAATCTGTACAGCGCAGTTTAATGATTATTATATTTTATCTGATGTTATTTCCTCAGGTTTGACATTGAAATTCCCTGAGGTGAGTGTAGTTGTCATTGCACCTGTGCTTACAACAGTTGATGGAAATGACTCAGGGTGCTGTGAGGTGCTGGTTCATTTCTTAGCTTACAAAAACAGGATAATTATGTATCTTTCAATGCTAGTCAGAAGAATTCCCTTCCAATAATATTGACGTGTTATATAGTAGAGTTGTGCGTGAGTATATGCCTGTGTCCAATAATCTATGCATAAGCAGAGGAGATATGACAAAAGAAATACATAACTAACCATCTGCTTTTCAGCTCCCCAGCTTCACCTTTCTTCACTACTTCCACGTGTTCAACACCAGTTGTATTCAATGGCTCAAATACATTCAAGACTTTGATGCAATCATGCTCTCCTCCCATGGGCCTATTTTAGCTACAACAGCAGATCCAGTCTTCAGATATCGCTGGTTTCAAGTGATACTTGAGTGCTAATCCTGCATCCCATTGTGTTTGTCAGTAAATACAGATGCTGCCTGCAGCTAGCTCAGTCAGAAAATCTTGCAAATCTTCAACAGTCTTTATTACATCACTGTATCAAGAGACTGTTTTATATCTTGCTGCTTTAATTTGTACCCTTGCCAATCAGAGCAAGCCCACTGGAATCTTTCAATTCAATGTGGGGAGATGCATAGTGGGAATGCAACTGAACTAGTAATCCAGAACCCTGAGTTAACGGTCTGGGGACATGAGGTCAAATGCAAATATGGCAAATGGTGAACATTTGAGTTCAATGAAAATTTGGAATAAAAAGGTGACCATGTAACTTCTGTCAATTGTTGTAAACACCCATCTGGTTCACTTAAGCCCTTTGGGGAAGGAAATCTGCCATCCTCACCTGGATCTGGCCTACACGTGACTCCAGACCCACAGCAATGTGGTTGACTCTAAACAGTTAGGGAAGGGCAATAAGTGCTGGTTCAGGCAGTGACACCCACATCCCATAAATGAATTTAAAAAAACTTATTTTTATTTTCAGTTAGTTAAGTTTCCTGCTCAGTCCACAATAAAGATAGTTTCATGCCTGATGTAGTCTTTTCAGTGCATTCTTCAATGGGAAAGGCAAAAGCTTGCCATGCTGATGGAAAACGCACTTGTACAATTTTTAAGCGCAAACAAAATTTCTGGAGAAGTTGAGTGAAACCTCCCAATGATTTCATTGGATTATATCTTGAGATCTTTTACATCCACCTCAGAGGGAAGGCCTAATTTTGGATTAACAGCACATTAAACAACAGCACCTCCAAGTACACCATATTGAAGGCAGCCTGGATTATGTACTAAATCCCAAGAGTGAAAGTTAAACGCACAACCTTATGACTCAGACAAGAACTGAGCCAAAGCTGACACCTTGGAAACTTAAGCTATACTGATTGACAAAGGTTAAGTGGTACATTTCGGGCTACTGAGCTGCTGCTCTGCAATACCTTACTATAGAGCCCAAGAGAAAAGAACATCTTCAAAATATCCTTGTTAATAATAAGACCTTAAGAAAATTCTCTCCTGGCAAAGAGAGTGTAATGTGGGAAAATGGGAAGTTGCTCAGTTTGAAAGGGGGAGCAAAAGAACAGAGTATTATTTAAATGGAGAAAAACTATAAAAAGCTACAACATGTAGGGATTTGGTGTACTTGTGCAAAGAACACAAAAAGTTAGCACACAGATGCAGGAGGCAATCAGGAAGGCATATGGAATATTGGCCCTTATTTCAAGGGAATTGGAGATTTTTTAACTTATTCATGGGACATGGACTTCATTGACTAGGCTAACATTTCTTGCCCATCCCTGGTTGCCCAGGGTACAGTTAGAGTCAATCACATTGCTGTGGGCCTGGAGTCACATGTACACCAGACAAGGTAAAGATGGTCCTTCCCAATAGGGCATTAATGAACTAGATGGGTTTTTCCTGTCAATGGCTTCATGGTCACCATTATACTCTTAATTCCAGTTTTTTTTTAAATTGGATTCAAAGTCCACCATCTGCCATGGTAGGACTTGAACCCAGGCACTCCAGAACATTACCTGGGTTTCTGATTAATAGTCTAGTGATAATACCGCTCGGCCATCACATCCACATCTAAGAGTAGGGAAGTCTTAATGCAATTACACTAGGTGCTGGTGACACCAAATCTGGAGTAATTTGGGCTGTTTTTGTCCCCTGATGTAAGGAAAGATATTATTTCATTGTAAATAGCTCAGAGAAGGTTCACTAGGACAAGGAGAGATTGCCAAATGAGCTAAGGTTAAACAGTTTGGAACTTTCCTCGCTGGAGTTTAGAATCATGATCTAAGTGCAACGTGTAGGATTCTTTAGTGATTTACAAGAATGACGACAAGGAGTTCCTGTTGAACCTAGCAAGATGAGCTGATAAGACCTGATGAACACGTTTTTATTTAAGTTCCTACTTAGCAACTGGCCAAATTAACAACTTTGCTGGCAGGCAAGATTGAGGGAACACTACTGGCAGGAGGCCAGATTCAGGTCGCTTGTGGTATCATGTACCTGACAAGAAGGATCTGGGAGTGGCAGGTATCAGGGCTTGCGAGGATACCAGTGCTTGCATGTGGAATGAGTAGTGGTCATTCAACTGGTTCCATGGCAGGGCACTCAGACACCCAGATATTTGGAAAAGCCAGCAGGGCATGAGCATTGCGCTGGAGACCCATTCCTATAGTCAATTCTTCAAAAACCTGCCTTCCATTCTGAGTGCTGATCCTCGCCTATTGAAAATGGGAGATTCACAATAAGGCCATTATCACTAACATCTTCATTGACCATCAAAATAGACTACGTGAGCTACTATAGGCTCAAGACTTGCATTGCATACATGGCTGATTCTGCCATCCCTTTCTGAAACTTTGCATCTGCCTTCTCTATGGTAAAACAATTCTCTCCCCTTTAGCAGTTCTTCACCCTCCCAATTCTAATTCTTCCAATGCAAACTGTACCCATCAAAGCTTCCTCTGTTTCACCTTGCCTGTCCCATTCACCATTCCATTCCCCTCACTGAATTGCATCAATACTGTTGCAGTTATTTCTTCTTTTTTTTGAAGTCCAGGTCCATTTGTCTGCTCTTCATCGTGCTTCCATCCTCCCTGTGCTGAAAGCAAGGGTGGAATCTTACGCTGAAGTGAGAAGGAAGGAGAGTGGGGAAACCTAATTGAAAGGGAGGCTAAAAATCAGCTCAACAGTGAAACCAAGGCATTAAAGTCTCCAAAGTTTGATGCTATGTTGAACTTCCCTTCTCTGTGGTATGTGTTCAGAAGCCTTCTTGGATGCATTTGCATGTCATGTATGCTCATTAAAAGGCAATCTCACCAGACCTCCCCTCCCTAATTAAGTTGTGTGTGGTCGAGCAATCCATGCCTTTAGATTCATGATTGCATGTAAGAGATATGCAGCAAGGGAGATAGTGTAAGCTCAAATTGGACTGAAGGGGAGCAAGTTGCTTTTGGGGAGCATTGTTTAACAACAGGCAAGGAGCAAGAAATTCTAACCTATAATTTGGCAATAAATGGAAAGTGCTGTTTAAATAGAATGAGTTTCTTTCTTTCTTGCAGCTTAGACAGTGTAGGTACATACCAATGTACAGAGTTCAGTAGTAATTAGTTAACTGGGTAAGTCTACTTTCTCCATCCCCAATTCAGTTGTCTACAAATACAGGGCTCTTTGGTAAGGCCAAAGGCAAATAAGTAGAGTAGTGGAAGATGGTGCAAATCCCTGTGATTAGTGAGTGGGGAGTTTGTTACAGGCCATTGGTGAGATCACATCTCAAATACTGTATGTATTTTGGACTCATTATTAAAAGGAAGTATGTCAATGCGTGGGAGGTGGTTTAGGGAAGGTTTACTAGTTTGGTACCTGGACTGATCTGGTTGTCTTTTGAGAATAGGGTAAACAGGCTAGCCATGTATCCACTGAAGTGTACAAGAGTTGGTAGGTGACTTAATTGAAGTGTATAAAATTCTGAGTAATCTTGACATGGGGGCAATGTGATCAAAAACCAGAGTGTGCTGTTTTGAAATTTGGAGTTGTCTTTTCAGGACAGAGATGACAAGAGATATTTTCTCTCAGGGGCTTGTGTGACTTTGGAACTCTGTCTCATTGGGCAATGAAAGTGAGGTCATTGAATATTTTTAAGGCAGAGGTACATAGATTATTGCTAGGCATGGGAACCAAAACTTATAGGGGGAGTTGGGAATGTGAAACTCAAAACCAACAGATCAGCCATGGTCTTATTGAATGGTGAATCAGGCATCAGGAGCCAAATGGCCTACTCCTGCCTGATTTTATACACCAGGGGAATGTTAAAGTGGGGTTAGAACAGGCCTATGTCATCTAATAATACAGCTGTGGAGTGGCATAGACATAAGCTACTGATTTAACTTTCTTGTATACTAAATTTTCTATTTCTAAGATCTTTTTACACATTAATCCTTTTTGAGATTGTACAGAATATAATGTAATTGTTTTGTCATTATGAAAGTTCTCCAACATTATTAATTTAAGTTAAAACAATTAGTGAAGTTGAAATGCCACTTTCTACATTAAAATTTAAGAAATAATTCAGGGTCATTGTCATTCAGGGCAATTGTAATCATCAGTAATATATAATGTGTGTTGGCTGAGAGCCATAACATCATTTCTCCTGTTGAAGCACGGGATAGGTAGAAGCATCAACACAGTGAAAAGTTATTGATAAATGGCTTTGTTAAAGCACTTTTCTTGCATCCTGCATTCACTGTAGTGTTCACTGCATCAAAACAGCGCATAGTGGGTGAATAGATATTTCAGTGTCATAGCCTGGATTGGGGTGGAGAAAATGAGGGACCAGAGAGTGGGTGGAGCCATCTATCCCAGCATGGGAGCATGAGGGACATTCAAACTTATCTTTCACATGTTTCTTCAAGCAAACTGTGGTTCATATTATCTGTAAGGTGCAAAGAACCACATCTTTTAAAAAGTTAGCCAAACTAAATGCAAATTGTAGAGTAGTAGGCCATGCCTATCTCCGTAATGTATCCAGCCAGGTCAGGTATGTAGGGCGTGGACATGTGCCTTGAAGCTACCCAAACCCTCAAAAGGCATACCCGAAAATCAGAAACCCCAAGAATGGAGATGGGAATCCAGGAATTGGGGCCTGGCTGTCATTTGTGATTCATTTTTGTCATTGTGTATAAATAACCATCATTTACTAAGTATGCTTTTACAATTCAGAAGAATCAAGACATATGAACGGACTTTGATATTTTCCCCAATAAACTGATATCCTTTAGAGGACAAAGGGATACATAACTTGACAAGTACAATTAAACAGAGACATCCTACAGCTTCTAATTATAATTTCTGCTATGAATTAGTCAATGTCCCGACCTATCTTCATTATATATCCTTCCTGTGACCTTCAAGCAATGTTAAATATGTTTTCTACAAATTGGTTTGTGGTTGATTAAGACCATAGCTGTAATGAAACCCAGAGTTTTGAATCTTTATTCAGTTCCAAGATGTTGTCACACTCAAATTAGTCTGGAAATCTCATTAATCCATGTAGATCTCAGCCTTATAAATATGACACAGGTTTGTCATAACACAGGTATGTTACTTTAACTGCCTACTGGGTGGAACAGTCAGACAGTATAGCCTGATGGTACAGCAGAGAAGGACCAGAAATAACCCCAATAGACACCACAGGGTACTACTACAATTCCCTCCTCCCACCTCAGGATAGTTAGTGGAGAGGCAACTTGACGAGTTTGTGTTTAATCATATTACTGCTTAAGATTGTTTCAATGTTTTTACTTAACATGACATATAGAAAACCAAAATGAAGAAAATGGCAAGGGGTTAAACATGGGCCTTCATCCCGTTCCTCAGGATATTTTTCTATTTTACAGAAAAGTGAAACATAGAACAATAACAGATATTCCACTTGATGATTCAATTGGCACGAAACTTATTAGTGCGACTGCCAGGAAAATATTTAGGAGTTAAGTCAGGTATGGTAACAGTCGTGGATTAATGTGCATAATTTATGACAGTATTCTAAATTGTTGCCATAGTGGTTCCGATCAATTGTAGCAAGGGAAGGAAAGTAAAATGAGGGAAAAGGGAAGATATAGAGATGAGAAAAAAACAATGGGAGAATTAGAGAATGAAAATAAACAGACACACAGAGAAAAGAAGTTAACTAGAACAACAGAGTGAGAGACAGACAGGGACAGGAGACAGAGTTACTTTAATTCACATTTTGTCTACAAACAACATCCTGAAACACAAAATAAAAACCGAAAGAACTGCAGATGCTATGAATCAGGAACAAAAACAGAAGTTGCTGGAAAAGCTCAGCAGCATCTTTGGGAGGGAAATCAGTGTTAACATTTTGGGTCCAGTGACCCTTCCTCAGAACTGATGGTAGCTCGGAAAATGTTGGTTTATATGAAGAAGATAGGGTGGGGGGAGGGGGTAAGGAGTAAACGATAGGTGGGGATAGAACCCAAAGAGAGAGAAGAACAGTTGGACAGACAAAGGAGTTGATAACAATCTGGCTAGCAGGGTGAATAGCTGTTAATGAGTTCATACCCTAAAATTATTGAACTCGATATTGAGTCCGGTGGGCTGCAGGGTCCCCAAGCGGAAAAAGAGGTGCTAGTCTTCCAGCGCAAGATTTCCAGCTTTTAGGAATGAACTGTCCCATGTACTACTCCCTACCCCACATACCAGGCCTTGTTATCACATAGTCTGCCATTACAGACTACCCATTTTTAGTCACTAACAGTCTCCATTGACAGCTATTCACCCCCCTAGCCAGATCATTATCAACTCCTTTAACTGTCCAACTGTTCTTCTCTCTCTCTGCGGAAGGGTCACCGGACCTGAAACATTAACTCTGATTGTGCTTCACAGATGCTGCCAGACCTGCTGAACTTTTCCAGCAACTTCTGTTTTTGATCCTAAAAGACAAATATGTTTACATTGAAAGTGCACAAGTGAGTGTGTATGTGCATTTTATCTGTAGTAAAGTATTGCTATACCAATGGCTTGAAAGATTTGTTTTGTTTAATGAATATATAATGGTAATTGTATGCCTCTGCTACAAATATATATGAATATATTAAATAGGGGCTGAAGTAGACCATTCAGCCCCTCAAGGTGTACTGCCATTCAGTAAGATCATGGTTGATCTGTTGGATTCCCATCCACCCAGATAAGCCTTAATTCCCCTGCCTAACAAGAATCTATCTACCTCTGCCTTAATGACCCAGTCTCCACTATCTTCCGAAGCAGTGACCTCCAAAGTTGCACAACTCTCTGACAGAAACATATTCTCCTCATCTCTGTAGTGACAGTATGATATCAATTTTAAATCAGTGCCTCTTAGTTCTGGACTAATCTACAAGTTCTTTCCATGTCTACCTTGTCACCACCTTTCAGGATACTTCAGTCTGGAGTAGTCATATAAATATTTTGGTGACAAAAGCAGGTCAGAGACTAGTGCACTGACCTCTACATCACCGAGGCCAGACACCAGCTCTCTGACACCTCCTCCTACCGCCCCCCTGATCATGACCCCACCCCCAACCACCAAACCATCATCTCCCAAACCATCCACAACCTCATCACTTCAGGTGAACTCCCACTCAGAGCCTCTAACCTCATCGTTCCCCAACCCCGCACCGCCCGCTTCTATCTCATTCCCAAAATCCACAAACCTGACTGCCCTGGTCGACTGATTGTCTCCGCCTGCTCCTGCCCCACCGAACTTATCTCCACCTATCTCAACTCCATTTTCTCCCCCTTGGTCCAGGAACTCCCTACCTACGTCCGTGACACCATCCACGCCCTCCACCTCCCCCAAAACTTCCAATTCCCTGGTCCCCCAACACCTCATTTTTACCAGGGACATCCAGTCCCTATACACCTGCATTCCCCATACAGATGGCCTAAAGGCCCTCTGCTTCTTCCTGTCCCGCAGGCCCGACCAGTCACCCTCCACTGATACCCTCATCCGCTTAGCCGAACTTGTCCTCACCCTCAACAACTTCTCTTTCAATTCCTCCCGCTTCCTACAGACAAAGGGGGTGGCCATGGGTACCCGCATGGGCCCAAGCTATGCCTACCTTTTTGTAGGTTACGTGGAACAATCCCTCTTCCAAAGCTACACTGGCCTTATCCCCCACCTCTTCCTCCGTTACATTGATGACTGTATCGGCACCGCCTCGTGCTCCCACGAGGAGCTCGAACAGTTCATCCACTTTACTAACACCTTCCACCCCAACTTTAAGTTCACCTGGACCATCTCTGATACCTCTCTCTCCTTCCTGGACCTCTTTGTCTCCATCTCTGGCATCCACCTGGAAACCGATATCCATTTCAAGCCTACCGACTCCCACATCTACCTAGAATACACCTCCTCTCACCCACCTTCCTGCAAAAAGGCCATCCCCTATTCCCAATTCCTTCGCCTCTGCCGCACCTGCTCCCGAGATGAGGCATTCCACTCCCGGACATCCCAGATGTCCCCGTTTTTCAAGGACCACAACTTCCCCTCCACAGTGGTCGAAAACACCCTCGACCATGTCTCTCGCATTTCCCGCAACTCATCCCTCACACCGCTTACCCACAATAACAACCAAAACAGAATCCCCCTCATCCTCACATACCACCCCACCACCCTCCAAATCCAACGCATCATCCTCCGACATTTCTGCCATCTGCAATCTGACCCCACTACCAAAGACATTTTTCCCTCCCCACCCTTATCTGCTTTCCGGAGGGACCACTCTCTCTGTGACTCCCATGTCCGCTCCACACTCCCCTCCAGCCCCACCACCCCAGGCACTTTTCCCTGCAACAGGAGCAAGTGCTACACCTGCCCCCACACCTCCCCCCTCACCCCCATCCCAGGCCCTAAGAAGACCTTCCACATCAAACAGATGTTCACCTGCACATCTGCTAATGTGGTATACCGTATCCGCTGTTCCCGTTGTGGCCTCCTCTACATCGGGGAAACCAAGCGGAGGCTTGGATACCGCTTTGTGGAACACCTACGCTCGGTTTGCACTAAATAACTGCACCTCCCAGTCGCGAACCATTTCAACTCCCCCTCCCATTCCTCAGATGACATGTCCATCCTGGGCCTCCTGCTGTGCCACAATGATGCCACCTGAAAGCTGCAGGAACAGCATCTCATATTTCGCTTGGGAACCCTGCAGCCCAAGGGTATCAATGTGGATTTCACAAGCTTCAAAATCTCCCTCCTGCTACCGCATCCCAAAACCAGCCCAGCTCGTCCCTGCCTCCCTAACCATTCCTCCCACCTCAAGCACCACCCCCAATTCCTACCCACTAACCTCATCCCGCCTCCTTGACCTGTCCGTCCTCCCTGGACCGACCTATCCCCTCCCTAACTCCCCACCTACACTCACCTTTACTGGCTCCATCCCCGCCTCTTTGACCTGTCTGTCTCCTCTCCACCTATCTTCTCCTTTATCCATCTTCTATCCGCCTCCCCCTCTCTCCCTATTTATTTCAGAATCCCCTTCCCCTCCCACATTTCTGAAGAAGGGTCTCGACCCGAAACGTCAGCTTTCCTGCTCTTTTGATGCTGCTTGGCCTGCTGTGTTCATCCAGCTCTACACCGTGTTACCTCAGAGACTAGGAAGCTTGCAGTGAGAAATTCACTTCCTGACTCCCCAAAGCCTGTTCAAGCACAAGTCAAGAGTGGTGGAATACTCCCCATTTGCCTGGATGACTACGTTTCCAACAAAACTCAAGGAGTTTAACACCATCCAGGACAAAACAGCTTGCTTGATTGGCACAATATCAACAAATATTCACTTGCTCCAATACTGATGCTCAGTAGCAGCAGTGCATACCATCTGCAAGGAATTTACCAAAGCTTGCAGACATACCTTCTAAAACCACTACCATCTAGAAAGATAAGAGCAGCAGATACAGGGGAACACCACCACCTTCAAATTCCCCTCCTGACTTAGAATTATATTGCCATTCATTCAGAGTCACTGGGTGAAAATCCTAAAACTCTCTCCCTAATGGTATTCTGGATGCGTCTACAGCAAATGGATTGTAGCCATTCAAGAGGACAGCTCACCACCACCTTTTCAAGAGCAACTGGGGATGCACAGTAAATGCTGGCCCAGCCAGCAATACCTACGTCCCATGAATGAATTTAAAAAAACACTCATTCTTCTAAATTCCGTTGGAAACAACCCCACCCTGTCCAGTCTAACCTCAGAAAACAACCCATTCATTCCAGGTGTCAATCTAGTCAAACTTCTCTGCGCCACCTCCAATATATGGACAACATTCCTTAAATAAGGTATCCAAAACTGCTCACCCTGTTCAAAATTTGGTCTCATCAATACCCTGTGTAGCCAAACACAAAACTTTTACTTTCATGTTCAATTCTTCTCATTATCAAGGATGGCATCCCATGAGCATTTTTCACTACATGCAGTGCCCCGAGGTTAACTTTTTGTGATTAATACATCAAAATACCTTTATCCATCAGCACATTGGAGTTCTGCAACTATTCTCTGTTTAAGTGTCACTCTGCTTTTTTTTTCATTTTTCCTGGCAAAATGAACAACTTCACATCTTCCCATATTATACTCCATCTGCCAGATTTTTGCCCAGCCATTCAACATATCCATGTTAATCTGCAATCACCATATATCTTCTTCACAACATATTTCCTATTGATCTTGGTGTCATCTGTGATGATCGTGTCTTTGCTCCTATCATCTAAGTCATTAATATAAATTTTAAAATGTTGAGGCCCCAACGCAGACCTCTGCAGAATTCCACTCATTGCATCATGCCAATCAGACAAAGCCCCACTTACACATACTATGTGTTTTGTGCCAATGGCTAATCTTCTATCCATGTTAAAATAAAACAAAGAACTTTGGATGCTGGAGATATGAAACAAAAACTGAAATTGCTGGTGAAACTCAGCAGATCTAGCAGCATCTGTGGGAAAAAAATAAGCAGAGTTCTATTGACGTGTCATCGGTCATAAAACATTAAATCTGCTTTCTCACAGATGCTGACTGACCTGCTGAGTTTCGCCAACAATTTTTTGTTTGCTTCTATCCATGCTAATATGCTTCCCCCTACACCATGAGCTTTTATTTTTCACGTTAATCTTTAATGCGGCACCTTATTAAATGGTTTCTGTAAATCCAAATATGACACATCCACCTGATCCCCTTTATCCACAGCATGTGTTACTCCTTCAAAGAACCATAAGACCATATATAGGAAGAGAATTAGGCCTTTCAGCCCATCAAGTTTGTTCTGCCATTCAATCACAGCTGACATATTTCTGAAGTCTATTCTCCTGTCTTCTCCCCATGGCCCTCAATCCCTTACCAATCAAGAAACAACCTATCTCTGTCTTAAATACACTCAATGACTTGGCCTCCACAGCCTCCTGTAGCAATGAATTCCACAGATTACCCACCAACTGGCTGAAGAAATTCCTTCTCATCTCAATTCTAAAGGGTTATCCCTTTCCTCTGAAGCAGTGCCCTTGGGTTCTGGTCTCTCCTACTGGTGGAAACATCTTCTCTACATCGCTCTATCTGGGCCTCTCAGAATTCTATAAATTTCAACGATATCCTTCTAAACTCCATAGGGTACAGACCCAGTGGCCTCAACTGCTCTTCATATGACAAGATCTTCATCCCCAGGGTCATCCTTGTAACCTCCTCTCTACCCTCTCCAAGGCCAGAAGGATATGCCGCTCACAATATTCCAAATGCAGTCTGACCAGAGACTTATATAGCCTCACTAATACATATCTGATCTTGCATTTTAGTCCTCTAGAAATGAATGCTAACATTGCATTTGCCTTCCTAACTGCCATCTGAACCTACATGTTAACCTACGAGAAACCTGACTAGGACTCACAAGTTCCTTTGAGTCTTAGATTTCTGAAGCCTTTCCCCATTTAGAAAATAGTCTACACCTCTATTCTTCCTCCCAACATGCATAAACTCATACTTTCCTACATTGTATTCCATTTGCCATTTCTTTGCCCACTGTCCTATTTGCTCCAAGTCCTTCTACAGCCTCCCCGCTTCATGAACACAACTTGTCTCTCCATCTATTTTGTGTCATCTGCAAACTTGGCACCAATGCCCGCAGTTTCTTCATCCTGATTGTTAACCAATAAGTTGGTTAAACAGGACTTCCCTTTGGTGAAACAATGCTGACTCTTCCTGATTACCTTGAATTTTTCTAAGTGCACAGCTATAATCAATTCTAACATCTTCCCCACAACAGATATCAAGCTAACTTGCCTAGTTTCCTGGTTCGGTCTTCCTCCCTTCTTGAATTAAGGTATAATATTTGCTACTTTCTCATCGAGTGAACTCTTTCCCGAATTTAATTTGGAAACTAACACTTTTTTAAACCTCTTTTAAGACTCTAGGATGAAGTCCAAATGGACCTAGAGACATCTCAGCTCCAACAGTTTGTTTAGTACCATTTTCGTGATGATTATAAATTATCCAATGATTTATAGCTATTACTAGAAATTGTTTTGTATCCTCTATTATTAAGACAGAAGCAACATATTTGTTCATTTCATTTGTCTTTTCCTTATTATCAACTATTAATTCCCAAACTTATTCTCAAGAGAATCAACATTCACTTTATTTGCTTCTTTCCTTGTTAAATACAAGAAGGAACTCTTGCTATCCATTTTTACATTCTAGTTAGCTTACCCTCAGGCTCAAACTTTCCCCTCCTAATTAATCTTTTAGTCATTTTCTGCGGTTCCTTATATTCTGATCAATCATCTGACCTGCCACTTATAATTAACTATATGCTTTTAAATCATATTTCACACTTTTCTTAACATTTTAAATTAATCACTAATGGTGGAGTCTTCCCTCTAAAAATGTTCTTTATATTAGGGATATACTTATTCTGAATATTCTGAAATATATCCTCAAAGGGCTGTTGTTCTCTCTCTCTCTCTCTATTGATTCATCTCAAGCTCAGTTTGCCAATATAATATTGCATTGCAATTGTAAGTTGGTTTAGTCTCAGAATTTTATTTGTTTCTATTTAAAGATTTTTCAGAAAATGCTGTCAAGTGATAACTACTTGACAAGAGGCAGCAATTGGGCTATAATACACAATTGAATAATAAAATTTCAAAATTATCAATACATTAAAAACATACAAATCCCCTGTGAATAAATTACACTATAATAGTGTACATCTCTGTTTGTTCTAATTTTCACTATGTGATAAACCAATTTGTGTCTTATTAACATTCCTTTTTCGTATGATAAATATTATCCTGATTCTGAAAGTAATCGTATTGAGGTTTATCGTAAAACATGAACTGCTAACACTGAAATTTATATTAGTATTAGCTTTACATAGCAGTTTAACTCACCCTGTCCTGTTCACAGCCTCCAGGGAGATCCTAAAAGCAGTCTCCAACAAACAGGCTCTTTTTCACCTTTGATGTCTGATGATAAAGTTGAAACAGAGCAGTGAGAATAGGCATGTTATGATATAAGCTGTATGGTACTGACATATTGGATCATGTTGAGGGTCACAGTGAAAGAGGATCTCTATTCAGTCGCTGGACATGAGCCTAAATATTAGAATCCTATTGCAGCAGCAGAATTAGTCCTAATGTGACTATAGGTATTACCAAAACAGAATCTTGTGGAGTAAACAATTGACTCATTGTCAATTAACAAAAGTCTCCCACTGATAAACTATTTAGTCATGGATGGATTAATGTAAATTCTAATCAGATATCAAAAGATGGATTGATAGAACGGTTTTGAATCAATATTAAAAAATGTTTTCTCTTCTTCATCATGTAGATGCTTGTATACCATTCCCTCCCTCAGCCACCTGCGTACACTTTCTTTCACCTTGTTGACTGATTGAAATAAATGGAGTTCTAAAATAAATTCCAATACTAGCTTTCAACCCGCTGGCCTAGCAGGACAAATGGCAAAGCTCATCACATGCTGACATGCACAAGCAATGGTCACTGTTACTCAAATCACTAAATACACGATAGTAAAGCAAGGATTGTAATAGCTTTAATAAGTTATCTGTCATTACAGATAAATGATTGATATTAGACTACATATCCTATGACAATAAAAAATAACATTCAGAAAAAGATTACAAATAAAATTTTATAAGGTTAAAGGCACCTTGAGAGAAATATAAATAACAGATGTATTACTTGAATGGTGTTGAAATAGATATGGGTAAAATTGAAAGACATCTAAGGGTTTTATTCAAGAGTGTACATAATATGTTCAACCTTTGCAGAGCAGCAATGAACAATGAAAGGAGATTTTTTATTGATGTAGGCAGAACAGTACAAAACACGTTAGAAGAAATTGAGATTAAACTAGTCGGACCTCATTTTAAATATTGTATCCAATTCTGGACATGGAAACACAGAAGAATCATTAGAACATTGGAGATAGTAAGAACTGCCGATGCTGGAGTCAAGGATAACACAGTGTGGAGTTGGAGGAACACAGCAGGCCAGGCAGCATCAGGGGAGCAGGAAAGTTGACATTTCGGGTCAGGACCCTACCTGGCCTTCTGTGTTCCTACAGCTCCACACTGTGTTATTAAAACATTGGACACTGTTTAGAGAAGAGACAAAGAGGGTGACCGGCAGTGAGAGCTTAAACTTAGATGTTAACTCTCCACTAGACAGAATGACAATTTACATGGAGTGGATAAACTACTTTTTCTCAGTCAGTCAACATTTATGTAAGAGGGACTCTCATTAATTTACGCTAATTAAAGCCCATTATAAATATGTCCCCGAAATGAATAATAAACTGAACAAAGTATGTCCCCGTCTGGGGTACTAATCAAATTGTCCTGAATGGTGTCAACCTTCTCGGATGTAGTTAGAACTGAATTTACTCTGGCAAGTGGAAAGAATTCCATGACATTTCTGACTAATACATTGTAGATGGTGGACAGGCTTTGAGGAGTCTCAGCCTCAGATCTGCTTTGGTAGTCTTATGTGGCTGGTGCACTTCAGTTTCTAGTTAAAGGGAGACTCCGAAGTAGTAATACCATTGAATGTCAAAGGACAATGATTAGATTCTGTCATGTTAGAGAGGGACATTGTCACATACCTACATGATGCAAATGTTGCTCGCTACTTATCAGTCCAAGCCAGGACATTGTCCAGGCCTTGTTGCAAATGGATATGGGCTGCTTCAGAATATGGGGAGTTGCAAATCATACTGAACACTATACAATTATTAACAAACCTCTGATGTTATGATGGAGGGAAGGTCACTGATGAAGTAGCTGAAGATGATTATGCCAGGGAAGCTATCCGAGGTTGAGGAATAACTATTGAAGAGGACTCCCAATGTTTTTCAAATAATGAAACTAGTATAGAAATTGGTCATTTTCTTGTGTGTATCTTAGTATGAGTTATGTGGAGCAGTTGTTCTAAGATATTGGAAGAGTCCCAATGCATCATTTCAGCTTCATTTTGTTATGGATCAAACCAAACCCCCTCAAAATATTCAGAAAATTGTTTAGACCCTAACTTTTTCTTATTTTAAAGGCAAATTTAAGGTATTGCGTTCCAGATGCAATTTGATTAGTCAAACTACTGGATATGAAGCATATTCATCCTGGTTCTGCAGAACGTGGACCACACCCATTCAGGCTGCTTCTATTGTTCCAACTTTAAAATAAAAATCCGAAGGCCTCACAAAGTGTTTACTCTAATGGTTCTGGTAGACTGCCTTGAAACCTGTTTTCAATAAAAAAGGACAAAATAACCTCTTAAAACCATAGTATTGTCACAATTCCTGCCTAGAAATAAGCCCTCGCAATTCTCAAATCCATGGGAGCTTTTATGTCAATCATAACAGAATGAACTACAGCTTAATATCTTACCTGAGAAGCAGCACATTTTATAATAGGGAGAGGGTTCACATGGGGAGGGATTTGAAAAGTTAAACAGAATGGAAAAGGCAATATTGCAGAGTAATGATATGGGTAATAATAACCAGAGTGTGACAGGAAGGGGCAAAATGTACTTTTAAAAAAAAGCAAATAAGTGCACCAGCCAATAACCTTCATGTTAGTGATCTCATCCCTGCAGCTCCAAGCCCACCTTGTTTGTCCAGGGATCCCACGGTCATTGCTCGGGAAGGTGTGACTGTAGCACCTACAGCAGCCACCAATCCGGGTCACATGGCCTGTACTGAAGAGCTTCCAGTCTCGGATTTAATCATAGCTCTCAACAGGTGGGATTCTGGTCACTTAAGTTCTAATGCTCCTAAGTGTAGCATCCTTACTTTTATGTTCCATTCCTCTCTTAATAAATTATCGCATCCCATTAGCCTTCTTGATTACATGCTGCATCTGCATACTATGATCTTGTGACTAATGAACCAGAACATCTTAATGTCTCTGCACCTCTGAATTCTGCAGTCGTTCTCTTTATAAGTAATACTTTTCATTTTATTCTTCTTATCAAAGTGAGCGACCTCAAATTTTCCCACATCATACTCCATCTGACAGATTGTGGCCCACTCAGTTAACCTATCTTTATTTATCTGCAACTTCCTTATGTCTTCTGCGTAACATACTTTCTTACCATTCTTCAAGACATCTGCAAATGTAGATAACATACCTTCACTCCCCTCATCAAAGTCATTGGAGTAAATTGTAAAAGTTGAGGCCCCAGTACGACCTCAGTGGGTCTTTACTCATCACATCTTGCGATGAGAGCGTGTACGTGCCTTAGTGGGGTGTGATGATAATTCATTAGATTGAATACTAGGATGAAAGGTCTGTTTTGAGAATAAAAATTGAGTAGAATGGGACCATATTCATTAAAGTTTTGAAGAATGAAAAGTGCTGTAATTTAAATATATAAAACATTTTAACGAGCTTTATAGGGTAGGTGCTAAGAAACTATTTCCCTGAGTTGGAGAGTCTACGACAAGGGGTTATAGTCTCTGAATAAGGGACTGATCATTTAGCAATAAAATGAGAAGGAAGTTCTTCATATAAAGGGCTGTAATTCTTTTGAATTCTCTGCCCAGAAAGTTGTAAATATTCAAGAACTACAGAAATCTAGGTAAAAGATGGAATCCAGCAAAAAAGTGGAATTAATGTCAAAGTTCAACAAAAACTCAATAATAGTGGAGCAGGCTCCATGATTTACTCTTACTTCTATTGCTTATGTTCCATGGACAACAAATCAACTTATTTTATATGGTGCTGTTGATGTCTTTGTACCCACACATTTAAAAATGTAATACCATATTGATCATTGCAGCCACAGAAAGTGCCATATTGTTTGTAGAGTGGGAAGACCTGAAGGAGATGAGTTAACTTTATGATGTTCTCCCTTTTGAGGTGAAGATGGAAAGGAACAGTCTTCAAAATATCAAGGCAGATCATTATTCATCTTTAAATCAAGGTATGGAGTAAGAATGTATGCTTAAATAATACCTTTGTTATCCATTATTAATCAGTTTTCTTCCATCAAATACAGCTGCACAATTGGAATCACCAAAGATGTTCTAATCCTGTTCAATTTGTTTGCCGTGTGTGTGAAACCAGCTGGAAGTGAGTCACCAGAAGCGAAGTGAAATAGGATAATGAATAATAAAAATAAGACTTGCAATGCAGTAAAAAATCAAGCTCAAACAGCAACAAAAGTAATGCACGAAAGAAAATACAGATGAAATGAGATAACAAAACAAAAAGTTAAATTGAAAAGTGTAATAAGCCTTTAAAAGCTAACTCCAATGTGACAAGATCATTTAAGCCATCAGTTGACTCCCTGCAGATGGATAAATCTGTGGGAATGGAGGCTTTGTCCAAATAAGACAATTTGATACAAAAGCAGATATTAATATGTCATTGCTGAAGATGTAATGAGGCACATGCTTCAGGGTAGAAAGGCCTTGAAAAAAAGGTAAAATATTTTCTTCAGAGAATTGGGTGTGCTGTGAATCAGGCACAGGTTTCCATGCCAGATTTTACAACCTGTGCTGTTGATCAGCCAGCCTTGCAAAATAATTCCTTGACAAGTTTATTCATACAACAGCTGTGATGCCTTGACAAATGTGATAGCAATTTTCCACAGAACTGTATTGTGCTAGGAATTAATTGCTTGCAACACTGTGTGATTAAATTTCACACTGGTACAAGCACTCTACACAAGGGAACAAAATAAACGTTGCAACTTAACTGCAAAGGAAGAAGAAAAGACAAAGCTTCAGTTTCTCCTATCAGACATAACAAAATGTATATTAAAAACACAGCAGTACGTTAAAATTGAACATAGAAAACTCAGTAACTGATGTTTAGTGAAGAATTCTGTAACTTTATTTGGTTCAACTTGAAAGTGCAGCCAGATTATCATGGTTCTCTTGGCCTTAGGGCAAGAATCCCACATTCTACAACTTTTTAAATGGGCTGTTTATTGTAAAATTGTTGTGCAGAGCACTGCTGATTGTTCTTTAGAGTAAATATTAATCTGTCAATCCCTGGAATAGATTGATAATCAATTGGAAATGTGAAGAGCAACTCACTACAAATATGATGAGAAGGATCATGTGTGAACAATTAAAACATTCTCATCCCCATCATCTTCCAAAGTCCAGGCTCTGATTTCAATTTGGGTCCCAGGTGGTTTCCTTGTTTGAAACCATACATTACAGCCCCAACACTAAATTCTGACTGAGTCTGGAATATTGATATTCTGCATGGATCCTGCCTATTCCTCATTAATGGTTTTCCAAGAAGCAGGGAAGGATTTCAATTCTCACATGTTAGTCAGAAACTTGAATCTGCAGTCATGACCCAGCATATCTGGGATACAGTCACATTTACAGCCATTGTAGCAGATTTCTACTGCTGTTCTTTTTTGTGATCCCACATTAGTTTCCATAGGGAGTGATGGGAAATAGTGATGAAGAATGGTTCCATTGCTGTAACTGAATGAAATGCAGGGGAAATTCAAGGTGCAGGCATTTAAATTTCTGTGAGGCAGAAAATTAAAGAAAGTCAGGTGTTAAAGTTTGTAATTTGATGGTGAGGTATATTGTATATTGTTAATCTGAATGGTCTTTCATTAATCATTTCTTCATGTTACTGTGAGGCTACAATGCAAATTCAGTTACTAATGTCCTTATTTAAATCCTGAAGTCCACAATATGAGCTTTTGGCACAGTTATGTACCAACAAGTGTATTTGGGACATAGAAGAGTGGGAGTAGAAGTGGAGATCACAAACCTCTGACTGCAAAGACTGAAGTCAATCGGCTTTTGTTGCATAGCAATGTCGAAAATTGGATCAGAGCAGGTAAATTAATTTCAGATGCACATCAACCTTGATCTAATTAAATGATGGAATTACCTGAATGGGCTGAATGGCCTATTCATGCCCCAAAGTTGCTAAGTTATCTTTTTACAGATACTGTATTTCCAGGATCTTCAGTTTTTACTTCAAAAGTTCAACGTTACCAGTTTTGTTTTCTTTTTACCAATGCTTATTATGCATTATAAACAGGATGCACAAATAACAATGATACTGTTTACTAAAAGGGAGGGACAGATTTAAACTAAAATAACTCCACAGAGGCCAGTATCACGTCACCAAGTCACCCTTTATTTGCACATGGATAGTGCTTGACACTGATCCAGTTCCCTCAGAACCAGCTCTCAGAGTGAGCAGAACCTTTGACACTCCTGCTCTTATCTGACAGCCAGGGCTCCGTGAATGGACCAGATTAACAGCCCCAATCAGGGAGCTTATAGTGTATGAGGTCCACCTGGCTGACCTCATTACAATCGGTACATCCCTCCCCGTCTGAGTCTGAGGACATAGGCTGTTCCTTTATTTTGTAGCTGTTCTTCAGGCATTTTAACATTGGATCAAGTTCCTCCAACTCTGCCTCTGTTACAGGCAATGTGTAATGCACAGTAGCTTGCTTCTTGTGCTCGAAGCATCTCGGGAGAAATTCGTTCTCTTCTTCAGGTGGCAAAGGTGTTGAGGCAGTGTCATCCACTGTGTCCATCTCAGATTCTGAGGTATCTTCAATGTTTGATGGAAAGGGAGAACCCATGGGTTCCAGAACAGTCGGAAAGGCCAATGAGGAAGCAGGCACATTTTGCTCCCTCACCGTTTGCGAATTTGCAGCTTTCATATGGTCCACGTGCTTGTTCAAGACTGTCCGCCTATCCAAACTTTATACATCACTGGACCTGACTGCATGTTGACCTTGCGTCTTACCAGTGCAGGGTCATTCCCATCATTCATACAACAAACTTCTTCCCCTGAATTAAACTGTTTCTCACACTTAGCGGAGTTTTGTGTCTGGCATTGGCATTCCTGATGCTGTTTCACCTTCCCCTCACCCAAGGTCTGGGAAGATGAGATTTAACCTGATGAGGAGACTTCTCCCCATTAGCAACTCTGCTGGAGCTGTCCCTGTAGTTGCATGAGGGATGGTCCTATAATTAAATATAAACTGGGACAGTTTGTCATCTAGTGAAGCTGCAGACTGTTTCTTTAAGACTGCCTTCAAAGTTTGCTGTCTCTGCCAGACAATTGGAAGATGAATGGTATGGAGCGGTTCTTATCTTCAAATACCATTCAACTTTTGGAAATACTCATATTCCCTGCTGACACACAATGGCCTGTTATCTGTGACCAACACTTCCAGGAGTCCTTTTATTGTAAAAGATACGTGCGGTTTTTCTATCATTGTCCTCATGTTTGACGAATGAATTCTATGTACGTCCAGCCACTTTGAGTGGGCATCCACAATGACAAAGAACCTTGAGCCCATGAAAGGACCACTTGATGTGTAACCGAGTCCAGGGATTATCCGGCCATTCCCACAAATGTGGGGGAGCCGCTGGTGGTAATTTTTGTCCTTGTTGGCACTCTGAGCACTGCCGAACTAACACGGCAATATCTGCATCCACACCTCGCCACCATACATAACTTCTCGCCAACGCTTTCATCTTGGAAGCCCTGGATGACCCTGGTGGAGTTCAGCCAGTATCTGCTGGTGACCTTTGCTCGAGACAATCTCTCCTCCTTTGCATAAAAATATGCCATCCTCTACTGTGATCTGGTCTCTCCGGGTCCAAAAAGGTTTCAGTTCTGGTTGTGACAGCTCTTTGGTTTCCCCCATCATCACCAGCTGTTTCTGTTTTGCCAGGACTGGATCTTTCTGTGTCCAAAGTCTGATATTGTCAGCTGTGGCTGGAAGCGTGTCCAGAAAATTTAAAACAATTCAGGATTCTTCCAGTGGCAGTACCACCGGTGGTGTATCTGCCAGTGGGAGGCAACTTAGTGTATCCACATTTGCTACTTTGCCTCCCGGACAGTGTTCCAACTTGTAATTAGACACAATTAGTATTAGAGCCCACCACTGATTTTAGCCTGAAGCTATGGACGGTACTGCCTTGTCCTCTTTACATAGACCTAGCAGGGATTTGTGTCTGCTTTATTACAAATTTACGTCCATAAAGGTATTAGTAAAATTTCCTGACTCCAAATATGACCGCCAAACCTTCCTTCTCTATCTGGCATATTTACGCTCTGCTTTAACCAAAGTCCTGGATGCATACTAATGGGCATTCCTCTTCATTGAGCTAATACTACCCTGATGCCATACGGGGAGACATCACACATCAATACCAGATCTCGCTTGGGATCGTAGTGTGCCAACACCTTAGAAGATGATAGCTGTTTCTTCACTTCCCTGAAAGCGATGGCTTGGCTAAGCGACAATTTCCAAGACTGCCCCTTTCTTAAGAGTCAATGCAATCCAGTCAGGATGGAGGCCAGGTTATGCATGAACCTTCCATAATAACTCACCAGCATAAGGATAGACCTAAGCTCAGGTACTCACATGGGAGTTGGGGCACCTTTGATCTCCCTCACTTTATCTTCCAACAGGTGTAACCCAGCCTTGTCAACTCTACAGCTCAAATCACTTGAGGTGCCTGGAACACACATTTTTCCCTCCTTAGGTCTACATATGCCTGGGAGAAATGTCTAAGGACTATGTCCAAGTTCACCTAGAATTCCTTATTTGTCTTCCCTTTTATTAGCACATGATCTGGGTAAATGGGGAAAACCTTATAAAATGTTCTCCATCATCTGCCGAAAAATTGCATAGGCTGACGATACCTCAAATAGCAGTATTGTATATTGGTACAAACCGTTATGGGCATTAATTGTAGCATACTTCTGGGAATCCTCATCTAACTGCAACTGCAAGGACACAAGACTCATGTCCAGCGTCGTGAAGGACAGCCCCCTGCTATGGATTGGGTACTTATCCAGCTTTTGTTTAAAATCCCTACAAAGTCAAACTGACCCATCAGGCATCACAATTGGTACAACTGGTTTTATTGGTAGAGGGATTGAGTTTCGGAGCCATGAGGTCATGTTGCAGCTGTACAAAACTCTGGTGCAGCCGCACTTGGAGTATTGCGTACAGTTCTGGTCACCGCATTATAGGAAGGATGTGGAAGCATTGGAAAGGGTGCAGAGGAGATTTACCAGGATGTTGCCTGGTATGGAGGGAAGGTCTTATGAGGAAAGGCTGAGGGACTTGAGGCTGTTTTCGTTAGAGAGAAGAAGGTTAAGAGGTGACTTAATAGAGACATACAAGATGATCAGAGGATTAGATAGGGTGGACAGTGGGAGCCTTTTTCCTTGGATGGTGGTGGCTAGCACGAGGGGACATAGCTTTAAATTGAGGGGTGATAGATATAGGACAGATGTCAGAGGTAGGTTCTTTACTCAGAGAGTAGTAAGGGCGTGGAATGCCCTGCCTGCAAAAGTAGTAGACTCGCCAACTTCAAGGGCATTTAAATGGTCATTGGATAAACATATGGATGATAATGGAATAGTTTATGTTAGATGGGCTTCAGATTGGTTTCACAGGTCGGCGCAACATCGAGGGCCGAAAGGCCTGTACTGTGCTGTAATGTTCTATGTTCTATGTTCTATGGTAGTGCTCATTCTGCAAACTGGACTGGTTTGATGAATCCTTCACTTTCCAGCCTCTGATTTCTGCCTCTACCTTTTCCAATAAGGCATTGGCACTTGGTGGGCCTTGCAGAATTGTGGAATTGCTTCCTGGTCAACTTGATAGGTGACCTTGACTCGTTTGAAAGTCCTGAGACCTTCCTGAAACACTTCCGGGTATTTAATTGGGACTTCATTCAGGCAGTTAATTTCTAATTGAAAAATGTTGAGCCAATCTAGGTGAATCTTTCTCAGCCAATTTCATCCTATCAAGCTTCAGCCTGAGCCTTTTACTACAATCAGCGGTTACTGAACCAGCTGCTTCTCATAAGACTCCAGTACCGAAGTTGTATCCTTAATCTGTAAAGGTTTCCCGTTGTAGGTTCTCAGTCTAGCCAAAGTCTTGTGCAAACTTAAGGTTTGGAGTCCAGTGTGAATTTTGTTAAAAATTGGCTCTGCATTCACTGAAACAGTCGCGCTGGTATCGACCTCCATTAGAACTGGGTGACCATTTAACCAAATATTTATTTGGATTGGTTCTGATTTGGATATTGCTAAGCAATTTACCTGTTCCAAACCAGATGCTGGTGGACTTTCCAGGGTGTGCACTCTCCTGGATACCCACCTATGAGTTTTCTTACTCAATTTAGGTCCAGTGGAGCTCTTTTGCTGTCTCAGGTCTGCGTTCTGGCAGCAACTACAATGGCTTGCTGGCCCAAATCCTGAAGAAAATTTTAACTGTTTGGTCGAGGCTTGGCTTTGTTTTGGGGTTTTGCTGAGGGCTGACCTGGAGTCCTTGTGTTCAGGATATGTCCTGATGTGAAGGTGCTGGTGTTGGACTGGAGTGGAAAAGGTCAGAAATCATGCAACACCAGATTGTAGTCCAATAGGTTTATTTGAAAACACAAGCTTTCAGAGCCTTACTCCTTCTTCAGGTGTTAGTGAGAGGGGTAGTATCAGACACAGAATTTATAAGTAAAAGATCAAAGGGTCACACCACTGATGAGGGTGTACCAAACAAATCTATGATGCTGTTAAATCTTTAATCAGTTAGAAGGTTTAATTGATTAATATGTATATGTAAATCCCCAAATTCCTTTCCAGTTACTGTCCTGTGAGAAATAAAGATTTTATCAATGTAAAGAAGAGGTAACATTTTAGGTCAGACAATGCATGTTAGTTGTGATGCCTTGTTTAGAATCTGTTTGTGTTTGGTTTGGAGTCAGACTGGTTTTATTTCTAAAGTAGAAATTTATAAAACACCACATCAACTGACTGTCTATACATTGTGTGCTTTTTGAACAAAATAGAATGTATCTGCAAATACAACTTCACCCCATAGATTCACGTGTGTGTGTGTGTGTGTGTGTGTGTGTGTGTGTGTGAGAGGGAGGGGTAGATAGAGTGTGCATGTGTGAGGGAGAGAGAATGTATGTATGTTTGCATGTATGTGTGGGAGAGAGAGAGAGAAAGAGTGTGTGTGTGTGTGTGTCTGTGCGTGCGCTTGAGAGATAGTGTGTGTGTATGAGAGAGGATCTCTGTGTGTGTTTGTGTGAGTGAGTGTGCGTGTATGTATGCACGTGTGTGTGGGGTCACCTGTGGTGCGACATGAACCCAAGATCCCGGTTGAGGCCGTCGTCAGGGGTACCAAACTTGGCTATCAGCCTCTGCTCGGTGACTCTGTGTTGTTGTGTATCCTGAAGTCCGCCTTGACCGATGTTTACCCGAAGATCTGAGGCCGAATGTCCTTGACCGCTGAAGTGTTCCCCCACTGGGAGGGAACATGCCTGTCTGGCAATTGTTGCGTGGTGACCATTTAAAGGTCGTCATAGCATCTACATGGTCTCACCAATATACCATGTCCTGAGTGAGGATAATCAATTGCTTTCACTCAAGTGGTGTTCCCCAAGCTCAGACGGACTGGCAGCGGTGTCCGCTTCCATCAGAATACCCTGCAGCTCATAAGCTCCATTTCTTTTTTCTTTATTCATTCACGGGATGAGGAAGTAGCTGACTAGGTAGCATTTATTGCCCATCCCTAATTGCCCAGAGGACAGTTAAGAAGTTAAGAGTCAACCACATTGCTGTGGGTCTGGAGTCACATGTAGGCCAGACCAGGTAAGGATGGTAGTTTCTTTCCCTAAAGGACATTAGTGAACTGGATGGATTTATCCCAAATTCGACAGTGGTTTCATGGTCATCATAAGACTCTTAATTCCAGATTTTTTCATTGAATTCAAATGTTACCATCTGCCATGGTGAAATTCAAACTAGGGTCTCCAGAACATTATCTGGGTGCCTGAATTAACAGTCCAGCGATAATTCCACCAGGCTATCACCACCCCTAATATATACATATTGTTAAGAATTTTAGCCCCAAAACTGACCCTCTGGCATTCTACTCGTCACACGTCGTCATCCTGAAAATGTTCCCTTTATCTCAACTCTCTGTCTTGTATTAGTCAATCTTCTATCCATGCCAATGTACTGACCCAACACCATGGGCTTTTATCTTATTAAGTAGCCTATGTATGACATCTAATCATATGCTGACTCTACTTGATTATACTATGTATTTCCGTATGCTCAGCTGTTGCATCCTTTACAATAGATATTTTCTTAATAACATGTTAAGTTAATTGGTCCATAGCTATCTGTTTTTTTCTACTCCCTCCTTTTTTGATTAAGAGTGTTTACTTTGGCATTCTAATCGTCCAGGATGTTCCCAGAATCTAAGAATTCTTGGAAGATTACTACTAGTGTATCCATCATCTCTGTAGTTACTTGCTTTCTTATCCTAGGAAGCATTCCATCAGTTCCTAGTTATTTGATTTATCAGGTCCTGCTCCTGGAAATGTTCAAGTGAAGTCCATTCCAGCAGAACAGCTCCCTCCTACCTCAGTACTTATTCAATCTTCTGCTCCAGTGTTTATTCCATCTTGTACTACCAAAGCCACCACCCTTTCCTTCTTGCCTGTCCTTGAGAAAAGTCATATATCTCTGAATGTTTAGTTCTCAGCTTTGATCTCCTTATAACCATGACTCCATGATGTCAATTGGATTATGCCTGTTCACCTCTATTTGTGGCCTTTCAAACCTGCCATACCCTTTTGTTCTGTAAGACTACATATCCCTTGTCTAGAATCCTCCTGTTCGCTTCAATAGTTTACTTTACAGTCTTAAACATTTGGTTTGTTCGGACACTCTTCTTTGCAGGGTTCAAGTGAAGCCTGTCACACCAGAGCAGCTTCCTTGTATTCCAGTACTGGTGCCAGTGCCCCATGAACTGAAACCATTCCACACACACCAATTTTCATGCATTTAACTCGTTGACTTTATCTACCATTTGACAATTTGCCCATGGCTCAGGTAGTGAGTCTAAGGTTATTATCTTGCAGGGTCTGCATTTAATTTAGCTCCTTTCTGTTCAAATTCTTTCAGCAGAACCTCCTTTCTAGTCCTATCAATGTCCTTGGTACCAATGCAGATAGTGACAACAAGCTCTTCTCCAGCCCCAAGCAGATGTCATTAATCCCAGCACTGGGCAAGCAGCACAGCCTTCAGGACTCAAACTCACAGCTTCAGTGGTCCTTAGTTGTACTGTCCCCTACCACTACTACATTCATATTTCCTCTCCCACTTGAATGGCTCTCTGTACTAAGGTGCTATGGTCAGTTCAGTTATTTTCCCTGCAGTCCTAATTCTCATTTGCACAGCTTGCAAGAACCTCGTAACTGCTGGACAATTGCAAGGACATCTCAAATGCCTCCACTGGGTCCCCATTTATTGTTGCCTCGATTTCAGGGACAAGAAACACTTCTGTTGCACACTGGCTACTTTATAATAGAAGCCAATGATATGATGCTTCGAGTTAGCATCACGACAAATGCCAAACTGACTAAAAAGCTACCAAAGGGGGTTCCAATTTTATGATTTGATCTGAATCTCCAGGCTGCTTTTTAGTTGGATGATGCCAGTATTGTTAACTTTTTGATGACCTTCATGTACGTGATAAGGATTATGGGCCATCTCCAAACACAAACCAAATAATAAATCCAACCAAAGAGCATATTTTGTAAAATGCAGATCCTATTTTGGTCAACATCAGGGCTACAGTGTACGTAGCCTTCTTGTTGGTAGCTCGAGCCTGCATGATGCATTGAATTCCTGTTGATCTAGGTTCCAGTTTACCACCTAAGTTTCGCATGCCTGAACACATCTCACTGTATGAAATATTGTGCAAGTCTTAGGAGGATGCAGTTTCCCCAGACTTGGTGATTAACGGGGTATTGTTGACTTCATTGATGTTTACATGAGATACCTCAGATTTAGATAGTTCTTATTGAATTGATTGAGGTCCGGGTCAATTTATAAACGAAATAATCGAAAAACCCTTGAGAATATTCAAAGACATACACTCATATTTGAGTTAAGGATTTTTTTATATATCTTGTACATATATAGAGTTGCATTTAATAGGTTCCCGTGAACAGACTGACAGCTGTGTTGGGGGCCTGACATAAGGTTCCTCACCCCTTTCATGAAATAAGCCATTGAACTTGTAACTGGGAGGCAGATTTTGGAAAGGTGCAGAAGTAATAGGGTTGTTGTCATGGGTGATTTCAACTTCCCTAATATCGACTGGAACCTCCTAAGTTCAAATATTTTGGATGGAGCAGTTTTTGTCAGGTGTGTCCAGGAAGGATTTCTGACTCAATATTAGATAGGTCGACTAGAGGGAAGGCCATATTGGATTTGGTGCTTGGCAACGAACCAGGTCAGATGTCAGATCTCTCAGTGGGAGAGCATTTCGCTGATAGTGATCACAACTCCCTTACCTTTACTATAGTCACGGAGAGGGATAGGAGCAGATGGTATGGGAAAGGATTTAATTGGGGGAGGGAGAATTACAATGATATTAGGCAAGAACTACGGAGCACCAATTGGGATCAGATGTTCTCAGGGAAATGCATGACAGAAATGTGGAGGTTGTTTAGGGAGCAGTTGCTACAAGTACTGGATAGGTTTGTCCCACTGAGGCAAGGAATGGATGGTAAGGTGAAGGAACCTTGGATGACAATACATGTGGAACACCTAGTCAAGAGGAAGAAGGAAGCTTACTTAAGGTTGAGGAAGCAAGGATCGGGCAGGGTTCTAGAGGGTTACAAGGTAACCAAGAAGGAACTGAAGAATGGATTTAGGAGAGCCAGAAGGGGGTATGAGAAAACCTTGGCGGGTAGGATCAAGGAAAACCCCAAGGCATTCTATGCTTATGTCAGGAACAAGAGGATGGCCAGAGTGAGGGTAGGGCCAATAAGGGATAATGGAGGGAACTTGTGTGCGGAGTCAGACGAGGTAGGGGAGGTCCTTAATGAATACTTTGCTTCAGTACTCACCAGTGAGAGGGACCTTGATGTTTGTGAGGACAGCATGAAACAGGCAAAACATGTCGATGAAGATAGAGCAGTGGATGTGGCGTATATGGATTTTAGCAAGGCATTTGATAAGGTTCCCCGTGGTAGGCTCATTCAGAAAGTAAGGAGGCATGGGATTGAGGGAAATTTGGCTGTCTGGATACAAAACTGGCTGGCCAATAGAAGACAGACAGAGGGTGGTAGTAGATGGAAAGTTTTCAGCCTGGAGCTCGGTGACCAGTGGTGTTCCGCAGGGATCTGTTCTGGGACCCCTGCTCTTTGTGATCTGTATAAATGACTTGGATGAGGAAGTGGAAGGGTGGGTTAGTAAGTTTGTCGATGACACAAAGGTTGGTGGAGTTGGTGGATATGCTCAAGTCATTGTCCATTACTTCATCAGGTCAGCAAGAAGAGCCTGAGGGATCTCAACCACCATTTAGGTGCCGCAATGCTTAAAGGATGAGGCAGATGCTGTTGTGCATTGACAGAGAGCAGGAATGTCAGATGGACACGCAGGAATTGTCCTCTCTGCAGAGCTGCCCTGCTGTACCACTTCCCCTCTGCCAGGACTCCATAAGCTCAGGCCAAAGGGGTTGCAGTATATCTATGCAGGAGATCCCTAGCATGCCAGAACCCCTAGGCACCAAACCATCTGAGGACAACCATCACAGTTATCTGCGGCAAGACAGAAAATGCTTCCACAAACTCAGCTACAGCAGCTGAGGTGACAAAGTGTCATAGTGTAAGGAAAGGAAAGTTTAAAGTACATTGAAGTAACACAAAGGTTGGTGAAGTTGTGGACAGCCTGGAGGGCTGTTGTGGGCTGCAATGGGACATTGACAGGACGCAGAGCTGGGCAAAGAAGTGGCAGATGGAATTCAACCCAGAAAAGTGTGAAGTGATTCATTTTGAAAGGTCGCATTTGAATACAGAATACAGGGTTAATAGCAGGATTTTCGGCAGTGTGGAGGAACAAAGGGATCTTGGGGTCCACATCCATAGATCTCTCAAAGTTGCTACCCAAGTTGATAGGGTTGTAAAGAAGGCGTATGGTGTGTTGGCTTTCATTGGCAGGGAAATTGAGTTTAAGAGCCGTGAGGTTATGCTGTAGCTCTATAAAACTCTGGTTAGACCACACTTGGAATATTGTGTTCAGTTCTGGTCACCTCATTATAGGAAAGATGTGGAAGCTTTAGAGAGGGTTCAGAGGACATTTACCAGAATGCTGCCTGGACTGGAGGGGAGGTCTTGTGAGGAAAGGTTGAGGGAGCTAGGGCTTTTTTCATTGGAGCGAAGATGGATGAGAGGTGACTTGATAGAGGTATACAAGATGATGAGGGGCATAGATAGAGTGGATAGTCAGAGACTTTTTCCCAGGGTGGAAATGACTATTATGAGGGGGCATAATCTTAAGGGTGATTGGAGAAAGGTATAGGGGAGATGTCAGAGGTAGGTTCTTCACACAGAGAGTGATGGGTGTGTGGAATGCGCTGCCAGCGGTGGTAGTGGAGTCAGATACTTTAGAGACTTTTAAGTGATGCCTGGATAGGCACATGGAGGATAGTAAAATGTAGGGTATGCAGAGTAGATTGATCTTAGAATAGGATAATAGGTCGACACAACATCGTGGGCCAAAGGGCCTGTACTGTGCTGCACTGTTCTATGTTCTATGTTTAACTGGCCAAATAGAATGCACTTATGTAGTCACCTGGTGCAAATACCTCCAAGAAGCTAATATGATCAGCCTATCAAGTATTGAACCTTTGTGTAAGGATGGTGCATTGTGACACTAAAAAAAATCTATATTTATCTCTGCAACTTCCAAAACATATGAACAGGCAAGGGCCCGAGAGAAACTGCCCCAGCCCTGAGGGCCAGTTCTTATAGCCTTACAGAATGACTGTCTCCATGGACTGTGTGCCAGCCATCATGGAATGCTAGCTCCAATGGAACAGTCATTATCTGCTGGCTATGCTCAAGGTCAGAAATCACACAACACCAGGTTATGGTCCAACAGGTTTATTTGAAATCAGAAGCCTTGACTCTGTTCAGATCCTTCAGGTTCCTCTGATTCTGAGAGAACTGTAACTGGAAAGGAATTTGGGGATTTACATATACATATTAATTAATTAAAACATTCTAAGCGATTAAAGATTTAACAGAATCTTAGGTTTGTTTCATACATCCTCATCAGTGGTGTGACCCTTTGACCTTTTGTTTACAAGTTCTGTGACTAATACTGCCTCTCTCACTAACACCTGAAGAAGGAACAAGGCTCCGAAAGCTTGTGTTTTCAAATAAACCTGTTGGACTATGACCTGGTGTCGTGTGATTTCTGACCTTGTCCACCCCAATCCAACATCGGCTCCTCCACATCATGGATATGCTCAAGTCATTGTCCATTACTTCATCGGGTCAGCAAGAGGAGCCTGAGGGATCTCAACCACCATTTAGGTGCCGCAATACTTAAAGGATGAGGCAGATGCTGTTGTGCATTGACAGAGAGCAGGAATGTCAGATGGACACGCAGGAATTGTCCTCTCTGCAGAGCTGCCCTGCTGTACCACTTCCCCTCTGCCAGGACTCCATAAGCTCAGGCCAAAGGGGTTGCAGTATATCTATGCAGGAGATCCCTAGCATGCCAGAACCCCTAGGCACCAAACCATCTGAGGACAACCATCACAGTTATCTGCGGCAAGACAGAAAATGCTTCCACAAACTCAGCTACAGCAGCTGAGGTGACAAAGTGTCACAGTGTAGGGAAAGGAAAGTTTAAAGTACATTGAAGTAACTTTGGGTGCACAAGTATCAACTGTCTGCGCTGCACTGCGCTGGAAACAAATAAAACACTTCTATCTACATTCTTTTGATCTATTTCAATCTGTTAAAACTTTTAACTGTTTATTGATTCGTTGTAGACAATCTTGAAAAGCCATGTGGACCCTATATGCAGATATCCACATCATGTGCAGCAAAGTGAAAAGCCCTGAATCTCTCATTCAGAGCTGCTAACTGGGAGAATCCTAGCCTCTGGAAAGCGGGAATGTATATGATGTCAAATGCATGATAAACTAAGTATATAACATTTCACAATATTATCAAACAAGCATTCCCTTGACAGCAATAAAACCTCAGTGTCACAATTGCTGATAATTTCTGAATGTCTACAAACGTTCACGCAAAGTAAATCACTCTCAAATCTAGCCGTTATCAGCTTATAATGGGCATCTCTACCTCATCTCATTACTTTCTCAGCATCTTCAGGATCATTGTTGGCTCCTTCAGCATCCCTCTCAGACTCCCCTTTTATTTCTCAAATAAAATATCGAACTGAGAATGCTGGAGAAGCTCAGTATCTATGAAGAGAGAAACAGAATAAATGTTTCGAGTCCAGTGACCCTTGGTTCCGATGCTGTGTTTCTCCAGCGCTTTCTGTTTTTGCCCCCTTCTTTCTCATCTGAGGAGTCAGGTGGCTGTCCATTTCCTCCCATCTAAGTTTTCACCCTGTTGTTGAGCTAGTTAGTGCAGTATGCAGCACACAGTCACTACTCTAGAGACCCGGCCTGGAGAGTACAGGACTTCTCCTAGGAGGTCTAGGTAACAGAAGTGGATCTTCACCTTGACTAATAGCCTGTTCAGAGATTGCCCTAATGAGCACATGCAAAGCATTGTAGCACTCTTCAGCATCAGTGAACGTGTCTTGCATTGGGGTCATGAGACATCCCAGGCACTCAGACACCCTGTCTGCCTGGGTCTGTGGTGAACTGGATAAATCAAATTGCATTCCTGTAAAGGTCATTGATAGCCTCACAAATGCACTTGTGGGCTACTAATTGGCTACTCAGGTCCTTAGTTGATGTTTGAAAGGAGCCAATAGAGAGGATGTTCAGTGCTGTTGTGACTTTCAACTGCAGAGGCATAGTGCATCCTCCCAAGTCAAACAACATAAGAAGATGGTCGTATTGTTGGAGGTCAGTCATCTCAGCTTCAGGAGCTCCTCAGGGTAGTGTCCTAAGCCCAACCATCCTCAGCTGTTTCATCAATGACCTTCCCTCCATCATGAGGTCACAAGTGGGGATGTTTGCTGATGATTGCACAATGTTCCGCACCATTTGCAACTCCTCAGATACTGAAGGAATTCATGTTCAAATGCAACGAGATCTGGAAAATATCCAGGTTTAAACTGAAAGTTACAAGTAGCATTCACGCCACACAAATGCCAGGCTATGACCGTCACCAATAAGAAACAATCTAACTACTGCTCCTTAAAGTTCAGTGATGTTACCATCTCTAAATCTGCCACTCTCACATCCTAGGGATACCATTGACCAGAAACTCAACTGGAGTCATGACATAAGTACAGTGGCTATGACAGCAGGTCAGAGGCTAGGAATACTGCGATGAATAACTCACTTCCTGACTCCCCAAAGCCTGTTCACCATCTATAAGGCACAAGTCAGGAGTGAGATGGAATTCTCCTCACTTGCCTGGATGGGTGTAGCTCCAATGGCATTCAAGAAGCTTTACACCATCCAGGACAAAGCAGCCTACTTGATTGGCACTAAGTCCACAAAAATCCATTCTCTCCAACATCACTGACACTCAGTAGCTGCGGTATGTACTATGCACAAGATGCTTTGCAGTAATTCACCAAAAATCCTCAGAAAGCATCTTCCAAACCTATGACCACTTTCATCAAGAAGGACAAGGGCAGTAGATACATGTAAACACCACCACCTGCAAGTTCCCCTTCAAGCTGCTCACCATCCTGACTTGGAAATATATCACTATTCCTTTATTATTTCTGGGTCAAAATCATGGAATTCTCTCCATAAGGCATTTTGGGTCAACCCATAGCAGGTGGACTGCAGCAGTTCAAGAAGGCAGCTCACCACCACCTTCTCAAGGGCTACTAGGAACGTGCAATAAATGCTGGCCGGCCAGTGATGCCCCCATCCTATAAATGAATAAAAACAAGCTTCAGATCGGCCTGCAGGAGGTGGCAGATGTAGGTGGTGGTCCCTAGTCATGTGTAAATGCTTCAATGACTATTATTCACTCACCTGAAGGCATCTTGAACATGTCTGTATGCCATTTCTCTGTAGACATCTCGATGATGCTGAAAATCCTGGTTTCTCTCTGGGTGCCATGTGTTGCAAGCCTTGGGATCTCATGTCTCTGCTTCTGCTGTCCTTGCTGCTTCGTTCTTCTCCTCCTTTTTTATCTCCTTCTCCCTATCAATCCTCATAAAATGAATGGGTCCGTGATTCAACAAAAGGCAAGGAATTACTGATCTGAGAATGCATAGCACGTATGAGATCTGCATTTGGCATCTTGTCATAATTGATGAGTGGTTTGGAGGGGAACCTGCAGGTGGTGGCCTTGAATTGAATTGGCTTTATTGTCACAGATACTCAAATCAAAACAATGAAAAGTTTATAAGTCGCCACTTACAACGCTATCTTGGGTATCGAGTACTAGGTACAATCCTTACTTACGGAATAGAGAAACGAAGACAAAATGTTATATTACAGCTATGCACAGTATAACCATAGGTCAGAAAAACAAGAAGCAAAGTTAAAAAGACAAACATCACAGACTCTGTCTAAGGCCTCTCTGCAGCAGACCAGTGCAGGTCTGACCATTGGCTGTTGCCACGCTCCGCACCGGCCTGCTAGACAGTAGTGGTAGCGGATGTACGGTCTATGGATCTTTGGTGAATTTCTGTAGTGTATCTTGCAGATGGTACACACTGCTGCTATTAAGCATTGGCAGCAGAGGGAATAGATGTTTGGGGATGTGGTGCCAATCAAACAGGCTGCTTTGCCCTGGATGGTGTCGAGCTTCTTGACTGTTGTTGGAGCTGCATCCATCCAGCAAGGGGAGTATTCATCACTTGTTCATTGTAGATGGTGGACAGGCAGTAATCTTGGCTTCTTATCTCATCTCATAGCCACTGTATTTATATAGCCAGTCCTGTTGAGTGTCTGGTCAGTGGTAAACCTACGATGTTGATAGTAGGGGATTCAGTGATGGTCACACCATTGAATGTCAAGGGGCAATTATTAGATTTCCTCTTGTTGGAGGCGGTTGTTGGCTGGCATTTGTGTGGTCCAAAAGCTGCTTCCACTTTTCAGCCCCAGATTATTTTCCAAGTCTCGCTGCATTTGGACATGGACTGCTTCAGTATCTGTGCTGTCGTGAATTGTGAACATGGTGTACTCATCGGCGAACATCTCCACTTCTGACCTGGAAGGGAAGGTCATTAATGAAGAAGCTGAAGGTGGTTGATCCTAGGACACTATCCTGAGGAACTCCTGCAAAGATATGCTGGAATTGAGAAGACTGACCTCCAGCATCCACATCCATATTTAATTGTGGCACATATGACTGTGATCAGCAGATGTGGTCTTAACTGATCCAGTCTGTCTTTATAGGTCAGAACTGTTGTCCCAGGAATCAGTCTGATAAACCTTTTTTGCACTCCCTCAACAGCCAAAACATCCTCCCATTGATAAGGAGACCAAAACTGCACACAATGCTTCAGGGTGTGGCCTCACCATGGCCATGTACATGGCCATGTAGCAAGACATCACTGTTCCTGTACTCAAGTTCTCTCTCTATGAAGGCCAAGATACCATTTACCTTCTTCAACATCTGCTGCACCTTTGTGCTACTTTCAGCAACTGGTGTATGAGGGCACCTAGGTTTCGTTGGAGGGGCCGTGGTTCTGCATGGCTGACTGTTCATTAACATCCACCCCTGCTACTGTCGCATCCCCATTTAGGTTAATGCTCCATTTAAGTTCACCTGCCTTTTGAGTTACAGCACATTTGTTTGTCTTATTGAGCTAGTGTGTCTGCTTGAATTGGGCAGGCTTGAGGGCTTAATCAGTCTTCATCCCTAACACTGTAATAATCCTATTGCAGGAAGCCTGACAGTTGAATGTTGCCTTGATATTGAGGGCAGTTACTCACCTGTGGAATTGAGCTCTTTTGACCTTGTTTGGACCAAGGTTGTAGTAAGATCAAGAGCTTAACAGAACCCATACTGAGCATTAGAGATAGAAGAAGGGTCTAGGCCCGAAACGTCAGCCTTCCTGCTCCTCTGATGCTGCTTGGTCTGCTGTGTTCATCCAGCTCTACACCTTGTTATCTCAGATTCTCCAGCATCTGCAGTTCCTACTATCTCCATACTGAGCATTAGTAGGTAGGATATTACTTTGCAAGTGCTGCTTAGTAGTATTGACAACACCTTCCATCACCTTGCTGATGATCAACAGTAGACTAAAGGGTAGTAATTGACTGGATTGGATTTGTTCTGCTTTTTGCGAACAGGATATATCTGGGCACTTTTCCACATTTTTGGGTAGATGCCAGTGTTGTAGCTGTACTGGAACAACAGATGAGGGGCATAACTAATTATGGAACATAAGTCTTCAGTATTACTGATGGATTCTGAAATCTATTTTAAGCTTCATTATGGGATTCAGGTTCCAAATAAGTACAAGGCCATTCTAAGTATGAGGGTGTTTAGACAAGATGCATCACTTTATGAAGGTCTCAAAATGAGTGTACCAGAAATTACATCTAACCTGGCAGTGGACTCAGCCACTCCACAGTGGAAAACCAATCCTTAGTTGGCATGGTGCCATTTTTTCTACTTTCATCTTTTTCTGCACCCAAACACTAGGAAGTAGATCTTATTAACCCTTTACAAACCGCAACTCACAGGGTGATCAATTATGACATAGCATTTTGATTAGCCTAAGTGAGGTGAGACTCATTTCTACTTGGAGTGAATGATCAATCTGTAATTTGCTCATAAGAGTGATGAATATTGACTGATGTTATCTCCCACTATCTCCTGACTGATTCCTCAAATGTCGATTTTCCATGGAATCCATCCTGTTCATTATGGTCTGTTATTACTTTTATGACTCCTTGCTGAGATACGTGCATATTTGATAATATCTTCTTTGCCCATTTATTTAGAACGGAGAAATGAATGCTGTCAGGCCACCATGACCGATATTCTGAGCTTGCTGTCTCAATTGTTGCGAATTAAAGCCTATCACTGAGCCTTTTCTTTTAGAGGCTACTTGTTATATGATGTCTTCATCTCCGTGGTTGTGTGTTCCTGGAGCAAGTTGCATCATTTTTAAAACAAAACAAAATGGAAAAGCTGCTTTGAACATCAAAACTATGTGAAACTAATACATAAGATCATAAAATGCTAATGCAAACAAATGATTAATGAGTTAATACTGGTGAAGCTACTACACAAGAACACTTACATGGTAAACTTGCACAGACCCAGAAAATAGTAAGAGAGGGCTGAGCACTCAAAAGTGGGTTTTATTGAGCGTGTTGCTAATTAAAGATCTGTCTATCTAAACCTTAAGTATACTTAATGACCCAATCTCAACACTCCACTCAAGAATTCCACCAATTCATTATGCTCTGAAAGAATAATTTCCTTCTCATCTCTGCCTTTAAAGTATGACTGTTTATTGTAGTGTCATCTGGTACTAGACCATCCCACCAGGGGAAACAACCTTTCCACACCTACCCTGACAAGTCCCCTGAGAATCTTATCTGTTTCACTAAGATTGCCTCTGAATGAGTACAAGCCCACCGACTCAACCTGTCATTCATAACTGTTGTTGGAGTTGCACACATCCAGGCAAGCAGGGATATTCCATCACATTCATGACTTATTCCTCATAGATGGTGGATAGGTTTTGAGAAGTCAGGAGGTAAGTTATTTACTGTAAGATTCCCAGCATCTGACCTGTTCGCATAGCCACTATTTTTATATGGCTTAACAGTTTCTGGTCAATGGTAATCCCCCCCCCAAGATGTTGATAATGGGGATATCAACAACAGGAAAACCACTGAAGGTCAAGGGTGATGGTTACATTCATTCTTGTTGAAAATGATCATTATCTGGTACTTGTATGGTGCAAATGTTACCTGTACCAGGTATATAATTTCTCACTCTCTCCATTTTTTCTAACTTCAGTCACTCTCTATCCCGATCTGTTTCTTTTCATTTTGTTCTTCTTGCAGTATCACCTCATCTTCACCTGTTTGAAGAAATCAAAGCCAAAACTCAACATTATTTTAATTGATTATTTCTCCCACATTACTCTACAAGGTCATTCTCACTTTCACCAAATATTTTCTTTCAATAAAGAAAGCAAGTAACTCACACATTAAAATACAGCAGAGATTTTTCTGAACCTGCACTCCATTCCATTGCATGGTCTGAGTGCAATGAATGTTGGAAACCACACCTACAAGAAAGAAACTAGATGGATTTTTCTTGTATGGAGGATACAGACTCAGATCAATTACCCCTTTTATGTATTTCTATATTGTTTGAATTTGGATGCTGTGATATACAACAACAAAGTAGCAGAAACTACTGCTCTACATAAACCAATTTATTTCACAGGATCACCAGAATGTATTGGAAAACCATTCAGCTGTCTTAGTTCATTCATTCAAGCAGAAAGACCCTACACAACTAGCTACTAAAGCAATTATTTTTAATTAAATGGTTCCAGGCTTTTGACTTCACAATTATACCCAGAAGCAATTTACTGTCCTGTATTTGTGTAAAGAACCTCCTGTTATCAGCCAGACAGTAACAATGATTCCTGTAGTGTAACTCATCTCTGACTCCCTAAACCCGACTCACCATCTTCAAGGCACCAATTAGGGATGTGATGGAACATTCCCCACCTGCTTGAATGAGTGAAGCTCCAAAGAAACTCAAGGGGCTCAACACATTCCAGGACAGGGTAGACTGTTTGATTAGCATCGCACCACCAGCTTCACCATTTACTTTATCCAGCACCCACACACAGCAGTGTGTACCATATACAATTTGCTCTGCAGCAATTTACCAAGCCTCCTTTAACAACATCGTAGAAAAGCAAGAACCATCGATGAATGGGAACATTACCAAGTGCAAGCTCTCCTCCAAGTCACACATGACCTTAACTCATCGAAGGGCAATGGTTGGATTCTCTCTTCTAGGAGGTGGTCACTGACTGGCAGTTGTGAGGCATGAATGTTATGTGCCATTTATCGGCACAAGCCGGGGTGTTGTCCAGCCTTGCTGCATATGGACGCCAACTGTATTAGTTGTTGAGATATCACAAATGGTGCAATCACAGCGATCGTTTCCACTTCTGACCTTATCATGGAGGAAAGGTAATTGATGAAGCAGCTTAAGATAGTTGGACCTAGAACCTAGGGATGTCCTGATGACAGAGTACTGACAACGTACCTTTCTTTTTGCTATGTATGAATGTAACAAGCGGAGACTTTTCCCCCTGATTTCCATTGCCTCCAGTTTTGAAAGGGCTCCTTGATGCCACACTTTAGCACATGCAACCATAACACCATGAGCAGTTATCTCCTTTCACCAATTCAGTTCTTTTGTACTTGTTTGGGCCAAGGCTGGGAGTTGAGTGGACCTGGTAAAACACCATCTGGCTGTCAGTGAGCAGGTTACTTGATAATCAACAGCAGGCTGATGGGGTGGTAATGTGGCTGAGTTGGATTTGTCCGGCTTTTTGTATACAGGACATACCTGGGCAATTTTCCACATTATTGGGTAGATGGCAGTGTTGTTGCTGTAGTGGAAGAGCTGGACTATGGACATGCCTGATCTTAAGTACAAATCTTCCAGAATATTGCTGGAATGTTGTCAGCTCCACATGTTCTCAGTATCCAGCTGTTTCTTGATATCATGCAAAGTGAATCAAATCAGTTTGAAGACCGACGCTTGGGTCAGATCTAGAAAGATCATCCACTTGGCACTCCTTGTTAAAAATTGATGCAAATGTTTTAGTCTTAACTTTTGTGCTGATGTTATGGGCTCCCCCCTCAATGAGAATGGGATGTTTGTGGAGTCTCATCCTCCTAGTGAGGTATATAATTGTCCACCACTAGTCATGACTCAACATGGCAGAACTGAAGAGCTTAGATCTGGTCCATTGGCTGTGAAATCACTTAGCCTCACTGGGTTGACACCTTATTTTTAGGTATGGCTGGTGATGCACCTGCCATGCAATCCCGCACACTTCGGTGAAACAACATTGATCCATGGTCTAAATGTGTGAGGGAAATGCTGGCACATGAGGTTGAAGATTGTGACTCAGAACTATTCTGCGGCTGCAGGTGGCCCACAGTGCCTCATGGATGCCCAGTTTTGAGTTGCTAGATCTGTTCGATGTCTGTCCCATTTTGTGTGGTGGTAGTGCCACATGATGTAATGGAGGGCACCCTCAATGTGGATTTAGCATTTTGTCTCCACAATGACTGTGAAGTAGTCATTCAAACCAATACTGCCATGGACAAATGCATCTGCAACAGGTAGATTGGTGAGGATAAGGTTGTGTTATTTTATTAAAGCAGTGAATTCATTATGGTCAAGTTTGTTTGTGCTAACATCTTTAGCACAGCAATTTGTTTCAACTTGTAGGTTAGGGTGGAGACCAGTAGCTCCAGTATAGGTTCCAACTAGGCAATGCATGATTCACATAGCTTGGTTTTGGCTGTTGCAATTCAAAATTTCCTGGCCAGAAAAGAGCATTCTATTACACAAGAACATGGCTCCATTCCCTATTATTAAATTTTAAATATTTTTAAGATGCAGAGAGCATGGTCTGCCCTGCCAATATATTAAGCTATATTTTGAATGAATGTACAAAGTGTTCAGAAGGAGCAACTGATTTGCGTGAAAACTTTTTGAAACCAATCTGACAATGCATTACACTGAGTCAAGTCAAAACAAATGTTCAGCTCCCTCCTGCAGAACATACAAACTTACAAACACAAAAATTAGGAGCAGGAGTTCAACTCATTCAACTCCTCAAGCCTGCTTTGCCATTTAATTTGCCACAAAAGCATCCCACAGTAGTATTTTGAAGAAAAGCAAAGGGGTTACTCCCCAGTATCCTGGCCAATATTTATCCCTCAATTGCTACCAAAAACATTTATCTGATCATTATCACATAACTGTTCATGGGAGTTTGCTGAGTGCAAATTAACTGATATGGTTCCTACATTACAACAGGGACTATGCTTCAAAACATACTTCGTTGGCTGCAAAATAAGTTGTGACTTCCTGTCATCGTTAAAGGTGTGATATAAATGCAAGTCTCGTTCCCTATATTTAAATAAGACTCGTGTCTTTGTAAAGCTTGTTGAGGAAAGGAACACAGAGATCATGAGAGGGGATAGTTGGATGGTGGCTCCACATCATTGAGTGGCAATGGGATTCTTCTTGCTCTGATAGAGGGTGAGTTCAGAAATGATCTGTCGTAGACCTGCAAGGTCAAGTAAACTATTGGTGAACCAACAGGGCTCTGGCAGTCAGGTCTCCAGCCAATTGCCAAGATCCCTGGGATGGCCTCAGCTGTCCTCTACCAAAGCATGGGCACATTCCTCTGCAAAATCCTCTTCATGCTTCTTTTCTTTTTCCTGCCAATCCCCTTCAAGGAAGAATGATGTTCCAGGATCTTCTCCATATCCAGCTCCAGGTCCAGGCCTCTTTGTATAGTCATGCTGTGCAGCACACAGCTAGCAAGCTCAATATGAGTCACCCAGGCTGGCATATATTGGAGAGTAGCATCCAATCTGTCAAGGCAATGGCAAATGCCAACTTTCTACATGTTGCAGATATGTTTTAGTAAATGACTATCAATGATTCCAGCATCTCTGTATCTGTGTCTCATTGCCAGTCAGGTGTCAAAAGTTCTTCCTCAGAAGATAACCCCAATTGCCCAGCAGCTCCCAGAGTCTGGAAATTAACCTGAAGATGTGCTGCAACTACAGCTCTCACATTGGGAATCATGGCACTGCCCAGGAATCATGTGCACATTTGCATGATACACTTCCTGTGGTCACAGACCAGCAGCATATTCAGTGAGTGGAATCCTTTCCTGGCTGGCTTGTTTGTCAGTGCCATGATGGCTGCTAGGCTGCGACCAATGATAGCTGGAAAACTATCAATGGTGATAGACACCAATGCCCTCTGTGTCTACAATGGTGCATCTAGCTCAAAATGGACTGATTCTCCCGCCCTGTGGAAGAAGGTATCAGGCATCAGTCTGCCTGATGACATGATAAGCTGCTGAGTGTGACATGCCAAGCTGGTCCACATCCAATCCCTGAAATGACCTGGATGCGCAGAAACTCAGGAAGATAGTTACCCTGATTGCCGCAGGTAGGGGACTACCAAAGGGGCTGCAGAACATCAGGTGGTTGCACCAGATTGCAGACATGCAAAACCACCTGTTTGGCATCACCATTGGTGCTCTGTCATTTGCAGGTGGCTAACTCTTGTTCAGTGAATGCAGCATCTTGGGTAGTACCTTCTGCCCCTTGCAGCCCCTGAGTATGCTCCTTTGGTCTGCTGCTGACCAAAAGGGCTCCCTCTGTTGCACCTTCTATTCAATTTACGGCCAACTCCCATTTATGTTGCTCATTTTGCAGGATTGAATTTATTTTTCAAAATATATAATTACCAAGCAAACGAGGTGTTAATATTCTATTGTGGTCAATATAAGACTCTGGTATCATGTCAGCCTTTGTTCTGTATCGCTGCTGTTGAGTGAGATTAACCATACGGTCCCAGGCTACCATAACTCAGTGGTAAAAGAGATACTTTAATTTATGACTCCATATAAACTGTACATTCACTTTGAAGTGAAACAGCTTTAGTTTGAAGACACGTGTTTTGGTTATTTCTTTCCAAGGAATGTAAACTGGCTACATACATACATTACATTGGAATTAAGTTGTTTCAATAGTTTTATCTAATTATTTGTGACGAAAACCTAGTGTGTGCAGGTTTAGGGCAGTGGTAAGGTTTTTTTTGATAGTTTTCCTCCTATCTCTCTGGAAAATAAAAGAAAGCGGTACTATTTTTCCAAGTGGCTTTGAGTTAACTTATTCTCTACAGCAGCAGTCACAGAGATCACACTTTAACAAGTTGGAGCAAATTGCTGCAGATGTGGAAATCTGTACTGAAAACAAAAAATACTGGAGATCAGTGGGTCAGGCAACATCCATGGAGAGAGAGCAAGCTAACGTTTCAAGTCTAGATGACTCTTCATCAGAGCTGACATAAAGTATGGAGTGGGCAGCAGTTATGCAATAGTGGGGTTTGGTTTGTAGAGTGCAGATTAAGTGATCAGAATGTGGGAATGCCAGAACAATGGTGTTTCTAATTGCCAAACTGTAAAGAGCAGGCAGTGCCATTGGAGCAGAGGGAGGTAAGAGAGGACATTGTGACAGAGAATGTAACAAGTAAACCTAAAAGAAAGGGAAGGACTTTAACATGTGGTTCTTTAACAAAAATATATTGATAGGTTCTGGAACTCTCTAGGACATTTACATGTATCGATGAGTCATTTGGGACAATATTAATCATTAGAATATGATATCATACATATCTTCAATGCAGACACAAATTATATTGCAGTCCCTTATTATCTTTGTAGAAAACTATACAGTTAGTTAACTAACAGGGAAAAGCTATAAGAAATCATAGTAAATGTGAGTAGGAGCAGGCCAATCAGCCCTTCAAGCCTGTTCCACCATTCAATGTAATCATGGCTGATCATCCAACTCAGTACCCTCTTCCCACATTCTTCCCCATACCCTTTGTTGCCTTTAATTCTAAGAACCAAATCTAACTCTTCTTAACAGTCAATGTTTTAGCTTCAACCACTTTCTATGGCAGAGAATTCCATAAGCTCACCACTCTCTGGGTGAAGAGGTTTATCCTTGTCTCAGTTCTAAATGGCCTACCGCAAATCCTTAAACTGTAACCCCTGGTTCTGGACTTCCTGGTCATCGGGAAAATCCTCCCTGCATTTAGTCTGCCTGGCCCTGTTAGAATTTTTTAGATTTCGGTAAGATTCCATCTCATTCTTCTAAACTTCAGTAAATATAGCCTTAACTGGTCCAGTCTCTCTTCAAACACCAATTCTGTCATCACAGGGATCAGTCTGGTAAACCAGAACATCTTTCTTCAGATAAGGAGACCAAAACTGTGCACAATGTTCCAAGTGCAATCTCACAAAGGTGCTGTATGATTGCAGCAAGACATCCCTGTTCCTGTACTTAAATCCTCTTGCAATGAAAGCCGAATTACCATTTGCCTTCTTCACTGCTAGCTGCACCTATATGCTTACTTTCAGTAAGCTGGTGTACAAGGGCACCCAGGTCTCACAGCACCTCCCACTCTCCCAAGCTGTTGACATTCAGATAATAATCTGTCTTCCTGTTTTTGTTACGTGGATAACCTCACATTCATCCGCATTATACTTTTTCATCTACCATGCATTTGCTCATTCAATCAACTTGTCCAAATCATACTACAACATCTCTGTGTCTTCCTCAAAGTTATTCCTCCCACCCAGCTTTGTGTCATCTGTAAACTTGGAGTTGTTACAGTTAATTCCCTCAGGTAAATCATTGATTATATGCTTTAAATAGCTGGAGTCCAACCACTGATCCTGACAGTACCCCTTATTAGCCCCGGCATGTCCTGGTGTGTTCCTCATGGCTGCCAATTGAAAATTCAAAACTGCTCCCCTGAAGCTTGTTAATGGCTTATCAATGAGCTTGGCAAACATTGACTGTTTCAGAATGTTTCAGAATCTTCCATCCCACCCTACCTTTGGAAATTGCATCCCAGTGAAGAGGCAGTGGAATCCAGAAAAGTGATTTTCCAATCACATTTGCACTCATTACTGTCTTTCATAGCACTTGAAAATCCAGCCCCTACTATCAAAGGAAAAAGATGTAAAATAAAGACTTAAAAATGTTTGGAGTGTTAGAATTAGATGATATAATTAAGCATATTGGCATTGAACAGTTTGCAAAGGCAGGGAAGTGAGATTTTTATTTTAAAAGGAAGCAAATTTGAATTCAATGGCCAGGATCTAAACAGTTTTATCATTTGCTTGCCGGTCCACGGAGACCTGATGCCTCTTAATCTCCATGGCAATCCCCCACCTACATTGTTAGTTCTGAAATAACTCCTGAGAGGCCGGCATCCTATCACCAATCACCTTTAATTTACAAATGCATAGCCTTTGATAATAGAACTGCCTCTCACTGAGTCAGGCATGTATGGCTCAATATCCCTGATATTTACCCTTTCATGTCAGCCAGGGCTTCCTGATTGGACCAAATTAACAGCCCATATCAGGGAGCTCATATGCTATGAGGTCCACCTGGCTGACCTCATTGCAATCACTATATCCATCCCCCTCTGAGTCCGAGGTCGTGAGCTGGTCTGATTCCTTTGAGAGCCTCCTGGGATGTTTTAACACTGGGTCAGGTTCTTTGAACTGGGAATCTGACACAGCGGGTGTGTAATGAATTGTAGCTCACCTCTTGTGCCTGGAGCACCTCGGTAGGCTTTCACTCCCTTCTTCCAGAGGCAGAAGTGTCAAGGCAGCTACTTCCATCATGTCTGTTTCTGATTCAGAGGACTCAACAATGTTTGATGGAGAGGGTGAATCAATGGGCCCTTGAAGCTTTCCTGAAGACTCCGAGGGGCAAGGCGAGTTTTACTCCCAAACAATCTGTGTATTTGCAGCTGTCAAATGGTCCACCAAACTTTATTAGTCACTCGTCCTGATCTCATGTTATTCATGCCTCTTACCCATGCAGGTCCATTTCCATGATTCTTGCACCAAACATTGTCCCCTGTATCAAACTATGTCTCTCACCTGTAGAGTTTTGGGTCTGGCACTGGCGTTCCTGATGCGATTTTACCATCCTGCCCCAGATCCAGGAAGATCAGATTTAATCTGATGTGGAGTCTTCTACCCATTAGCAACTCTACCAGTGCTATCCCTGTAGTTGCACATGGGGTGGTCCTGTAATCAAGCCGTAACAGCTTGGCATCTAATGAGGCTATAAACTGTTTCTTCAGTCCAGTCTTCAAAATTTAGACTGCTGCTCCTGCCAAGCCATTTGATGAAGGTTGGTATGGAGCTGTCATAATATTGCAAATTCCATTTGCCTTTAAGAAGTAACTAAAGCTGCTGCTGGAAAGCAACGGCCTGTTATCTGTGACCAATACCTCCGGGACTCCATGTGTCGTGCAAGACACATAATTTTTCTATCATCACTCCAGTGTTTGACAATGGTCTTTATGCACGTCCAATCACTATCAGTAGATGTCTACAATAACTAAAATCATTGAACCCATGAACAGACCTGTATTGTCAATATGAAACTGAGTCCATGGGTTACCTGGCCATTCCCATGGATGTGGGGAGCCGCTGACTATAATTTTTGTCCTTGTTGGCACTCTGGGCACCATCGCACTGCTGTGGCTATGTTTGTACCCAATCCTGGCCACTAGACATAACTCCTCAAAAACATCTTCATTTTGGAAACCCCTGGATAGCCTTGGTGGAGTTCAGCTAGCATTTGATGGCGATATTTGCTTGGGACAGTCACTCTCACTTCCCATACAAATATATCGTCATCTACCATGAGCGGGTCTCTCTGGGTCCAAAAAGGTTTAAATTCTAGTTATGATGGCCTTTGGTTTTCCCCACTAATACCAATTGTTGCAGTTAAGAAAGGACTGGATCTTTCTGTGTTAAAAGGCTAATATTGTTAACTGTGACTGGTAGCGTGTCCAAAAAATTCAATGTCATGACTGGCTCTTCCATTGGGAATGCCATGGGTGCTATATCTTCAAATGGAAGCTGGCTCAGTGCATCTGCAATTTTCACTAGGTCTCCCAAACGGTGTCCTGATTTGTAACTATAAGCACTGAATATTAGAGCCCACTGCTAAATGCAGCCCAAAGCTATGGGTGCACTGCCTTATCCTCTTTAAGTGGACAAAGTAGAGGTTTGTGGTCCATGATTATTGCGAATTTTCACCCATAGACATATTGATGGAACTTCCTGACCCCAAGTATGACTGCTAATCCTTCTACTTCTATTTGGGCATATTTACCCGCTGCATTAGCCAAAGTCCTGGATGCATAAATCTATTGGGTGTTCCTTTCCAATAGGCCACCTATAAGCAAATAGCACCCCAATGCCATGCGGGGAGGCATCGCATGTCAATACCAAATCTTTCTTGGGACATACTGTGCCAGCACCTTAGAGGATGAAAGCTGTTTCTTCTCTTCATCTAAAACTAGGGTCTGTCTTTGAGACTACTTCCAAGGCTGACCCCTTTCTAGAAGTCAATGCAATCGCATCAGGATGGATGCAAAGTTGTGCATAAACTTTCCAAAATCATTTACAAAACCCAGAAATGATCTATACTCTTGGACAGACATAGGAACTGGGGCAGCTTTGATCACCCTCACTTTATCTTCCAACAGGTGTAAACAGGTCTTGTCAACTCTTTAGCCCAAGTGGGTCACTTGGGATGCCTGGAAAACACATTTTTCCCTTCTTAGGCATACACCTGCCTCGGAAAAATGCCTTAGGACTATATCCAAGTTCTCTAAGTGTTCCTTATCAGTTTTCCCTGTTAACAGGATGTCATCTAGGTAAGTGGCGACCTGAGGTAAACGTCGCAAAATTTCTCCATCGCCTGTTGAAAAATTTAGTGGGCTGATGCTACACTGAATAGCAGTGTCATATTTTGGTACAAGCCCTTATGGGTGTTAGTTGTAGCATACTTCTGAGAATGCTGGTCTAAAAGCATTTGTAAATAAGCATGGCTCATGCCCAGCTCCGTGAAGGACAAACTTCCTACCAGCTTCGCGTACAAATACTCTATCTGAGGGATTGGGTATTTATCCAACTGCAAAAAAAAGTTTACTGTTTGTTTAAAATCCCCACAAAGGTGAACTGACCCATCGGGCTTCAAAATTGGTACAACTGGTGCTGCCCATTCCGCAAATTGGACCGATTTGATGATTTGTTCACGTTCCAGTCCCTGAGTTCTGCTTCTACTTTTGCCTGTAAGGCAAATGTCACTGGTTGGGCCTTGCAAAATCATGGAATTGCTTCCTGGTCAACATGCAAGGTGGCCTTGGCCCCTCTGATAGTCCCTCGACCCTCCAGGAAAAGCTCTGAGTATTTAATTAGGACTTCACTCCGGCAGCCATTTTCTCATCAAAAAATGTTGAGCTAATCTGGGTGAATCTCTCGCAACCAGTTTCATCCCATCAAGCTTGGGCCCAAGCCTTTTACTACAATCAGTGGTTATTGAACCAGCCCCTTCTCATAAGAGACCAGAATCAAAGTTGTACCCTTAATCTGTAAAAGCTCCCCCAGTACAAATTCTCAGCCTGGCTCAAGTCTTGGGCAAATTTAAGGGCTGGAGTCCAGAGCGAATTTTATTAAAAACTGGTTATATGATCACTGATAGAACTGGCCCGGTATCAATCTCCATTTGAACTTGATGGCCATTTAACCAGATGTTTATTTTGATTAGTTCTGATTTGGATGTTGCTAAGCAATTTAACTATTCCAAACCAGATGTAGGTGGAGTTTCTACAATGTGCATTCTCTTGGATACCCTCCTGGATACTAGCATACAAGTTAACTTACTCCATTTAGGTCTAGTAGGACTCTGTTGTTGTCCCAAATCCACATATCAAAAACAACTACAATGTTTTACTGAGATAACAAGGTGTAGAGCTGGATGAACACAGCAGGCCAAGCAGCATCATAGGAGCAGGAAGGCTGATGTTTTGGGCCTAGACCCTTCATCAGAAAATGTTTTACTGGCAGGATCCTGAAGAAAATTGTAACTGTTTGGCCAAGACTTGGCTTTTTAGTTTAATTAGTTGCATATTATGCAGTAGTGTTTGGTGACACTGGAACTTTGGGGTGACGTGTTCAAATGGCAACACACAAGCACATGGTTCCAGGCGTGTGGGGAGGGTGGGGAAGAGAGAGAGAATGGACAGGGTTACGGAGGTGACTGGGTCCACGAGAGAAAACAGGCCCTGTCTGAAGTCTTTATGCCTGATCATTAACGACTAAAATACTTAAAACAATATATTCAAAAAATGTTCAATGATATAACTAAAATCTGAATGCGTGTAAAACTGTACAGTTTCAAAGAAAAAGACAAAGATAAAGAGAAGCCAAAATGCAAAGGAGTTAAGCATCAAGCCACAGAAAGCATTTGTGGATCAACCTTTTTCACACTGGCAGCTAGCCAAGTGACATAAATCACATGTGGACACTTTTCAATAAATCTCATTCACTCAAGCATACAGAATCATCTCCCTAGAGCATACTGCCATGCTTCTCAGTGTCATCAAACACAACCATATTGAAAATCAACTATCAATATTCAACTTTCATCACTTGAGTTTGATACCTGAGACTTTCATGAACTAAAAATGATGTTGAAATGAAAAGGTCACTATTTGCCTAAATTGAGGCTGTGATCGCCTGTAAAGCCCAGGCAACCCACATGGAATGTACGAAACCAGTTGTATTAGAATTACCACTTTAATCAAGAGGTACTTGAACATAGTGAGACATCAAGACGTATCTTTCTCTTGTTTTACTCAAATTTCAATAATTAAATTCACATATTGAAAGGTAAGAGGTCACCTGCAGAGTATTCCATTTGAAAAAGACAATGGAGCTATACTTGGAAAATGCAAGTGAACCATTTTTCAGTTGCTTGCACTTGTGAAGCAAAGAGAGAAAGTAACATGGACTGATAACAGTCAGGATACTGAAAGCTCATCTTCCCCACTCTCTCTTAACTTCAACATCCAGCATCCAGTGATCAAGCAATTTGGAACAACAACCATTTACTGAGAATGCAAGATCTGTAAGCTTTGCCACTTCTCACAATTCAAAGGCCAAAGAACCCTAAACTCCAATTACCTTACCTTCCTGTCTGTATAGACACCCTCCCCACCTACTTCTTTTTGATGTTTATTACCTGCATTTGCTTTTGCATTTTTTTGATTGTTTTTCAAGGTTGTAAAATTCTACTTTCTTTCAATAGAGAAAATATTACAACTGGTTCCTTCATTTTGGTATAGTGATTAAGTTTTCATTAAAGTATGACAGCTGTGTGCTAAAAAGAATTAAAAATATTTGTTGCAATCACCAAGGGGTTTTGAAAAGACAGGAACTGACCACCCCTCTTTGTCCAGTTGTAGGGTATTGTTGTCTGGTTACTTTTCAAACAAGTTAGACAACTCTGATCAGAATATTAAGAATGAATTTGCCCAGGGGTGCCACAATACCAAAGCGGTCAAATCAATACGAACACAAGCCAGTACCAAAGCAAAATAGTCCCACTTCATTAGGAACAAAATTACAATAATCTTTAATACTAAACATACTATCCCTAATCCTATTTGGCCCCTTAGGTTACAATACTTCCTGAGTCTCTTGTAAATTTATGCAGTTGCACTCTCTGTGGCTCAGTCTCTGAGTCTGTAAAGTTGCTTTCTTCCTCTCTCTCTCTCTCTCTGAATGGTCTCTGCCTCTTGTCATGCTGGTCTCCTTGGAAGGCCTCAGATGATTCCAAAGATTCTGACAGCAGTTCCAAGAGAGGTTCCAAGAGAGAGATTTACAGGTGAACTCTGTTTTTATACTTTTTAGATGGTTTTCTGAAACTTTCTATTGTTCTGGCCAATCAGGGAGATACACTTAGTAGGTTGAAACAAGAGTCAATCATTTAGATGGCTTGCTACTGTCAGTTTCTATGTGTAGCAGGACCTGGTGCTTTTCTGTTTGACCTCTCCTTCATTTAGTGGATAAGTTGTTGGGGGTGTCTATCCAGAATAACTGTTGCCTTTTACATTATGTTAATGCCATTAGCACTTGGCTGCTGTGTTTGCGGTGTGTCTGGTGTGTGGGTTTTGTGATTTCAAAGTTTTACTTGGCCAATGTACCCAGCATCCCTTGCTGTTTGGCCAGTAAGCAATCTATCCACAGTATGTTTAAATTGTTTTGCATTTTTAGTGCCCTCCAGATTAGGAAACTGCTAGTCTGTTTAGTTTATGAATACAGTTTGTTAGATTAATGTAGAAATTGTAGAAATATTATAACATTCACATCAGTAGAATGACTAGATATTTTGTAGTCATTCAATAAATTTGTTTAACCACAAAATCTACATTTACAATAATAATAGACTGACTGACCTCAGGGTGATGAAAGTCTGATTTGATGAGGGCCTTAAACCAAACAAGAAAGATATGTAAATACCGCAACAGACTCCAGCCCTGCTTTCAACCTAATCTACTGGCAGTGAAAGGCAATGGAGATGAAAATTGGACCGGTGAAAAATAGTTGCCTGATCTGAAGCTACTCCTTTTTCATCTAGTGAGCTAAAGTCACAAATTCAACTTGAAAACAATTAATTAACTGTGAAGTGTTTTGAGGATATTCTGAGGTGTACAAAGGTGTAATATAAACACAAATTCTTTCTTTATCAGCCATTCTATTCTTGTCCCAGTAATTGAAATTTTGTTAGTTAATAAACCTATAAATTACATTTTTAAAATTAAAACATCACAAAATGTCTATTTTACAATGACATGATTATATTTCCATTGAATTACCTTTTTATTCTCTTTGAATACCTAGATTAATGTTCTTACCTAAAGGCCTGAGGCTCTCCTGAGTGCCTTTAATTTTACTTAATGTTTTTATTGAATGTTATGGTTCTGTAACCTAATGAGAAATTCTGCATTTGAGCCGAAACAGTGTATGTAAGTTCTCAGAGTTCTTTAGCACCATTTTGTTGACCCAACTAAAAATATATTACGCATCAGCCTTCAACAGTATATATGGTTGATTAACGCAATTATGGGAAAAAGCTAGAGAGTAAATTTCAAGAGTTTGATTTAGGTAAAATTTATTGCCCAGTGAGAACACGACATGTTTGAGTTGAACGTTTGGTTTAGAGACCATCCAATTTTAAGCCTCATTAGTGAACGACACCAGTTAGTTTACAATAGTGGTTCAAAATAGTTTTTAGTAAATTGGAGGGACTTTCAGACTGTATGCATGTGAATGTGTGTGAGAAAGAAAGAGAAAGACTCAGCAAACAGATTTCAAATATGACCGCACTGGTCACACAAGTGTGTCAGCTTTTACAATATATATGCTTCTAAATGTCATTTTTTTTTTCTGAAGAAAAGGGAAATTTGGGCAGACTTTCATCTCTTTGCACTTTGGTACATATAACTAAGCAAGTGATACATACAGAAGTAAATCAGGTAGGTACATCATTTGCCCATAATGGAGGCTGCCAAATTTTTCCATTTAAATTAATTCTCATCTACCAGGTGATCAGGAGCATCCAAAAGCAAAGGAACCAATTTACCTATAAATTCCCCTGTTCCCAATGGTCCCAGATCTTGCCTCTCTAAAGCTATCAAATTCTGCCTCTATGTTAATTGCTCAAGGGCCCTAGGACCTTGCTGTCCAGTTGATTCAGAATATTGCCCCTTTCAATATCTCTAGAATGTAAGTATCTTCTCAGTTTCTTCCTAAGAAACTCAAGGATTCAATTTCTTCAATGTTGTTTGACTTTACGACACGGCTACTTGTCCTCAGGTCATGAAAATATCTTCTCACTTCTCCCATAACATGAACCCAGCTTCCATTACAGCCATGCGCTGGTTCATCACTCCTTTGGTCCAATACCTATGATCAATTCCACTTCTTCCATAGACCAGACAAACTGCTCAAAAACAGAAGAGATTCTCATCTCCATAAGAGCCCTATTATACCAAACCATGGGAACAGTCCTCTCAGTTTCCCTACATGCCATAAATTCCAGGCTGGACTTTTATATTTAAGATGTATTCCATATTCTAAGACAACAGCAACATTCCAGATGAACAAATGTCCTTCCACACTGTTCATATATTTTCTCAGTGCCTCTGCAATATATGACTTTACACCTCTGGTTCTCCCCATTGCTAAGACTCCTTCTCATCAGTGCTCCCCAAATCTCTGCACCTCCTTCCCACTATCTATTCCTAACCCAGCCCAGAAATCCCAAACTTCCACAGGCCCTCCCCCATCTTGCTAAACCTTCCTGTGTATCTTATCATTATAAATCATGATAGATAACAATGGAGTACAGATTGGAAAAGGGACATAAAACAGTCAAGGACTCTGATTTGCAGGTGTCATAGAAATCTGACAGTTGTGATTATTCAATCCCTAAAAGAATTGGTTAAAATCCAAGAACATCAAGTCATAAAAGCACTGAAGTTTTTGACTTATTCAATCACAGTAAATCAATGACCTTGATAATATGTTGTGTGCTACCTATCATTACATCCCTGTTGTTATAAAATAGCATGGAATAAAAGTTCACCTTTATGGTCGAGACAGTAATCTGGTGCAGTAGTGTGTCTGCCCACTTTTTATGCCATTGGAATCAATGGAACAAACATCAAGGTACATCTTTCCATGACAAGTAGATGATCTATTCTGACACATTCCTGCCCCAAGAGTGAAGGTGCAAAATACCCTCCACACAGCTGACTCAATTTCCACAACATGACTCACCCACTTTCAGTATAAACCAAGACACATGCGGTATAAGTTAAAAACACAAAAATGTCACTGACTGAATTATTCTGCCTATTCTATTTTCCTTCTGTCAAATAGATTTTCCAAGCGTTAATTAAAACTCAATCCTCTTTTTCTTCAGTTACAATCGAGACAACAATAAACCATGAATGGTTTAATTATTTCAGAACCATCATGTAAAGAACAATAACAGAAATTGCTGGAAAAGCTCAGCAGGTCTGGCAGCATCTGGAAAGAGAAATCAGAGTGGACCCAAAACATTAACTCTGATTTCTCTTCACAGAT
>NC_063336.1:38474096-38556493 GCF_021869965.1 Rhincodon typus
CAGATGCTGCCAGACCTGCTGAGCTTTTCCAGCAATTTCTGATCTTGTTTCTGATTTACAGCATCCGCAGTCCTTTTGGTTTTTATTTTGTAAAGAACAATGTTCACAGAATGGAATACATTTTTCAGGGCATTAGTTTGAAATCCAGTCCATTGGTTTATGTGAGTCACATTGTTCAGTTGTGTTGTGTGGAGGCTAGTGTCTCTGAGACTGGATCTGAAAATACATTTGCCCGGTATGGAAACAAAAAATGGAGGATATATGTGCTGAATTTAACAGGGAACACACTCAAAACTGGAATAAAAATATTTGTGGAATAATACATTTTGGAGAGAAAAGGATCTATTTCGTGCTTAAACCGATAACTTTTGAAATGTTAAAAATCCCAGTTACAGAAGATAGCTATCTCTTTCTTTTGCCCACAGAAACAAACAACTTTCTTTGAGGAAGTAAGATAGTGTTTTAGTGTCAATAACGAGTTGGTAATGCAATAGCCAGGATCCAATTTTCTGTGCAAGTTTTCCAGCCGGGCCACATTCATGCATGCAGTGACCTGTTCAACTTGATAGCTGATCCAACACATTCTAAGGACGTCTCTGAACCGGGCAGCATGCAGAGGTGGATGTAAACAAGAACTTTCATGATGCCAAGCCTGAAGTGTGATCATTTCAAACAGCTCAGAACCAAGACACAATCAGACGATCTAACAGGGTGGAAAAGCAGAACACTGTATATGTCGAATACCTGAAATAAAATCAGAAAATGTTGGAAATACTCGGCTGACCTGGCAGTGTCTGTGGAAGGAGAATTAGCCTTTCAGATGTGCGTTCTCATGCAAGGTCTCAGACCTGAAATATTAACTTGCGTCCCAACCACAAGCTTTGTTTGGATTGCAGAAAGAAAAATCTTTGGCCAGTGGGTTAACCACACCAACACAAAGTCTGTCGAGTGAGCAGCTCTACAAACCCAAGTGATGAATTTTTAAAAAAATTTGGAGGCAGCCGAGCAATTTAAAAAAAGAGTAAAGAGCACAGGATTTTGTTTTTATTTTTAAAAAGCTGCCCACGATTCCTGCGAGCGGAGCTGGTTAATGTAAGCAGGGCGGGCGGTGCTGGAGGCTGGAAAGTCATCGCGGGGAGAAGGGACATGAGGCTGGGCCGGGCCCCGCGTCACTCGCTCCACCCCGCAGCGAGCCAGAGCTGGAGCTGCTCCTCCTCTCTCTCTCTCTGTCTGCTTCCCTGTTCCTGCACACCTACCTCACATGCTGTGTATGTGTGTGTGTCCTGTCCAGACAGGGCTTCGCTTGCACAGCTTCCCTACTCGCTCCTTCTCCTGACAGCAATAAAGGGGGAGGGGGCTGGGGAGAAGCTTGAAACAACTGAGACCCACAGAGAGAGAAAATAGAAGCAACAAGAGACATTGGCGGAGCTTGTGTTTTCCTGGAGTCAGTTGGTGTCCGCTGATTTTTTTTTGTTAAATTACTGTATTTGGGGAGGTGTGTGTGTGTCTGTGTGAGCTTTCTCATCCTGGATGCAGTTGCTGGATCCTGCAGAGCGAGTCTTCATGAACGATCCGCACCAATTAGAGATTGCAAGGCATTCCCGGGTCACCAGTCTGCCACTATGGTTAAATGTCTTGTTTAATGGTTGAGGTACGTATTCTGGAAAGCTTTAAGGTGAAGGAGAGGCACGTAAATATGCATTTGTCGTGTGTGTGTGTGAATTTTGGGAGGGAGGGGGGAGGTTTGTGTTTTTGCTGCCGATTGCTTTTTGAAGTGACGTCTGAACAGGTTTGCAGTTGAATTTGTGGATCTGTCAGGTTTCCAGGGGAATGCATCTGCCCGGACTAACAAGATCAACAGATGACTGTAAGAGCTGTATGCGAGTGACCTGAGCCAGGGGCGGCAGGAGCTCTGCCCTGGCGCTATTCGTAGTTTTAAAGTCAGAATGTGCTGCTGGGTCTGTGCCTTCGCTGAGTCAGGAGAGGCAGGAGCAGCCTGAGGCCACCCTTCAACAAGAACAGTCTCCCTGTTCCATGATTGTTCTCCTCCGCACGACCGTGCGAAATTTTTAGCGTGTTTAGTTTGTTCTGTAGTGCGCTAGGTACTGAAGTGAAGGTTTACTCAGGGCGCTGTTCTTCAATGTCGGTTTGCCCTTTTGAGGCATATACGCTAGATAGACCAGGATTCCTAAACCCTGGTACAGAATTGTGATTCATACTAAAACTGCTTTTTTTATTCTTGCTAACTTGTGGAATACATGTTTGAATGTGATGCACTGACCGGAGTTTATTTTATAGAACTGTGTGTGAATGACATGAGTCTTTACAGCTAAAGCACCATGTCTAGGAGTCAGGGTAAATTTATGAATGTTAACGGTTCAGAAATAATTCGAGAATTGAAAACTCTTCTCAACTTTTCACTGTCAGGAGATGACCATTATCAGTGGGTCATCAGATGATGCACAGCTAAGGGTGTGTTTACACTGTAGCTACTGATATGAGAACACAGTATGGTTTGCCGCTGGACTTGGCTCTACGGGGGTGGGTTATACTGTTTATACTGTGCTACAGCACCTAACACCAACTCTAATCCTCCCCAAATCCTCCCCAGCAGAGAGCTTCGTCTTGTAGTTGCTATATACTCAGTGCCCTCACTTCCTAGACATTTAATAAGCTCTTATTAGATTGATCATTTGCACAGTGGGCACTCTTAAACCCAGGGGGATAATCTGCTCCTGGAGCTGGAGAGCTTGGAGGTGAGAAGGGCATTTAATCAGCAGATTCGTGGACTATGCTGCACTTCCACCAGAATCAAGTTCTGGGTGCGAAGGCCCCCGGTTGACCTTCCCACCCAACTGCCAATTGAAGATCTTAAGTGATGAGTTAAGGACCAATTGAAAGGGCTCATCTTGGCACCGGTGAGATTAACCAAGCAGCAAGTGAGCTTGTCACCATTCCCCGTGTATGACAGGTCAACTGTGTAAGTCATCTGCGCTGGGTTGGGGGGAAGTGCTGGAAGGGGAAATCCTTTACTCAAAGCTAATTTGTGCCTAACCAAGGGACTTGACGTTAGACACAAGGTTCCTGTTTCAGCCCTCCATGCCCTTGCTACCCACACTTCACTTCCTCTCCCCATGGCTGCCAACTCATAAAACAATTTTCCTCAGTCCCCCTCTGCACCCCTTCCACCCCCGAGCTTGTCCTAGCTCCTACAGCGTCCTGGGATTGGAGATGCTCTTCCAGCATAGTCCCTGTCTCTTCCCTGGTGCTGCTGATTGACCAGCAGCTCTCACTGGTTAGGATACTCTGTCCAGGCCTCTGGTCTTTCAGGTCCCGCATAAGGCCCTGCTACTGCCTGATTACTGTGTGGTTCAGCAGACCTTGCCTGGATGGGCATTGTCAAACCCTTGGTGGCTCTCCAGCTGGCATGTAAAACTCACAACTCTGCAAGAAAATTCCACCCCTAATTTTTGGACTGTACAGTAGCTATAATCTATGGGCAGTCTCAAACCCTGGTGGGCTCACACCAGTGCTGTTTAGAGTGAGATTGGAAGCCAAAACCTGGAGTGACACTGGAAAACTGCGCTAGTGGTTCACACTTCTCTCTGTATGTTGCTATTAAGTATATCTGATTTTTTAAATTCCTGAACACCTACTTGAGCATTTGGTAGAGGTATCGCACAATAGGCGAAAGGAAATTAAACGTGGATACTTTAAAAGTCTCTAGCATTGTATCTTTAGCATAGGGTGACATAATATCTCACAGTAAAGGGATGCAGATTTGCTTCCAATGTTATTGCTACCAATATTAGTTACACTGCCGTAAGGAGGTACCAAATGTAAACCAGACTCAACTCCTCGAAAGACCCACAGTAGATGAGGTAGTGGCCTGGGACTGGTCTTCTCACTCCCCAGGGCCATCTCGATTGAAAGAGATCAGCTGAGTGCAGATAATCTGATTAGTCACTCAACAATGGGTAGTGAATGTCTTAGAGTTTGGAGGAAGAAAAAAAATGTCAAAACCTCAAAAATCTCCCCTGCATCATGTGCTTTGTTTTGGATTGAACTTAAATCCCACTCTACTAATGTCCAGGCAATATTGCATAATTTAAGGAGCAATTTATTGATCTTTTTGCTTCTGAGGAAGTATTTTTTTAACTTGTGCCCACAACACTCATGAGTTATGTTCTCTTTCAAGTTAATATTTTTACAGCCATCTTTTTGTGTATTTTGTAACTCTTTGTCTATTGTAACTACACTTTGAAATTACAATCTTAATCAGACTACAGTTTATTTAAATAATCTTTATTTTCTTCTTCTCATCGTTGCTCCAAGCATGTTACTTGTCAGAAAAGGGAAGAGTGAGATGGTTGTGTTTCACACTTCATTAAGATAATTCATAATTAAATATTTAAATAAATCTTTAGATATTGCCGTTAAAGGTGTTAAGAAACACTTGTAAAATTGAGTCTTAAATACAAACTCAGGAAAACGAAGATCACTGCAAAGATTCTGTCAGAATTATATCTTCTGGAATCATGTAGGAGCCATTGTACTGTCATAAATCATTGGACCCGATGAAGACAGAAAATTCTGAACTCTGCATGGAAATAAGTCATGTTAATAATAAGCCAGTAATTCTTCAACTATTCACTGTTGGTTATGGAAAACTGCTGAAGGAGTAGCAATGTAACAGTTACTGAATAAGTAATCCAAAGTCTTAGACAAATGATAAATGTTTGAGTTCATTTTCACCCCAGCAGTTTGAGCAATTGAATGCAATTTAAAAGCAAATGAACTAAAAATGAAGGCTTCATAAAAGTAACTGTTGCTGTTGACTTGTTTTAAAAGTTCAACTGGTTCACGAATATCCTCTCAGGAATGAAATGCACAGTCTTTTCCCATTCAATGTGTGGCAGACTCCTAATCTGAGTTGGAGGAGGCCTAGCAAGCCACTCAGTTAAGGATGAACAGTAAATACTAGTTTTGTTAGTGACATTTCAAAAATCCTCATTTCAGCCTATCCCTGTCAGTTATCTCATAAATAGAGATACAATAAAATTCCCTAAGCCATACTTCAAATGTATGCTGCAATTCCAAATTCAGATCACCTCCTATTGCACCAGTGTGATTTACTTTATAATTTCCCACACTGGCCGTCTCTGTGACCCCCTGAGTGAAAGTGCCAATTTGTGTTGAATTATGTGCAGTTCTGTTCTATTCATCTGAACCCACAGGGAGTTGGATCAAGACTGAACAAACTCATTTTCTATTGGCCCTTTAATACTCCTGACAGAGAGAATCTTATTCTTAATAGTCTGGGTGGGATTTGAATCTACTTTCTTGAATTAAGGATCCACTTTGCCACCAGTTCCTTTATAGATTCAGTATTCATGTGATTTGTTTTTAAATTCTGCAAAGCACAAGCCAGAGATGCAAGAGAGTTCTTTCCTATCATTTCCAGTTTGAAGTGTTGTTTATTTTAAGTTTTCCTGAATGTGTGAATAATCATTTTTTAAATGTCACACACTTTTACATACAAATCTTGTGACATTAAATTTAATAGTCACGACTGTTGGATGGTGTAAATAATTTGCCATTAGTTCTGACATTCAGTTTACATTTTTTGAAAACCAAATGCCTGCTCTGCCACAAATGGATTTCTGCAATATATTTCAGAATACAGGTTAAAAAGACTAGAAAGCTTGTTTATATATAAAAGGAAGCTACAGCTAGTTCCCTTCCCTCCCCCCTCACATGCGTACTTCCTGACATCATGACGTACTGTTTTGGCAACTTCCTTGCAGTCAAAAAACATATTGGGCCACTCACAAAACACATTACTTTGACAAAGTAGTATTTTTCTTTGTACCTGTATGTTGTCAAACAAGACTTTTTTGGTCATAAATGTCCACCTTGTCCCTTTGTGAATAATTCACATTAAAGTAATGTTTGTGGTCTACTAGATAATCTAATTAATTGAATACATCAGCATGGCATTAACATTTTTGAATCATCAGATTGCTTCCTGGTCCCACATTACTGATTTTCAAGAAAGTTGATCTGGGCCAGTAATAAGTAAGATCTGGGCTAAGGGTGTTCAGAGTGATAAACTTTATGGAATTACACAGCACAGGGGTAATCCAGTTGGCTGTAGGTATAGTAACAAGAGTGTACCTGTCCACATGATTCTTACAATATAAAGGCCTGCTCGCTTTAGTATTTGTGTACATAAAAGAAGCACTTAGTGCTGCTGTTTATAAAAAATATTTGATATAAATCAACTTCAGATTTTTCTATAACTCTGAAGGCAGATCAAAAGAACATTAGTAATAATTGCACGTAGCAATGTGACAGTGCAGGGCAAGGATAAAATGGAGCTTGTACCATTGGCACTAAAAAACAAACATAATTAATATATTGCGCTGTGATGAAGAACTGATCAGTGAACTGACATACAGAGACAGACCCGTGGGAAAATAAAAGAAAATGGTGGAAATGCTGGAAGTCTGAAAGTCCTGGAGAAACTCAACAGGTCTGGCAGTATCTGTAGAGAGAAAAGCTGAGTTAATGTTTTGAGACCAGTGACCCTTCATCAGAACTGAAAGTAGTTGGGATGGGGTAATGTTTATGGTAATGATGGTGAAGGTGAGGGTGTGAATACAGTACATGGATGGTGTGCAGAGAGAGAGAGAAAACAGGGATAGCCATGCAAAGAGATTGCTGATGATAAGCTGAGAGAGAGATAAATGTTGGGAAATGGGTTGGCTGTGCTGGGAGAAACCCATACATATCAGGACCTATGGGCATGGTTGGACGGGGTAAGAAACATGGAGGAGGCTGTTCGTGTTCTGGAATTATTAAAAAAAATCCTTGTTGATCCTGAAAGCTGTAAGGTATTATGGTGGAAGATGAGGAATTGTTTCCCTAGCTTGCGTTGAGCATGACTGGAGCACTGCAGCAGGCCCGAGACAGGATTGTTGCCATGGGAACATGGTGGTGTGTTATAAAGTGGCAAGAAACTGGAAGCCCAGGGTCATTTTTTTTAACAGAATGTGGGTGTTCTGCAACGTAGACACCCAGTCTGCGTTTTGTCTCCCTAGTATAGAGGAGACCGCAGTGTGAGCAGCAAATGCAGTAGATTGAACAAAGTGGACATAATTCGCTACTTCACTCGGAAGGTGTGTCTGGGCTCTTGGATAGTTAGGAGGGGGTGGGAGGTAAGCACGCAAGTATTGCACCTTAGCAATTGTAAGGAAATGTGCCGTGGGGGTGTAGGGAGGTGTTGGGATTGGAGGAGTGGATAAGTGTGTCCCTATGGAATGCTGACAAGGGAGGGGAGCAGAATATGTGTCTGGTGATGGCATCCCACTGGAGTTGGCGGAAATGGCAGCTAATTATCCTTTGGATACAGAGGCTACTGGGAAGGAAAGTGAGGACCAGGAAGACCCTATCATTGTTGTGGGAGGGAAGGGAAGGGGTGAGGCCCAAATGGGTTAGATAGGGTTGAGGGCCCCGTCAATCATGGTGATGGGAAATCCTCAGTTCATGAAAAGGATGGACATTTCTGAGGTCCCGCTATGGAAGGTAGTATCTTCAGAACAGATGCAACAGAGATGAACAAACTGGGAGAATGGAATGGAGTCCTTACAGGAAGCAGAGTGTGTGAACGTATAGTTCAGGTAACTGTGGGGGTCGGTGGGTTTTGTAGTGGATACTGTGACCAGCCAATCCCCAGAAATGGAAACAGCAATGTCAAGGAAGGGAAGTAAGGATTCAGAGATGGACCAAGTGAATGCGAAAGCAAGTTGGAAATTGGAAGCAAAAAATTTGCTAATTATTTCCAATTCCAGATGAGAAAGGGAAACAGCACTAACGATGTCAATGATGTATCAGAAAAAGAGTTGTGGAAAGGGACCCAAGGAGGACTGGAACAATGTTCAACATACCCCAGAAAGAGACAGGTATAACTGAGGCCCATTGCTGGTACCCAGGGCCACACGTTTAACCTGAAGAAAGTGGGAGGAGTTAAAAGGGAATTTGTTCAGAGTGAAGACAAGCTCAGCCTGGCGGAGGAGGGTGGTAGTGGATGGCAATGGTTCAGGCTTTTATTCTTGGAAGAAGCAGAGCACTCCCGGCCCATCCTGATGGGGGATGAGCGTGTAAAGGGATTGAACATCCAAGGTGAAGAGGAGTTGGTTGGTGCCTCCAAAGCAGAAATTTTGAAACTGACATAAAGCGCCAGAACAATGCCAGATGAAAGTGGAGAGGAACTGGACAAGGGGAGAAAAATATCGAGTCAGGCTAGGAAACGATAAGTTACAAGGGGCTGGAACAGGCAGAAGCGATGGGTCTGCCCGGGCAGTCCTGTTTGAGGATTTTGGGAAGAAGGTAGAAATGGGTTGTGCAGGATTGAGGGATGGTGAGGTAGAAAACTGTTGTGGGGAGATCCCAGATGATGATGTTGTTGACAGTCGTAGATGCGAAAGTCTGATGTTCGATGGTGGGCAATGCACGAGGGGAGAAAGGAGGAGGTGCCTGCCAGTTGGCGTTCAGCCTTGGTAAGGTAGAAGTAGATATTCCGTATGACAACAGCATTAACCTTGTCAGCAGGGTTGATTACAAAGGCAGGGTTGGATCTGAGAGTAGGGAGATCAGTAAGTTCAGAGGGAGGTAGATTTGATTAGGTGAGAGTGGTAAAGAGATTAGGACTACTGATGTCACATCAACATTTCTTGATGAACAGATTGATTGCAGGTAAGAAACCAGAGAGAGGGGACTAGGAGGGTGAGTGTTAGAGATGGGTGAGGGGGTCGATGGGATGGGGAGTTCTCCCTGTTCATTATCCACCCCCTATCCCTCGCTCATGTTTTGTATGGAATGTATTGTTATATAAATAATCCAGGCTTTATTTCTGGAGTTGTTGTATCTAGTTATGTCTTTTGTAAAACTTATTTAATATTTTAAACTATATTAAAATTACAATTCTGCATGAATATGTCAGCTGTCCCTCCAGCAATCTCTGAAACTTTTGAGATGCTCTTTGGTGTCATTCTATCCCATTTCCTTATTAGGATCACAAATCTGTGGAATTTATTAACCTAGAGTTCAATGGGTGATGGGATATTGAATAAGTTTAAGGAGGAGATAGATCTTTAAATTAGTAATGGGTTGAAAGGTTATGGGGAGCAGGCAGTAAAGTTGGTTTGAAGTCAAGACAAAATCAAGTAGTAGTATCAAGTAGTAGAACAGGCTTAAGGGCTGATTTACCTAATCCTGCTCCCAGTTCTTATGTTCTTGTGTTCTTATGTTCCCATTTACTGTTTACATTATTGAGAGATAAGCAGAGCCATGGACTGCTGAAAGCAATCTCAGGTTATTGATTGGTTGATTAATTCCTTGAAAACCATCTATCAGACAATAACAAGGAGCATAAGTGAAAATGAACCTAAAAAGTGACAGATCCCAAAGGCTGGTGGAAAGTTATTGTGATCTAGAGAAAGGAAATCACACAAAACAAAACATCAGATCATAGGGTGAAAGACTACTTGTGTTTAAAATAACAAATTAAAGAAAAAAACTATTGGAATGGTGCCTTTTAAGAGCTGTGATGCGTATGTTAATTTATCCTATTCACACATTCTGACCTAACCACAAAGCGTGCTGCAATACATGTGGATTTCCTTAATATTTAACTGCCTTCCAATGTCTGACACAAAAACAGTTGTTTTTCTTTCATTTCAATAGGGCACATTTCCTCATAATGTTATAGCTTTTGATGCATATATACAGATACATAACATGAATATAAAATATATATAATTGTTTCACACATTTTTAATGTACTGGAGTAACTCATATTTCAACCATTTTTTAATGTTATATCAAACATAAAAATTGCTGCTGTGACTTGTTGTTCAATCTTGTCTACTGATTTAGAAAGGAAATTTATGGGGATTGTTTGCTACTTAATCTGTACACCTTTCTGAAAGTATGTTTGCCTGAGATTCTCTCAATAATTGGAGAAAAGATTTGTTTTGGAAATAAGTGGGATTAATTTCAGTATTGTTTTTATGCATTTGAGATTCTGATTTAATCCTTTCATAAATGGAAATAAAATCAACATTTTGCTGAGAAAATTGAGAATTCAAAATGCTGAATATGCCACAATATATACCATTTAAATATTTCAGAAATGTGAAGCATTTGCTTTTATTTTATATTAATATAGATCTTTAACAAGGAGAAATCAAGATCATTGTTTAGGCTTTAAATACAGTTATTGGACTGCAGAATCCAAACAAAGAATATTGTCTTTTTGTATAAAGCAGAACTTTTAAATGTAAAGAAGGGACTCATTAGCATAATAACTTTGCTATTCTTTCAGTTGCTTTCAAGTACAATGCAATTTAATGGAATTATATTTCCTTTCTCTGTTAACTATCAAGATCTTACATTGGATTGGTGTAACCTGAATCTTAATTGTAGGTCAGTTGCATAAAATTGACTCTAACAACACTGCTGGAAATAAAATACAATTTTCCTCTGGAATTCTGAGCTTTGTAAGAATTAGGGGAAAAGATTACATTGTTATTGTAGGGGTATGCTTTTGAGTTCAGGGTTAAGATATATTTGTTGAGGCAGAGTAGAAAGGGCTCTACTGTGCATTTCACATAAGCTACATCTGAAGAGAAAGTGCTAGTTGCGGCTGGCCAAAGTGCCAAAAATGCAATCTTTCACACCAGTGTTCCTGGCCTTAAGTGTAAATTTCACAACAATATTCACTGAATTAGAAATAAATATTTCATCTTTACAATTTATACTTTATATATAAAGTAACCATAGTTTCCTGGAACAGCTTGTTCTGTCATTACTTTGTTGTTTTGTGACCCTTATTTTCTTGAAGTGAACCCTCTGCAAAAATTCTGTTATTTAAAAACATTGAGCAAGCATAATTGAGATTCAGGGACCACAGAATTGGCGCAGCCAATGGCTTATCCAATCTGTGTCAGTTAAGGAGAACAATATTGGAATGGGCTTAGACATTAGAGTTCTGAAATTCAAACCATTGCGTAACACCAAACTTAATCATTTGCAGAAAATTGAAAATTATTTGAGTTATGTTGAGAACTCAGTTGCTGTATTAAGTTTACAGAATCATTCCAAGTTACTGGTTTCTTTACTAATTATTTAGAACATGACATCAATAATCTAAAATGCTTAAAATCTTTCTGATTAAGAGATTTGGGAGCCAGATAGGGGGTATAACAAATGAACTTTGGCAGGTTGTTGGGTGCAAAATATAAGAGGTTCATGTTTTTCTGATTTACTCCACTTCTTGATGGAGGTCACAAATTATAAGGTTAAACTTCTTTTTACCCTACCTTAAAGTGGAGCACTGTTGTGAGTGTCTGGCTTTCTGGGCACCCAAGAACTGCTATAAGCAACACTGCCAGGCCAAAGCTGTTAGCTGCCTCGAACAGTCACTGGAGCTCATCAGGTTTACTCAGATGAAACTCTGCATGATTTTGCACATGCCTTGGGAGGCCAAAAGTGGGAAAATGTTGCCAGTGTACGGCCAAAGGATATCATAGACACGGGAAGAGGTAAAGCCATTCAGAAATCTGAAAACACAGATAAGAACTTTAAAATTAAGGCATTGCTGAATCAGGAACCGGTATAGGTCAGTGAACAAAGTACTTATGTATGATTGGGGCTTGATGTGAACATGGACACAGGTAGTTGAGCTTTGGGTGTGCTCTTGTTTATATCTTTTGTACTTCTCTAGTGATTATTATTGCAATTCCAATGGCAGCAACATTTGTGATTCGTGAGTGAGATGATTACATTTATTAGAAATTAAGTTAATGGTACTCAAATTGATTTTACTTGAGGATTTTATAGCTTTGTAAAATAGGTGGCTTTCATCTGATGGAATTGCTCAGTAGAAAAACCTAGGTTATTGATGTGAAGGTGCATCTATTTTTAAATAGTCCATGATTAGGAATTATTGCAATGTTGTCAGAAAATGTCTGAAAGGTGCATATCATGAAATCTTTCATCTCTTTATCATTGGATTGGTTTCCCATGATCAAAACAAAAAGACTTTATTGACAAGAGATGACACAGTGTGGAGCTGGAGGAGCACAGCAGGCCAGGCAGCATCAGAGGAGCAGGAAAGTTGATGTTTTGGGTCGGGACCCTTCTTCAGAAAATTCAGAACATCTTAATAAGATGTTCCTTCAGACATGTATGTGTATTATTTAAAGTTGTCCCGTTGTACGAAATTGCACCATTATAAAGAGCTTGCATTATAATGAGGGCACTGTGTGGTTGTTTGTGTAATAAGTTACCCATTATTATAGGGCTTTTCCTTTCCTTTTGTCCACCTTTCTGAAGGTGCTGGGTTATGGTTCTGCAGGCAATCACAGCTCTCCTTATAACTGGTTCGCAAAGTTTTTTGTTTGCTAGAACTTGGGTAATTAATATTATTGTAGCAGAATGCTGAACTGTGGAATGCATGAAAACCAAGCTTGATAGTGCGTTTGCCAGTGCAAAAACTCTCCAACTGAATGGAAACCTACTCATACTCCTTTATGGCCCCAAACTAATAGGTATCCCCATCTACCACAGACTGAAATTTTGGGAGCAGTGGCTGTGGAAGTAAAAGTAAAGACATGATGGTGCAGAAAGTACAAGATATGAAGGTCAGCTCAGGATCTATCATGTTAAACCAAGCAAATAGATGGAAAAACAGATGGCATTGTGGCAAGGAATCACAGAGTTTGCGATTGTTACCAAAAGCTATAATTTTGGTGTTTCTGATATTCAGTTGAAAGACATTTCAATTCAAGTCAAAATGGATGTAAATAGCAGAGGTAGCGTGGTGACTCAGTGGTTAGCACTACTTCATCACAGTGCCAGGGAACCAGGTTTAATTCCATGCTTGGGTGACCATCTGTTCTCCCCGTGAGTGCATGGGTTTCCTCCAGGTGCTTCGGTTTCCTCCCAGAGTCCAAAGATGTGCAGGGTAGGTGGATTGACCATGCTAAATTGTCCATAGTGTCCAGGAATGTGTAGGCCAGGGGGATTGGCTGTGGGACATGCAAGGTTATAGGGGTAGGGTGGGTCTAGGTTGGATGGTCTTTGGAGGGTTGGTGTGGACTCGATCTGCAGAATGGCCTGTTTCCACACTGTAGGGATTCTGTGAGTAGTAGTGAAGTTGTCATGGCTCTGGCTTAGCAATCATAAGTCTATGGGTTCATATCCACCCGTGGCAAGTTGTTAAAATTGAATTGGATACAACAAGGACTGCTATCCTGGATGTAAAATGTTGCTGTTGTAAGTCAGCAAAAATGATTCTGCTACTGTAGATCAGTGTCACTCTTTCTTTGAACTATTGTCCAGTTTTGAGTATTGCATTCTGAGGTGTGTGGATGACACTACAACTTGTAATAATCAAGCTGTTTGCTGCCTCTGTCCAAAAAAATGTTGTTTACGAATCCTCCCATGGTGTTGCCCCTCCCATTTGCTGCAAACTCCTGGAGCTCCGCACCTTCATGTGATAAGGTTTTTGCATTCCTTTAAATCTGTCTGTTTGAGTAATCAAAAAAAAATTCATGATTTTGGCAAGAAGAACATTTCCTGTCCATCCCTAATTGCCCTTGAGAAGGTGGGCTGCCAGCTGCTGCTTTGAAATACTATGGTACACCTGGTGTTGGTATACACTCAGTGCTTAAACAAGGAACTCCAGGATTTTGAGCAGGATACAGTGAAAGAATGGCAATATAATCCCCAGTCAGCATAGTGTTTGCTTAGAGGGGAACTTGCACATGATGGTGTTCCTTTGTGTCTGCTGCACTTATTTTCTCTAGATTGTAAGTTTTAAAGATGCTGTCAAAGCAAGCTTCCCAGGTTCCGTCATTGCATATAGTTTCTTACGCACACTGGTGGAAAGATTGCATTTTTAAGATTGTGGATGTAATTGAGTTGTGGATGGTATTTAACATTGTGCAACCATTTGTGAACATCCTCATATCTAACATTATCCTGGGCACATCTCCAATTTTAATTGATCCATCATTCACGGCCCTGCTAACCGTTGCTGGTCCTGAGACTCAGGAATTCTAATTCTGTCTTCATCATTTTCCTTCCTTTATCCTACTTCTTTGATCAAACTTTTGGTCATCTGCCCTAATTCTCTCAATGTGGTTCAGTGTCATATTTATGTTTTATAATATTCCAGTAAAATGTCCTGGGAATTTTAATGTGTTTAAGGTGCTACCTAACCACAGTTGATGCTGTCCTGGTCAGTATTGAAAGAGTGAGGGCTACAAGGTGAAAAAAAATGTAAGTTTTGTTGCAATTGGTCTGTTGAGGAAATTTAGCATAGTATTAAAAGTGTCCTCAAAGCATCTTTGTACCACACATATATAGTTTGACATATGTTTTAAGAAAATTCTGTGCCACTCTGAAATGCATTCTTAGGGGGGAGTTCAGTTGCAGGGGACTTTTTACAATATAAGTTATGGTATTAATGTAACTACAAATTCTGTATAACTTCTCCTGCAAGCAAGAATGCTTTAACAGTAGTTCCAAATACATAATTGTAGATACATGCAATGATGAGAATGTGCTAATGGTGATATGAGAGGTTTATGATGGTAGTGGAATTATTTTCTTCTGATTGTGGCTTTTCTTCACATTTTGTTTTTGAAACTCAATAAAAGGGACCGAAGAGTATATTGAAAAATTAGGTGAATATGTCATCTTACTGCTTTGATGTATTTCTAAGAGTTGGAACATTTTACATGTTTATGAGATTTGGCCAAAAGTGTTGGAAGAGTATAATTTTACTTCACAATACTATGTAAAATATTGTACAGTTCGATTGGGTCTTTGTTGAATTTTGTGAGATTTTCCAGATCTTCTAGAGCACAGCTCCCCAATTTCTAAATTATGTCTGTTTTAATGAACAGGCCTCTGACATTATCTCTTAAAGTTGTGTTTTTTCTTCTTTAGAAAATGTGCCTTCTGTGTTCTGTTGAACATATCCTTGACATGCTCAGAGTGGAGAGTGAGATGTTGGGGGCACATGGGCTGGGGTTGGCACTGCATCTATGCACTACCAAGAACCCCAAGATCTGTACACCCAGTGAGCAGATATAATGCCCAGTGGTCTAGTTAGGACCATTGGCAGTTGAGAATGGAAGAGATAAAGGAGATTTGCAGCTTGAAAGACTTGTGCACGTGCTGCTAGTTGACATTTACCTTACTTACTAACTTGCCTCCTACATAAATAGTTCACTCCAACTGTGCAGAAAGCAGTGGGTGAATGTCATGACCTATATTTTACAGTCTGTTTCAACTGCCATGCATGCCAGTTCTTCGAAATGCAGTTCTTAACTCAACTCTCAGGACTACATACCACTAAAGTGCCACCATTTCATTTCCCTGTGAATTGTATAAATGCAACAAATATTTGGTGATGGTGTATGGTTTGTATTCTATCATATATAATCCATTGTGTCTTTTAAGTGAGGCTCTCCCTTGAGTACTAAGTTTGGTGAAAGACCTCTGACTGTCAAGTGAACCCTCATGGGATGCATAAGGCCCCAGGTAATTCCTGGTGCTTGGTCACTAGATAACTTTGCAACTGTTAATTGCATATCATTATATACTGGCTGCCTGATGTGCTCCTCTGACCTTCTTCTTTGACCACCTCTTGAGCCATAAAGTAGACTGACTGGTTTGGACAAATATAGTATCACCCCTGGAAGCCTTATCTGTTCTTTATTCTGTTGTAGCCTAGCTGAATGTGAAGTTATGTCAATAGGTGTTGTCACCACTGTAATGTGTGAATCTTACAAACAATGACATATCGGAGGAATGCCACAGCATGTTGTTTGACCGAATGTCTTTTAAAGGGTTTAATCCAGAGACAGAGCAAAGTATGCATGCCTTGTCCATTTGTATTGAAAATTGCAAAAGAGGTTTGCAACTGGAATTGAAGGCATGATTTTCATTGGTAATTAGTCTCTGAATTTTGGGCAGAGCGCTGTTGATGTTAGTGAGCACTGATTGTCTTTATTAACATTTAATTCCAGTGATTTCACTAGGTTATGTTCTTTCATCCATTCTTTGGTATGCTTTTCCCTCTAAAAATAATCATATGAGTTGAAAATGTTGGAAATACAAAAAATGCTGCATGCTTATTTGAATATAAAATTACAGTGAATATAAAATTCAAGTGAATTCAAAAGTAATCAGTTTTCTGCGAAATCTCTTGGGATACCATAAGGATATGCAACATGTGAAATAAAATTCTCTCGTTTCAAAGAAACTGACCCTGGTTATCATGCCAACAGAAGAAAAGCCTAGACACCTGAAGCAGGGAAGTTGCTAAGAATTGAGATTGTAGCTATATTATACCAAGCCCAGTAATTTAAAATGGTCTCTTACATGCATACTCGAGGTCTCCATGACATTATTGTAGTATTTTCAATTGTTTAGCATGTCATGGCAAATAAAACACACAATATATGTAGTTTAAGGATGGAAATTAAATTCCTAACATCTGTAAAATTAGAAAATAATGAAATCCCTATAGATAGTTGATGAATTGAGTTTTACCAGGTGCTGACTACAGCCAGCCAACCACAGGTCAGAAAAAATGTGTTAAAGACTTCAAGATGTTTAAAACTTGAGAAAAATTAAACTCACTGCTGTTTATTTCTAGAAAATAAATTTAGCTGTCACTACACTTGTCATTTGAACTATTGCTCTCACTATTAAGCTGCAGACATGATGACATATATAACCATTCCATCGACGAAACACTGAACCTCATAGTTGCACCACAGTGATGCTGGCTCCAATTCAGTCTCCAAAAGATAAAGTTCAGGTACCTCCAGCTGATGAAATTCCCTGCATATGTGGCTGCTGAGCACACAAGCAGCATAGACCTTCAGATTTTGCATAACTCATTTGCACAATGAACAAACTCTAATAATTATTGAAGTTTGAAACCTAGTAACGTAAAAGCCTGAATCTAAAGATCAATATATTGTTTCATATATTTCCATTATTTTTTGTGTTTTATATTTGGAATTATTATTTGTAAAACTTATCTCAATTTGACCCTTGAAAGCAGCAGAAGTTGCATTTTAAATAAATAAATCTTTGATAATGAAATGTTTTTGCATATATCACAGTGACATGTAGTCAGCTACGGTTCATTGAACAGAGATCCCTCTAACTAAAGCATTCGAAGTGTTGATTTTTAGCTGATGTTTGCAAGAGTAAGCGTCAACAGTTTATCTTCATAAATGTTATCCTCCCCTTCTTTGCCCCCTTGGGTTTGTCGTGCAATGGACCCAGGTGGAAAAGTGAATGAGGAGAATCAAGGAGCCCTGCAGGATTCAGTGTGGATCTGCTCTGTTCCAAGTTTGAAATTAAGATAGGCAGTAGAGACTATGTGTATCTATCCTCAAAAGTCGGAGGTTCCATTTAATCAGTATCAGTACTTCGTAAATTCTCACTATCTAGTGGGTGAGCTGCCACTAACCAGCATGAGTAGCTGACAGCTTTTCCCTCATGCAGAAATGAGACACAAACATTAATTTTTTTTTGGCTTCTTGTCCATGTTATCGGACATCCATGCTACTTGCTGCTCCCATTTTATGCCTCTTTTGGGCGCTCATGGAATATTTTGGCTGATGTTTATTCACATTAATGAGGCTATTGGAGCACAAAACCGTGTAAGATATAAATCTCATCTAATCTTAATTGTAGGAAGGGTTTGGGTAAAATTGGGGCTACCTCATCTTTTACTATCACCAGGAAACTACCAGAAGATTCTTTTGACATTGCATGCTTTTAGTGTTCTATCATTATTTCAATGCCTAGTCCTTCAGCAGCTAAAATCTAAAACTGAGTGGAGTGAATTAAAGTTTTGCCTGTCATTCTTTGATGCTGATGTTCTGTACATTGTAAATGTGATGAGGCTGGCACGCAGCCAAAGTGTTGAACTCCAGCTTTGTCACATTGACACTGTACAGAATAACTTCTGTGTAGAATTGGTTTGTTATTGTCCCGCTCCCCTGTGTTATGGAACTGGCCTCATTCGTGGAGTAGGGTGGATATGCTACATTAGCAATAGCAACTGATAAGCAATTGTGCAACTGTTGAAAGGCTTCTAATTATAATTTTTTTCAGATTCTGGCCATGAACTATCCTCATTAGCTGTGGAAAAAGAGTCATTGTAAGGGTTGAGCTCTCTTCCTGCCTTTGGGCTGGTTAAATAATGGTTGTTGGTAACCAGTGACAGCTGTTTGCTTTGATGTAGTGGTACTACCTCATTAAACTTACAATTATGATAACAAATAGATTTGTTTGGTTTAATAGTCTGGATTTTCTGTTTGAAATTTCAATTCAGGCATAAACCATTTAAAACAAATAAAGTTTATTGTCAGTGTTATAATGATGCTGAATGGAAAGTAATGCTGGTTAGATATTATGGACTGGAAGCTGTGGCCCTGAATTATCCTGGCTGTGTTGTTTATGGAATTTACTGGGAGACTCCATTTAGATTTGTCAAGGCTTTTTTGACAAAACCAAACCCTTTACCACCTAGAAGGACAAGGATAGCAGATGTGTGGGGGTACCATTTGCAAAATCTACCACCTCGTTGCACATCGTCTATATAACCATTCCTTCTATGGCACACAAAATAATAGGGTGGGTGCCTAGGCCACCACCAACTGACTCCCTAAAGCCTGCCCACCATCTACAAGGCAAAAGTCAGGAGTGTGATGGAAGACTCCCCACTTGCCTGGGTGAGTGCAGCCCCAACAACACTCATGAAGCTTGACACCGTCCAGGACAAAGCAGCCCACTTGATTGGCACTACATCAACAAACATTCACTCCCTCCACCACTGATGCTGAGGAGCAGCAGTGTATACTATCTACAAGATGCAATGCAGGAATTCGCCAAAGATCCTTAGATAGCACCTTTCAAACCCACAAACCTTCCATCTAGAAGGACAAGGGCACCAGATACATGAGAACATGCCACCTTTATGTTCCTCTCCAAGCCACTCACCAATCTGACTTGGAAATACAGAGCCGTTCCTTCACTGTTGCTGGGTCAAAATCCTGGAATTCCCTCCCTAAGGGCAATGTGGGTTAACCCACAGCAGGTGGACTGCAGCAATTTAAGAAGGCAGCTCACCGCCACCTTCTCAAGGGCAACTAGGGATGTGTAATTAATCTGGCCAGCCAGTGACATCCCCGTCCCACAAATGAATTTTTAAAGAAAAGTGGTGTGCCATATATATCATTAAGGGTCAATTGAGTTTGTTACCAATTCAGTCAACCTGGATAAAATGCTGCTCACCCTCTGAATGGTAGGCCATTTTTGTTTTAAAAAGGAGCATTTAAAGAGTGTGTAGGAAGGAAAGGATGGGTACGTACTTCAGTGGGGCAAACCCTTCATGCATCAGGAAAAATCCACTTCCTATGCAGCTGCTCTCCAAAACCCAAACCCCAACCCGTTAGGGAGAGAGTTGTAGGATTTTGATCCAGCAAAGCAGAAGGAACAACGAGATATTTCCAATTCTGGATGTTGAATGGATTGGAGGGGAATTTGCAGGTAGTGGGTTTCCCCTGTATCTGCTGTCCTTGGCCTTATTGGTAATAGTTGTTGTGCATTTAGAAGGTGCTGCCTAAGGTGCCTTGGTGAATATCTGCAGGGCGCCTTTTAAATAGTGCACACTGCTGCTATTTGTGTTGGCAATGAAGAGAGTGAATGCTTGTGGATGTGGTGCCAATCAAACAGGCTGCTTGGTCCTGGATGGTGTCAAGCTTCTTGAGTGTTGTTGGAGTTGCACTCATCCAGGCAAGTGGGGAGTATTCCGGCATACTTCTGACTTATGACTTGTAGTTGGTGGACAGGCTTTGGAGAGTCGGGAGGTGAGTCAGTCATTGAGAGGTTCTAGCCTCTGATCTGCCGTTGCAGCTACGGTATTTACATGGCTAGTCCAGTTCAGTTTCTGGTCAATGGTAACCCCCAGCATGTTGATAGTGGTGTGTTTAGCGATGGTAAAAGCATTGAATATCAAGATTTTCTCTTGTTCGAAATGGCCATTGCTTGCCACTGGATATGCCTCCTACGTTACTTGCACTTGGCATCCCCAAAAATCCTCCGCAAAATGTATTTATCTTAATCTGTGAAATATGAAACTCTGAGACAGGTGTGGTTAAAATCTCCAAGTTAAAATTGTAATCACAGTTAAGGCAGAATCTCAGCAGCAGTTTGAATAAAGCACCAGAAAATAGGATGGGTCACAATTCTGCTGCGACTCAGTGGCCATCCTCTTACGTTTTGAGAGTACAGTAAATGTCAAGTTGCCATAGTCCTACAGGACCATAGGGATGACCTCCCATTAGAGAGAGGCAACTGGTGGTTGCTTAATCTCAGGCAAGGGGAGGGATTAAGAAGGAGAGTCTTTTCTGGTAACCTCAGCCTGTGTTGGAATTGAACTCATACTGTTGATATTACTCCACACTATAAGCAGCCATCCAGCTGACTGAGCTAATCAACCTCTATTGAGCAGTAGAAAGGAATATCAGAAGGAATGTGAAATAACTCTACAGAGGCCAGTTTCTCGTCACCAAGTCAGCCGTTATTTACACGTGGGGTGTCCTTGACACTGATCCAGCTCCCGCAGAGCCAGCTCTCAGAGTGAATAGGATGGTCTGACACTCCTGTTTGTATCTGTCAGCCAGGGCTCCCTGATTGGACCAGATTAACAGCCCCAGCCAGGAGATCATTTTCTATGAGGTCCACCCGGCTGACCTCATTACAATCATTATATCCCTCCTCCTCTGAGTCTGAGGACGTATGCCAGGTTTTTTTTTGCTCCTCCTGGCGTGTTTTAGCACTGGGTCAGGTTCCTCCAACTCTACCTCTGATACGCTCGCTGTATAACGCACAGTAGCTTGATCTCACGCCCGGAGCATCTCGGAAGAAATTCATTCTCTTCTTCAGGCAGCGAAGGCGTTGAGGCAGCGACATCCACCATGTTCATCTCAAATTCCGAAGTATCGTCAACGCTTGATGGAGAGGGATAACTCACAGGCACATTTTGCTCCCGCACCTTTTGCGAGTTTTCAGTTTTCATATGGTCAATGTGCTTGTTTGGGACCGTCACACCTACCAAAATCTTATACGCGACTGGACTTGACCTCACGTCAGCCATGCCTCTTACCCATGCAGGGCCATTCCCATGGTTTCTACATCAAACTTTGTCCCCTGAAGGAAACTGTCTCTCTCGCTTAGGGGAGTCTTGTGTCCTGCATCGGTGTTCCTGATGCCGTTTCATCCCCTCTCCACCAGGTCCTGGAAGATCAGATTTACGCAGAGGCTTCTCCCATTCGCGATTCTGCTGGAGCTACCCCAGTAGTTGAATGACGGATGGTCCTAGAATCAAATAGGAGCCGGGACAGTTTGGCTTCTGGTGAAACTGTAGGCTGTTTCTTTTAAGCTTGCCTTCAAAGTTTGGACTGCTGTTTCTGCCAGACCATTGGTTAATGGATGGTATAGAGCAGTCCTCATATGTTGAATACCATTTGACTTTAGGAGATGCTCACATTCACTGCAGGTAAATGGTGGCCTGTTATGTGTGACCAACACTTCAGGAGGTCTGTGTATTGTAGAAGATGCACACAGTTTTCCTATCATCGTCCCTGTGTTTGACAAATGAACTCCATGCACCTCCAGTCACTTTGAGTGGGAGTGCACAATGACTAAAAACATTGAGCCATGAAAGGACCTGCAGAGTTGATGTGTTACGGAGTCCAGGGTTTACCCAGCCATTCCCACAAATGTGGAGGAGCTGCTGGTAGTAAATTTTGTTCTTGTTGACACTCTGGGTGCTGCCCCGCCAACGCACAAATGTCTGTATCCAATCCTGACCGCAGACATAACTTCCCGTCGACATCTTCATTTTGGAAACCACTGGATGACCCTGGTGGAGTTCAGCCTGTATTTCGTGGTGACCTTTACTTGGGACAATCTCTCTTGCTCCGCAAAGTAATGTGGTGTCCTCTACTGTGATCTGGTCTCTCTGGATGCGAAAAGGTTTCAATTCTGGTAGCGATGGCCCTTTGGTCTCCCCCATCACCACGAGGTGTTTCAGTTTTGCCAGGACAGATCCGTCTGCCACCAAAGTCTGATATTTTCAGCTGTGACTGGAAGTGTGTCTTCTGTTACAGACTCTTCCAGTGGCAGTACCAGGGATGGTGTATCTGCCAGCGGGAGGCAGTTCAATGCATCTGCATTTGCTACGTTGCCTCCCGGATGGTGTTCCAACTTGTAATTATACGCACTTAGTATTAGAGCCCACTGCTGACTTCGGCCTGAAGCTATGGGCGACACTACCCTGTCCTCTTTAAGTAGACCTAGCAGGGCTTTGCCGTCCGTTATTATTACAAATTTACATCCGTAAAGGTATCGGTGGAACTTCCTGACTCAAAACCTTCCTTCTCTCTCTGAAGTTTTTACCCTGTACATTAGTCAAAGTCCTGGATGCATACGCTGTTGGGTGTTCCTCTCCATTGGCCTCCTATGAGCTAATGCTGCCCTGATGCCACAGGGGGAGGCATTGCATGTCAATACCAGATCATAGTGTGCCAACACCTTGAAGGATGATAGCTATGGCTTGGCTACACGACCATTTCCAAGGCTGACCCTTTTCTAAGAGTTGAAGCAAAGATGCCAGGGTGGAGGCCAGGTTATGTATGAACCTTCCATAATAATTCACCAATACAAGGATAGACCTAAGCTCTGGTACTGACTTGGGAGTTGGGGCACCTTTGATCTCCCTCAATTTATCTTCCAACAGGGGTGATCCGGTCTTGTCAACTCGATAGCTCAAATCACTTGGGGTGCCTGGAACACACATGTTTTCCTTCTGAGGTGAATGCCTGCCCAAGAGAAATGTCTAAGGACCATGTTCTCTAAGTTCTCCTTATTGGTCTCTCTGTTATTAGTACATCATCTAAATAAATGGCAACCTGGGGTAGCCCTTGTAAAATGTTCTCCATTGTCTGATGAAAAATTGCACAAGCTGACAACACCTCAAATGGCAGTCTCCTTTATTGGTACATATCGTTATGGGTGTTAATTGTAGCATACTTCTGGGAATTCTCATTTCATCACAATTTCAATTCGTCATGACTCATGTCCAGGTTTGTGAAGGACAACCCTCCTGCCAGCTGTGCGTATAAATCCTCTATGCGAGAGATTGAGTATTTATTCAGCTGAAAAAAGCAGTTTACCATTTATTAAAACCCCCCACAAAAGCAAACCGATCCTCTTGGGCTTCACAATTGGTACAACCGGTGCTGCCCATTCTGCAAACTGCACTGGTTTGATGATTCCTTCCCTTTCTAGCCTTCTGATTTCCACCTCTACTTTAGCCCGTAAGGCAAGTGTCACTGGGTGGGCCTTGCAGAATTGTGGAATTGCTTCCTGGTCAATATGCAAGGTTTTCTTGGCTCCTTTGATGACCCCTAGACCTTTCTGAAAAGTTTCCAGATATTTAATTAGGACTATTCTCAGGCAGCCACTTTCCAAGTGAAAAATGTTGAGCCAATCCGGGTGAATCTTTCTCAACTAATTTCGCCCCAATCAAGCTTTGGCCTGAGCCTTTTACTACAATGACCAGTAACTGAACCAGCTGCTTTTCATAAGACACTGGAACCGAAGTTGTGCCCTTAATCTATAAAAGTTCCCCATTATAGATTCTCAATCTTGTGCAAACCTAAGGGTTGGAGTCCAGAACAGATTTTGTGAAAGACTGGTTCTGTGAAGACTGAAATGTCCGCGCCGGTGTTGGTGTCCATTCGAACCGGGTCACTGTTCAACCAGACGTTTATTTTGATTGATTCTGGTTTGCACGTTGCTTAGCTATTTAACTGTTCCAAATCATATATAGGTGGAATTTTCAGGGTGTGCACTCTCCTGGATACCAGCCTATGAGTTATCTTATTCAATTTAGGTCCAGTGGGCCTCTTTTGCTGTCTCGAGACCGCATACTGGCAGCTGCTGCAATGGCTTGTTGGTCTGGACCCTGATAAATATTTAACTGTTTGGCCAAGAGGATGACTTTGTTTTAGCAGGTTTTGCGGTGGACTGACCTAAAGTCCTTTTGTTCAGAATATGCCCTGAGTCAGGCTATGCAATTGCTTTCCCTCAAGTGGTGTTCTCCAAGCTCATTCGGCCTGGCGAGGGTGTCCATTTCCATTGGAATGTCTTGCAATGCATTTACTCTTCTTGCTGCATTTTCCAATGATAAAGCCAGTTGTAGCACCTGTTTAACGTCCAGTAGGCGCTTTTGCATGGCTAAATCATTAATTCCACATACCAAACTTTCTCTCAGCATGTCATTAAGGATTAAACCAAAGTCATGTGCCTCTGCCAGTCATCTTAACCGAATCAAAAATCCTAATATGGATTCACTTGGTTCTCAAATTGCTGAGTAAAACCAATATCATCTCAGAATTAGAGGAAGCTTGGAGTTATAATATTCCTTAACCAAATCTGTCAATTCTTGAAAGGCTTTAGTGTCTGATGTCTCAGGGAAGCTAGGTTCCTAATGACCAAAAAAAGCTGTGTGCCCACAAGCTGCCAAGGGAATTCCTTGTTGCTTCTCATTTGCTCCAATGTCATTTGCCCAGAAAAAATAATGCATTCTTTCCACATACTGGCCCAGTTTTTGGCAGCAGGATCAAGCGAGTCAAGCTTTCCTAATGACAGCATGATGCCAGAAATGCTTAATGCAATTCAGAGACGGCTGTTGTGAGCGAATTTCTTCAGGATCATGCTTTTTTCTCGTCATCACTGAAATAATTCTACAGAGGCCTGTATCCTGTAACCAAGTCACCCTTTATTTACACGTGGAGAGCCCTTGACCCTGATCCAGCTTCCTCAGAGCCAGCTTTCAGAATGAACAGGATGTCTGACACTGCTGCTTTTATCTATCAGCCAGGGCTCCCTGATTGGACCAGATTAACAGCCCGAATCCCTGCTGTAATCAGACTTTTGAATGGACCTCTTTAATGTTAATGTTGATCTCTTTCTGCACCTTCTTAACAGTTGTAACTTTGTATCCTGCATCCCGTTCTGTTACCTTGATGCTCTTGGATACTACGATCTATCTGTAAAGCGCATAAGACGCCACTTTTCACTGTACCTCAGTACACGTGACAATAATAAATCAAATAACATTAAATCAAATCAATTAGGAGACTCATGTTATTTGAGGTCCCTCTGGCTGACCTTGTTACAATGATTACAGAATGTGTGGTGGGGGAATGACTGTTGTCAATTTAATGAAAGAAGGGAAGATGAAGGAAAAAAAGTGCTGTGTATACCCCATAGTATGTTTTTCTCTTTGTTCATTGATGTGGGCATTGCTGACTAATCCAACACTTATTGTCCAGTTCAAATTGCTTGGAAGGTAGTAGAGAGCTGCTTTCTTGAACTGCGTGTGTGTGTGTGTGTGCGCGTGTCACACCACAGGGCAGATCGGAAGGGAGTCCCAGAATTTGACCTAATAACAGTGAAGGGTGAAATACTTCCAAGCCAGGATGGTGTAAGGCTTGGAGGGGAACCTGTAAGTCATTCTGCTCCCTTTGTGCCACAGCATACTGCTGTAATTTAGATGTGCGAAACCCAAGAGAAACTCAACATTTGTTGTTACTGTGAAAGGACTTCATATTGGTTCTTCAACATTTCAGATAGTTTTGCTTGTTGCCTTTTTAAGGAGTTTCAGGCCAAAAGGTTCTTCCCTTTAATTAAACTCTCAGCCATCTCTTGATTTAATTGAGATGATATCCTGGAAGAGAATGACTAGAATTTCCTGGATGTTGAATGTCAGCCCATTCAAATTTAGAAAAGGTCATACGCAAAGCAAGTCAATTGCACAGTCTTGTTTAAGTCTGAATTATTTGCTCCTCGCCTGAAAATGGCAGAAATGTCATTGTATAATAGGATTAGTACAAGAATCTGAACTGCAATCATTTTTTTAAAAAACTGCTTCGTGTATATTTAGCATACATAAAGCTGCAAAAGACTCCATATTGGCCACGTTGTGATTTTCTTAATATGGAATAAGTAATGTAAATGCAGTTATTTCAACAATCACATACAAGAATAAACAAAATGATATTACCCGCTCCCTTGGTTAGAGATGCTACCATTGCCTCTTCCTAGGATTCTTCCTTCAATTATGTACATTCAATTCTATCTATTTCCTGCTTTTTTCCTGTCTCCCTTCCTTCCTCCCTTCCTTCCATGTCTTTAGATCATCCTCTGGTCTAGGGTCTGAGGTTCCGCTACTGTTCACTTTACTTTGCCTGTAAAAGCAAGAAATTAGTATCCAAACTCACCTTTGAATTGTTCAATGATAGGAATAGGAGCAAAGAATTTAGCCCATTGAGTCTGCCTCACCATTCAATATCATAAATGTTTAGTGCCTTTTCCCGTAGAAATCTGTTCATCTCTACTTTAAACATACTCAATAACTGAGCTTCCACGGCCTTAAAGGGCAGAAAATTCCAAAGGTTCACAATCTTCTAAGTAAAAGAAAAATTCTCCGCAGTCGTGTGAATTCTCCCTTATTTTAAAATTGTGTCCTGATTCTAGACTCCCCAGCCAAGGGATGCATATTATCTGTATCTATCCTGTCTGTCCCTTTAGTTATCTTGTGAGTGTAAAGAAGATCACCTCTCATTCTTCTAAACTTTAGCAAATGCAGGCCAGTTTTCCCAATCTTCCTAGGATAATCCTTTCATCCTGGGAAAATTTCTGATGAACATTCATTGCACACTGTCAATGGCAATAATATCCTTGCTAAAGTAAAGGGAATAAAACTGCACACAATACTCATGATGCAGTCTAACTAAAGTTCTATATGATTCAAATAAGTCTTTGCTATTCTGGTGCTTGAACCCCTCTTGCACTTACATTTACATAGTGACTTTCATGAATACCAGATGCCTCAGAGTGCCAATTTACAACCAGTGAATTACTTTTAACTTGTGGTTGCTGTTGTACTATAGGAATTGTGACAGTTAATATACACATAGCAAACTCCCATGAACAGATATGTGTTGATGATAGGATTTGTTTTTGTGATGTTGATTGAGAAATCAGTATTAGGTACAACTCCTCCTCTTTAATGTAGTACACAGTGCCTGGGTTTTGTGTCTCACCTGAAATCCACTAATGTGCAATAACTCCGTACAGTGCTGGAGCATCAGCCAAGATTGTTTTGCTGAAGTCCTCGGATAGGCTTAATCCCACAAAACTGCAGCTTAAGAAAATTGCTATCAACTGAGCCACTGATGACACGATGTGGTTGTGTGATCCTCTTACCAGTAATTCTCACAATATGATCAATCTGTTTCAGCTTCATAAGAAATAAGAGCAGGAGTAGGCTATTCAGCCCATCAAGCCTCTCTGTCATCCAGTAAGATCATGGCTGATCAAATTGTGACATTTGTTCCAGTTTCCTGACTGTAACCAATAGCCCTTAACTCCCTTTTTGTTTAAAAATCTGCTCATCCTATATTCCATGATCTGGCCTCCATTGCTTCCTGAGAATTCTCAAGACTAACAACAATCTGAGAAAAGAAATTCCTCATTTCTGTATTAAATGGGAGTTCGCTTATTTTGGAACTGGATCTCGGTTCTGGAGTCCCCAAAATGAAAGGAAGCACCCATTCAGTATTTTACCTGCCAAGTCCTCCCTTATGTTTCAGGAAGGTCAACTCTCATTCTTCCAAACTCCAATAAGTATAGTTACAACCTGCTGAGCCTGTCCACATGAGAATTTATTTGTCCCAGAAATCAGCAGAATGAACATTCTCTGAACTCTCCTAATGCAATTATATCCTCCTTAAATAAGGAGACCAAAACCATACACAGTATTCCAGGTGTAGTCTTACTGATAACCTGTACAGTTGAAACAGCACTGCTTTACTTTTATTCTGTATCATCCATGCAAGAAAAATGAACAATCTGTTAATCTTCTGAATTAATATCTGCACAAAAATACCCAGATCCTGCAGGCATTCAGCAGTCTCTTCATATTTGAATAATATATTGTTTCTGTTCATCCCACCAAAGTGGAAAATCTCACATTTTCTCACATTATGCTCTAACTGCTAATTTTTGCCCAACTCACTTAGTCTTTACATATTCCTCTACAGACCATTTGTGGCCTTCTCGCAACTTGTTCTCATATCTGTTATATATTATCAGTAAATTTGGCTGCAATGCAGTCTGTCCCATCATCCAAGTCATTGACATAGAATTCCCAACCTTTAATTTGGTTTTGTTGCTAATTTGATATGTCCAATCTGTATGAGAATAAAAATTGCCCACATTTATTACAGCATCTTTCTTACAATTCACCAATGTTTCTTGATTTAAATTGTATCCTACAGTGTAGCTACAATCATGGGTGTTATAACCCATTCTAACCAGTGACCTCTTTTCTTTCCTATTTCTTAACTCTACCCAAACTGTTTCTACATTTTGATCCTTCAAACCGAAATCACTTCTCACCATTGTACTGATCTCACTCTTTATTAACAGAGCTACCTTCTGAAGTGTCATATAGCTTTCAATACTCAGGTGTCAGCTTTAGTCACTTCCAACCATGTCTCTGTATGGCTGTCATGTTAATTCATGGGACGCAGTGGTACAGTGGTACGGGCTTGGAGCTTGTAATCCAGACACCCAAACTAATGCTCTGGTGACATAGGCTTGAATCATCTCTGGCTGTTAGCAACATTTCAATTCAAACAGTAAATACGAAATTTTTGAAAAGTGGGCCGAATGGTAACCACACAACAGTTATCAATTGTTGTAAAAAGCAACCTGCTCCACTAATGTCGTTTAGGCAAGGAAAATCTGCCATCCTCACTTGTCCTAGCCCACTTGTGACAGCAGACTCACAATAATGTGGTTGACTTCTACTTGCCCTGTAGATTGGCGAAGCAAGCCATTCAGTTCAAGGGCAGCTGGGATAGGCAGCATATGCTGGCCTTGCTAGCAATGCCCACATCCCATGAAAGAACAAACATACAATACTCACTCATATCAATGAGTGCCATTAATACAGCTCTCTTGGTACAAATGCTCTGTGCATTTTGATAATAAGCCTTTAATTCTGACTTTTCACCATTTTTGCTAACTGACTTTCTTCTGGTGCACTGTTAGATTTGGTACTCAGATTTGCACCTTTAGATCTACTGATGGCAAATCTGGGCATGGAAACCCCATTTGGTGCTGATATTGGGACCGTGAAATCTGTGCTGAAATCTAAACCTTGAGTTCAGTTCAGTACGTGACTAAGTGGCACCTATGCCTACAGAGCCTTTAGGTTCTTTTTTAAAAAAGCTTTAATAGCTAGACTTCATTTTGAATCATGTTGAGAATATTAACCTTGTGTTCTGTAAATAAAAAGGACTGTGTCCTTAGGTTAATGATATATACCTCACAGAATAATAAAGGATTTTGCTTTCTTTTCAGAGGTGTGGAGCTACCTCATTTGACAGTCCTGATCAGAATGCCCTATGTGTTCGCATGCTAGGTAAGATTTTTATTTACAAGCTCAATATGCAGAGTTTAAAATTTAAAATTCCAAATGCTTTATCTTGTTTTATGTAATGTTTTGTTCATTCTACATTCTATGTATAATATATATATAATGTGTGTGTATATAATATATTTTTTATATATATATAAAGCTTTTGCTACCTCGCCATCAGTGTCTTTGTTTAAGGATTTACGGATTGTGCGCTCTGGATTGAAATTACTTCTGGTTCTTATTCCAGGGTTGTGGTCCATTATTGGTTACTGCAGCCCTGCGTATAGAATGGACAAAGTAGCCAACAATTCCTGCTCTTGATTGCTATCTGATAATCTTTCTTGGAAAGAGTATGCCTGTTTGTCTGTGTCCGGTAAGGATACTCTTGTCTTGACTATGAGGTTAGAAATTCAGGGCTCACCATGAGTTTCTGGGAACCAAATTAACCATACATTTTAAGAATGGCTCCAGGAAATTTACCATGAATTTCAATTTTGATAATGAAAGCCCAAGTATTTGACTAATATCTTTCAGGGATGTGATCCTGACAGCTTTTTTTGGTCTTAGTCTGTAAGACTATAAGATATAGGAGCGAAAATAGGCAGCACAGCCCATCAAGTCTGCTTCCTCATTCAAATGAGATCATGGCTGATCTGATCATTTTAAACTCCATTTTCCTGCCCTATCCCTATAACCATTGATTCCTGTAAGGATTAGAAATCTCTTTATTTCAGCCTTGAATATACTTAACAAGTGAGCCTTTATATCCCCGTGCAGTAAAGAATTCCACTGATTCACTGCCCTCTGAGTGAAGAAATTCCTCCTCATCTCTGTCTTAAATGGGCAAGCCCTTGCTCTGAGATTATGTTAGCTGATTGAGGACTGCCCCAGAAGGTGAAACAACTTCGCTACATCTATCTTGTCAAGCCACCTAAAACTTTTATATGGTTCAATAAGGCCACCTTTCATTCTTGTAAGCTCCAATGTGTAAAAGCTTCTCAACATCTCATCATAACCCTTCCATTTTAGGCAATCTACCTAGTGAATCTTCTCTGTACAGCCTCCAGTACCAATATATCTTTCCTGAGATGTGGGGCCCAAAACTATTCCCAGTAATCCAGCTATGGGTTGACTCGTGCCTTGTATAGTTTTAGCAGGATTTCCCTATTTTTATACTTCATTCCCTTTTGCAATGAAGACCAATATACCATTTGACTCCCTGCTGAACCTGAATGCTAACATATTGTAATTTACACATGAGGACTCCCAAATTCCTCTGTGCTGTAACTTTTTTCATTTAAATAATATTCAGCTCTTCTATTCTTCCTGCCAAAGTACAGAACCACACATTTCCCCACATTATATGCTGTCTGCCAAGTCTTTGTCCACCCACGTAACCTGTCTGGCATCTGTAGACTCCTTGTGTCATTCTCTCTACTTCCCACTATTTTGATATTTAGTTCTGTTTCCCAGCATGTTGTTGCCTTCTAATGTGCTCAGGGAACTTAGTGATGATCAAAAAACGTTGTTGTGTCCATATTGCTCACATTCTAAGAATGAAAGCTAAAAATTCTGGAATATTCAATCACTATTCACTGTGCCCACTATCATAAATAAGATGTTGGGTAAGATACTACAGTCTTCTTGATGCTAATAGAACTATAGCAAGTATCATTATTCATAAATAAAGAAAATTAAAAAGATGGCTTTATAGTACCATGTTCATTATTGAACCACAAATATGGGTCATTCATTACAGAAGAAATGTTAGCCCTACAGTAATGCAGGATGAAACTTATATATTTGGACCTTTAAATCAAGCAGCAGCATAGTTTGTGGCATTAGGTCCCATGTGAAAATTTGTATAATTTCAGCCACATCATTAACTCGAACCTAACTTTTCCAAAGTAAATTAGAAACTGCAGCTGTAAATGTGACAGCATCCGTTTTCCTGGATGTTCCGGGAAGATAGTGTAGCACTTGGAATAACTGTGAAGCAGACTGAGCAAGAGAAAGGAGGAGCCTGTGTTTCTGAAATAGTGTGAGAGAGAGCAGGGACAGCAGCTTTGTAAAAAGCAGGCGAGAGAGTAGAGTCAGCACCTTCCCAAATAACAAGAGAGAGTGGGACAGCAGCCTCATGAAGACCTGAGTAAGAAGGGCAGCAATAGTGGGAGATAAAAACTGCCCACAGACAGCCCCTTTAACTTGTTTCTTCCTGTAACAGCCCATGTCTGACATCACAAGAAAATAGGTAATCGATGGGACCATGTCCTTTGATTGGCCAATTGGTTTCAATCAGGAAACATTATTACATCTAACACTACAGTTAAGAAATTCATCTTTAAAACATTTAACATCCAAATTCATTAATTGAATAGATTAGAAATGGCTGGTTAATGGTAATGTGTTGCAGCTGTAGTATGTAGGAGTTGGTGGATGCCAGGGTAATCCATGGTGATCACATCGGCAGCAAATGTTAGCTGCTCAAGAAACATCAGCTTATTAGGGAGGGGAAAGGGTACCTGGATAGTATGTTTCAGCACACAGTCATAACCCTTAGATTAATTACATTAAATTTGATCTTGGCTAGGGACAGGAGGGTATGACTATGAGTGAGGCAGATATTGGAATCCAGAACTTACCTTTGGAGGAGCCTCAGACAGTTTCTTAATCGAATAGGGACAAGGTGTGGTGTGGATGAGGGCACAGACTGCAGTCAGGATAAGCAAACTGACAGTAGCAGCATGGTCCAGAACGTTGTTTAAGTGGGGAGAGAAAAGAGAAAGGTAGCAGCAATAGTGGATAGCATAGTTAGGGGAATCGATGCAGCAAAGACAGAGAGTCCCGAAGGCTGTATTGCCTACCTGCTGTCATGATTCAGGGCATCGCTTCTGGGCTGGAGAGGAATTTGGAGTAGGAGAGGAAGGATCTAGTTGTCATGGTACCGGTGACATACATAAGCATAGGAGAGAGTTTCTGTTGAGGGATTATGACCAGCTTGGGGCAAAATTAGAAAGCAGAACCACAAAAGTAATAATAATGATTGCAACTTTAGCCATATGTAAATTGGCATAAGGTAAATAAGATTTGAGACTCAAAAGTGTGGCTTGGAAGTTTGGTGTGGGAGAAATGAGTTTCAATTCATGTGATGCTGGTACCAGTGGGGGAAAGAGGGAGCTTTTCCATTGAGATGGGCTTTATTTGAACCATGCTGGATCCAGCGGTCCAGCAAATCATATAAATAGGGTGTAGATGGGGCTTTAAATTAGTTATTGGTGGGAGGAGAGGGTTCAATTGAAGGGAAGTTTAATAAGTCAAAAAGAAACAGGAGATCAGAGGGTCAGGGTAGGGAAGAGGGAAAAATAATCAAAATGTGACAGAAAGGGGTAGAAAATACACAGAAAAATGCCACAGAACTTTGAACCAGAGAGAGTAATAATGGTAAAAAGTCAAAGCTTAAGGCAGTTTATATGAATGCACATAGCATTTATAAGAAGAGAGATGAGTTGACAGCATTTATAAGAAGAGAGATGAGTTGACAGCATAAGTAGAAATCAATGAATATGATTTGATAGATACTACAGGGACACGGTTGCAGGGCGATCAGGACTGTGACCTCAATATTCAAGGTATTCAGCATTCCAAAAGAATGTTAAAAAGAAAATGGAGATGGGTAGTTTTGTTAATGAAGGTATCAGTGCGGTGATGAATGTGAATTCGGTTGAATGGAAATAAGGAATGGCAAGGGAAAAAAGTCATGGTTCGGAGTCATCTATAGGCCGCTGAAGGCTTACCTCACTGTAGAACAAAGTATACATCAGGAAATAATGGAGGCACGTAAAAATGGCACTATAATTGGCATGAGTGATTTCCATAAGCTATACAAAAGCCTGGTTCAGCCACATCTGGAGTATTGTGTCCAGTTCTGGTTGCCTCATTACAGGAAAGATGTGGAAGCGTTGGAAAAGGTGCAGAGAAGATTTACCAGGATGTTGCCTGGAATGGAGGGAAGGTCTTATGAGGAATGGTTGAGAGCGCTAGGGCTTTTCTCTTTAGAACAACGAAGGATGAGAGGTGACTTGATAGAGGTGTACAAAATGATCAGAGGTATAGATAGAGTGGACAGCCAGAGACTTTTTCCTTGGGTGGAGGTAGCTATTATGAGGGGGCATAGTTTTAAAGTGAGTGGAGGTAGATATAGTGAAGATGTCAGAGGTAGGTTCTTTACTCAGAGAGTGGTAGGGGCGTGGAATGCATTGCCGGAGAGGGTAGTGGAGTCGGCCTCAGGGGCATTTAAGCGGCTATTAGATAGGCATATGGATGATAGCATAAGGTAGGGGTGGAGGTTAGATAGACCTTAGGTTTAGGGTAAAAGTTCGGCACAACATCATCGGCCGAAGGGCCTGTACTGTGCTGTACTGTTCTATGTTCTATGTTCAATCTGCATATTGACTGGACAAGGGCAACATGGGGAATTTCTGGAGTGCATCAAGGATGGCTTCTTAAAGCAGTATGTTACAGACGTACTGGAGAGACAGGCTACTTTATATCTAGCAATACGTAATGAGATAGGATTCATAAGAGGTCTCATTGTTAGGGATCATCTTGGAGGTAGTGATCACAGCACAGTAGAATTTCAAATTCAGTTTCAGAGCAAGCAAGTCAAGTCTCAAACTAGATTTCTATAATACTTCACAAAAATTTATTCCACTCAAAGAGAAGGACTCTGTAAGAAAGATAAACAACATGTGATTAAAAAAGGTTGTCAAGCAAAGTGTCCAATCAAAAACTAAGGCCAGGCGATTGGGAATGTTTGAGGAACCAGTTGCAAATGACTGAAAAGATAATAAAGAGGGAGAAAATTGATTATGAAAGTAAGTTGGCAAGAAATAGATAAACAACCAGCAAAAGCTTCTACAGGTGTATAAAATGAAAGAGAATAGCTAAAGTAAGTGTGGGACTCTTGGAGAATGCAACTGAGGAATTGATAACAGCGAACAGTGGAGGACACTATAAACATCCCAAAAATGAAAGGTAAGCAGGGTGCTCACAGGAGAAAAGATTTTGTGACAGCCTCTATCACAAGAAACAAAGTGTTTGACAAACTAATGTGATTAGAAGCAGACAAGTCAGCAGAACCTGATGGTTAGCATCTAAGAAGGTAGCTGCAGAGATGGTGGAGGCATTGTTTGAAATATCCTAGAACTCACTGGATCCTGGGACAGTTCCAGCAGATTGGAAAACTACTAATGTAACACCCTTTATAAAGAAAGGATGGAGACAGAAAGCAGGCAACTATAAGCTGATTAACCAAACATCTGACGTCGGGAAAAGTCTAGAATGCACAATTAAACAGAATGTTTAGAAAAGCTTAGCACAACCAAACAGAGCCAATGTAGTTTTGTGAAAGGGAAATCATGTTTGACAAATTGGTTACAGCTCTTGAGTATAACAAGCAGGTTTGATAAAGGGGAGCCTGTAGATGTAGTGTATGTGAATTTAGAGAAGCCATTCAATAAGGTGACACATTAAAGGGTTACTGCACAAGATAGGAGCTCACGCTAGCGGGGACATGTGTTAGCATGGATTGAGGATTGGTTAACACACAGAAAACAAAGTGTTGGGATTAATGGATCTTTTGCAGGTTGAAAAGACGTAATGAGTGGAGTAACAAAAGGATCAGTCCCAGGCCATCAATGATTTACTATCCATCTGAATGACTTGTAAGAGGGTCAGACTGACCAAATTTACCAATAATACAAAAATAGATGGGAGGGCGTGTTGTGGTGAGGACATAAGGAATCTGCAAAAAGAACTTCTGTAGGTTGAGCAAAAACTGGTGTGTGGAGTTTAATGTAGAAAACTGTGAGGTCATGCACCTTAGTAGGAAGTATCAAAAGGCAGACTATTATTTAAATAGAGAAAAACTCAAAAAAATGCAGCATGGAGGCACCTAGGTGTTGTTGTATTTGAAACACAAAATGTTAGCATGAAGGCACAGCAAATAATTAAGAAGGTAAATGGAATTTTAGCTTTTATTGCTAGGGGGTTGGAGTTCAAAAAGGCATGTCTTGTTAAAACCTTCTAGGGTGTTATTGAGACTGCACCTGGAGTATTGTGACAGTTTTGGTTCCTGTATTTAAAAAAAGATATACTGGTATGGGCAACTGTTCAAAAGAGATTCACTAGACTGATTCCTGTGAAGACGTGGTTACTTATCAAGAAATGGCTAAACAGGTTATGCTTTTATTTATTAGAGTTCTGACGAATGAGAGATGACTTATTGAAACATACAGATTCTGATGGGGCTTTACAGGGTACATGTTGAGGAGGTGTTTCCATTAGTAGGAGAATCTCAAACTAGAGGACATAGTCAATTTTTCCACCAAGCTACATGGCTACATGCACGCACAGCCACTGCAAAGTCCTGCACATGGTGAGCGGTGATGGCACATCAGTCGCAGCATTGACTTCCAGTTCCGGAAGTTGCTATGAACTTCGGAGGCCTGCACAGCCAGAATAACAATTAAGAGAGAATGCTGGACATAGTTACAGGATAAGAGGATGCTCATTTTAAACGGAGACATTATGGAATTTCTTCAGCCAGAAGCTAGTGAATGTCTGGAATTCTCCATTCCAGAGAGCTATGGAGGCTAGATCACTGAAAGTACTTAACGAGGAGATAGATAAATTTATGAACGAGCTGACAGATATGATGAGCTGATATGTAAGAAGAGTTGAGGCCTGGGACAGATCAGCCGTGACCTTGTATTGGAGCAGGCTTGAGCATCTAAATGACTACTCCTGCTCCTAATTCTTAAATTCTTAGATTGATTTAGAAATATGTATTTTCCATGTTGACTGGATCTCTGCAGAATGAAGTTCTGCTTAAAGCAGGGAATGATGAGAAAAGATGTGATAGAGATCAAGGCCTGAAGTGTTTCAATGATGTAAATAAAGAGTAACTGTTTATAATGTCCGAAGGGGAAATAACTAGAAGGCACAGATTTAAGGTGATTAGGAAAGGAACAAGAGGGACCATGAGTTATTATGCAATGAGTGTTTAGGATTTGTAATGCATTAGCTAATAGGGGCACAGATTCAGTATAACCTTCAAATAACCTTCAAATGGGAATTGGATAAATCTTCAAAGGGGGGAAATTGCAGGGATTTGGAAAGGGATTACTTATTGGATTACTCTTCTAAAGAACTGATGCTGGTTTGTTGGATTGAGTAGCCTCCTACTGAGCTGCTGTGTTCTATGGCTAAGTGTAATGATGCAGACTAACATGTGGCTTCTAAATGTCCCGCTATGAGAGTCAATTCATATTGTTATGGCCAAGTTTGGATCGAGTGCACTGTAACTACACATTGCTTGAAATAAGGAAGTATAATTTTTTTTTAATCCTTCTATATAAACCCCGCAGATGTCCACATGCACCAATCATAAGAAGAGTTTCCTCTGCAAAGATTAATTTTGTGAAAACCAGTTTAGCCAGTATTTGTTACTTCTTTGAGGAAAAAAGGATAATGTATGAAATGATCAAGGTGGCTTTCAACCAGTGTCCTGGTAAAAGTGGAGGGGTGTCACTGAACCTAGGCAGTTATCACTGGGACCTTTGCAGACACAGTCCAAACTGGAATTGTCACAAATTCAGAGGCTTTTTTAGAGGACAGCTACATCAGTTTTTTAGATATTACACTGTACTCTAAAAAAAGGGTTTCTTCAGAAAGACAAAGGATGTACTGTGTAGCTTCTCTCTTTCAGCTGGCTATATCCTAACTGCACTCCCAACAATATCAAAAAGCGTTTGACAGCCATAAACCCAGGCAAATGATTTCCAGTAAATCCAGCAGTTAACTGAAGACAAGTGACTGGCAGTTTCACAGGCTTGACTTTTCAGTTTGCTTCAGTCATATGATTTCTAAGTGGTTTTGAAAATTAAATTGTCACTATTTCCATGATCTGTCTGAAAAAAAAGCAGGTTCAGATATCTTGTTGACATGGCAAATGAGCCAATCTTAAAAAAGAAATGAAGCATCTTCAGTACAAAATATCGAGAAATGAACTATAACAATCTGAGTCATTGTACTTTTGTTTACTAAAGTGTTTGGCTATTGAGATTCTGTTTACTTAGATACCTTCTTTAAATAGTTCATTTTGTGATATGGTTTAATTGTTCAGCCTGGATTATAAAAACAAACCTTCAGTAAAGCAAAACCTGCGTTGAATATAATGTATTTACTTGAGCGTGTCTTCAAGGCATTTATACAGAAAATGCTTGAAACATAACAACTCAGAAATTCCAGCCTCAGAGAGAATTTAGGAACAAAAACAAAGTTGCTGGAGAAGCTCAGCAGGTCTGGCAGCATCTGTGAAGGAAAAAACAGAGTTAATGTTTCGGGTCCAGTGACCCTTCCTCAGAACCCCACTTCCTGTAAAGACTCCATCCCATTCTCTCAGTTCCTCTGTCTCCGTCGTGTATGTTCAGATGAGGCCAACTTCGACAAGGGAGCTTCCAAAATGTCCACCTTCTTCCTCAACTGAGAATTCCCCAGCTCTGTTGTCAACAGGGCCCTCAACAAGGTCAGACCCATCTCCTGCACTTCCACCCTCACCGGTTCTCTTCCCTCCGACAACAGCAATAGAGTTCCCCTTATCCTCACCTACCATCCCACCAGCATCCACATCCAGAAGATCATCAGACGCCATTTCCTGCACCTCCAGCGAAATGCCACCAGCAGACACATATTCCCCTCTCCTCCCTTGTCCGCCTTCCGCAGGGACCGTTCCCTCCGGGACACCTGGTCCACACTTCCTTCACCCCCAACACCCCCCCACAGCCCATGGTACCTTTCCCTGTAACCAGTGAAGGTGCAACACCTGCCCATTTACCTCCTCCCTCCCCACTATCCAAGGGCCCAAACATACCTTCCAGGTGAAGCAACACTTCACCTGCACTTTCCAGAATCTGGTCTACTGCATCCACTGCTCACAATGTGGTCTCCTCTACATTGGGGAAACGAAGCGTAGACTTGGCAACCGCTTCACAGAACATCTACGTTCTGCTCGCAAAAAAGACCCTGAACTACCTGTTGCCTGCCACTTCAACGTACCACCCTGTTCCCTGGCCAACATCTCTGTCTCTGCCTTGCTGCAGTGTTCCAGCAAAGCCCAACACAAGCTGGAGGAACAACACCTCATTTTCCGCTTGGGGACCCTACAGCCTCTGGACTCAATATTGAGTTCAATAATTTTAGGGACTAAACTCTCCCATGTCCCAGCCCCCTACCCCACACACCAGGCCTTGTTACCACATAGCCTGCCATTACACACCCCCTGTTGTTAGTCACTAACAGTCCCCATTAACAACTATTCACCCTCCCAGCCTGATCGTTAGCAACTTCTTTGTCTGTCCAACTGTCTTTCGCTCGCTTTGGGCTCTATCCTATCATTTACTTGCTACCCCACCCACCTCCCTATTTTCTGCATATAAACTGACGTGTTCCCAGCCACCATCAGTTCTGAGGAAGGGTCACCGGACTCGAAACATTAACTCTGTTTTTTCCTTCACAGATGCTGCCAGGCCTGCTGAGCTTCTTTGTCTTTGTTCCTGATTTACAGCATCCGCAGTTCTTTCGGTTTTTATCAGAGAGAATTTATCTGGTTTTAGGTTATGTACTTGGCCCACCTATGTACAAAACCCTCCTTTTAAACAGAAGCTTCTGATACCGCATCTTAAATCAAAGTTATTATTTTTGAGGTGCATTTCCCCATTTATGCAATAAGGAAAAGCATCCCCAAACCCAGGTTTTCAGCACTAATATGTAAGATAAACATGAGATACACTTTATTTATGCACACAATTAATGCCTTCAATGTTTAGTGTGAATAAAAGTGCTGTTTCAGATTTTATATATAATTCACAGCCTTTCCTTGAATGCACAGCATCTTTCCAGGAAGGGTACGGAGAAAAAGCAGGAGATTGACACTTGGTAATGATGCTCATTTGAAGATGGGCAGCGTGGCACCTTCTATACTGGAACAATTCTGTGATTCTGTGAGGTTTCTTTGGTTTGGTTCTTGATCCCTACACTCCATAACATTTTCTAACATGCTGCACATTGTACAGATTACCTTGAAGGACTGACCTTTTCAATCTCTTCCTTTGCCTGAGGCATGGTGACCCTCTGGTTAAACCACCACCTTTCTAATGAGAGGGCAGCCTTGTGGTGTTGTAGGACTGTGGTGACTTTACTTCTATGTTACTTAGTACAGGTAATCTTTGTAGCACTTAAAGGATTAGCGCTTTAACCACTAGCTTTTAGCTTAGCTTTGTTTTTCTTGATGGTGGACACAGCCGTTAGTAGAAGCCAAAGTTAACTCGCTGTGGCTATGTCGTCTTATTGACATCATCACCTTGTAGCACTTGTAATTTCTATTCCAAAGTAATAGTATTCCTCAGCCTTTTGAGAGCAATGAAGCCATATTATCACTTAACGCACATTTGCATCATCTTGTTTACTTACACATTATAGAATAAAATAGCAAAGCAAAGTAAAGCAACACTGGCTAATGTACCTTGGCAATTTGCACTTCTGCAGAACATTACTAGTTGTGTGCCTTCTTGACTATCACTTCACATAGTGCTCAAAAATCTAACAATCTCAGTATCGAATAGACTCATATTATCTGATATGTCCAGACCCTGGACGAGCTTCTGCAGTTTTTCAGACCTGAATGGGATACACCAAACCTCTGAATTTCTCAAGAAGAATAACAGGTCAATGTTGTGACCACTGCTTTGGAGGTTACTGGTAGCCTTGACATTGATAGTTGAACTATCGATTTCAAGATTCTCAGTTTTGTATGTTGGTTCAGATTCCATTGTTTTAATTCCTTTTGACCATGACTACATTACAGCATTCAGATTTCTGTTTTTCATTCATGGGATGTGGTGTTGCTGGCTGGGCCAGTATTTATTGCCTATCATGAATTAGCCTTGAGAAGGTGATTGTGAGCTGCATTCTTAAACCTTCCTACTACCATAAGATCAGAAGTGGGGATGTTCACCAATGATTGCACAATGTCCAGCACCTTTTGGGACTCCTCAGATGCTAAAACAGTGCATGTCCAAATACAGCACGACCTGGACAATATTTAGGCTTAGGCTGACAAAGTCACACAAGTGCCAAACAAGACCATCACCAGCAAGAGACAATCTAACCATCATCCCTTAACATTCATTGGCATTACCATCACTGAATCCCCCACTATCAGTGTAACTCCTGACTTCCTGCATTGGTTTGGCAGAGGCAGGGAGTGTTGGGTGTTGGGGAGTGCAGAGGAAGTGTGGAGCAGAGGAAGGGGGAACATGTCCAACAGTGAGGCAAATGGGGGTCTGGTGCACAGTGGCAGAAGGGTGAAGCATGTCTAACAGTTGGGGAAATTGGGGATCAGATCCAAACTGGGGAAAGAGAATGCCAGATTCCAGGAGGTAATAGGTCAGCGACTGGGTGATGTATGTGGTCCAGCAGAGATGTAGTGAAATAATTATGGGGTCAGTTTAATAGTTACTCAGGAGTAGACAATGGATTCAATGGTCTCACTTTTCCTGAGTAACTATTTACTTAAGTTAATCAGAGCCCTCCAATTTAAATAAAGACTTTCACAACAGTTATCAGTGTAGACAAATTGACCAGCAGAATGTTCAATTTCATGGTCAATTCCTTTGGCTACAGTGGGAATCTGCAGGGTCTCCATGTGCAACTCCCACCTAAACTGGAATAATGACTGGCCGCAGAAAAATCCAAGCTGTTATTCCTATTTTCTGATTCCACCTGTTAATCCACAATCCATGCTAATATGGTAATCCCAACTCCTTACCTCTAGTTTAGTTTATTAGTGCTTTGTGGATCACCTCACTGAATGCTTTTTGAAGTTCCAAAAAATTACATATATTGATTCATAGAGTCATAGAGATGTACAGCCCGGAAACAGACCCTTCGGTCCAACTCATCCGTACTAACCAGATATCCTAAATAAATCTAGTCCCATTTGCCAGCATTTGGCCCATATCCCTCTTAAACCCTTCCTATTCATGTACCCATCCAGATGCCTTTTAAATGTTGTAATCGTACCGTCTCCACCCCTTCCTCTAGAAGCTCATTCCATACATGCACCACCCTCTGCATGAAAAAGTTGCCTTTTCAAATCTTTCCCCTGTACCTTAAGCCTATACCCTCTAGTTTTTAACTCGCCCACACTGGGGAAAAGACCTTGTCTAGTTACCCTATCCATGCCCCCCATGATTTTATAAGCCTCAATAAGGTCACCCCTCAGCCTCCAACGCTCCAGGGAAAATAACCCCAGCCTATTCAACCTCTCCCTATAGCTGAAACCCTCCAACCCAGGCAACATCCTTGTAAATCTTTTCTGAACCCTTTCAAATTTCACAACATCCTTCCTAAGGCAAGGAGATCAGGATTGTACGCAATATTCCGAAAATAGCCTAACCAACGTCCTGGATAGCTTCAACGTGACCTCCCAATTCCTACACTCAATGCACTGACCAATAAAGGTAAGCATACCACATGCTTTCTTCACTATCCTATCTACCTGTGACTCCATTTTCAAGGAACTATGAATCTGCACTCCAAAGTCTCTTTGTTCAACAACTCCCCCAGCAACTCCTTACCATTAAGTGTATAAGTCCTGTCCTAATTTTCTACCTTGCTAGTGAGAGAATTTTAAAGTTCTTAGTGGATTTTTCAAACGCAACTTCTCTTTCATAAACCAGTGAAGGATCTGTCTCATCATTTGAAGATATCTTAAGTATTCCCTTTAACAATCCCAAATAATAGATTTTAAAATGCTCCCTAACTCTGATGTCAGGCCAGAATGGTCTATCCCATATTTGCCTTTTCTTTCTTGAGAAGTGGGATTATGTTTGTTTCTTCCCAATCTACAGAAGGCAGGAATATCGGTGGCATGCATTCAGCATCTTTATAGTCGCTTATGATACAGGCCATTCAGTGCAGCAGGTTTGATACTTGTAATCACAATAATTTTTCCAGTACTGTTTTCTTACAAGTCCATGTTTCTTTTAAATTCCTCATTCTTGCTAGACCCTTGGTTTCCCACTATTTACAGAACGGGTTTTGTATCTTCCATTGTGAAAACAAAAATAAATTAGTTGTTTAATATCTTTGCCATTTCCTCTTTCCCATTATAGTTTTGTCTATCTCTGTATTGAAACAACCCACATTTACTTTCACTAGTTACTTCCTTTTTACATCAATTTTGTTGCCATCCTTTGAATTCCAAAATCCTCCCAATTTTCAAACTACATCACGAGCCACCTCCTTTAATCTATTCCTACCTTTAACATCTCTTGTTACCTGCAGCTAGAATATTTATCTTGTGCACTTTTTATTCCTTAGGGAAATATATATTTAGCTGCTTTCTAGCATTGGACACGAATGTTACTGAAAAGACCCACTATCAAAGTTTTCATCTTGTACTCATCAGGGCAGATGCAAGAATACCACATTTCAAACAGAACAGCAGTTTATACTACATCGGAAATAAGATGCTAATTGGTTGGGAAGTGTCCTCTATTTTGTCAAAGCTTTGCTATGGAGAAAGAATAACAGAAATTGTTTATTGATGCCCTCAAGGCATCCCTGAAGAGTTCAAATCTTACTGCTAAGTCATGGATGTCCTGGCCTGTGACTGACCAGAACAAATTGTTCATACAGAAAAGTACTAAATAAATTGAGAGGCTTTGCTAGGAACATATAGAGACGAAGTCAAGATATTGGAGAGAGCATGCAAACTCTCCATAAATTCATCAACCAATCCTCCAAGCACCAGCTAGTCACCTGCCCTGCATATGGCAGAGTCTGCAGATTGCCCATTGAACTTATTATCTATATTTCTCAGAACCCATTGAACAGGAGTGGAAACAAGCCCTCTTTGATCCCATTGCACTGTATACGAAGAACCAGTATACCACCAATTTTAAAGAACAGGACAATATTCCCTGAATTGATACATACAGACCAAATCATCAGATGTTTATCTACATTGACTTTAGTAGTTATTTGACAATCTTGCTGAGAATATGTCTAAGTTTTTACTCATTCATGCAATTAGGCTGGACCAGCAGTTATTGCCCATCACTAATTGCTTAGAATTAAATTACTTGCTAGGCCATTTCAAAGGTCAGTTAAGTGTCATTTCATTGCTGTGGATCTGGAATCACACATAAGCTAGACCAGCTAAAGATGGCAGATTTCCTTTCCTGAAGGCCATGCGTGAGATAGGTTTTTAAAATAATCACCAATGGCTACATGGTTTTCATTAAACTAACTTCATTTTTAATTCAATTTTCACTACCTGTTATGTGGGATTCAACCCCATGACCCCAGAACTTTAGTCGGGGGCCACTACTAATATGGTGACATTATTGCTATACCATGACTTCCCTGATGGATATCCAAATCATGCTTTGTACTTCCTGCTAATAATAGTAAAAGCAACAATTTGATTCATCTCTAGCATTTCAATTTATAACAGTTGAATTAACCTACTTGGTTGATCTAACAACCACCTTCGGTGTCTGGATACCTCATCCTGAAAATCTCCACTTTGTCATCTCTCTCTGGCTTTGAAAAATCGGCTAAGACCATACTTCCAGACATCTTTCACCTTCAAGACCTTTCTACTCAATGGTTTGCTGTCCATTCTTTTTTGTCGACTGCCCTGTTAAGCACCCTGAAACATTGTGAGGAATGCTGTGGAAATATTTGTTCTTGTCATGCTTTCTGCACCCAGGGCTCAGTGTGCATGTACTCATTATCCCCAAGAGCAATACAATTCTTCTTTCAAAGTGAGGTGAGTAAGAGTTCTGTGCATGAAATACCCCAGGCTGTAATGTCATCAATTCTGGGAGTACAGTAATTGGAAGCAGTCACTTGAAACAAGAGTACTATACTCAGACCCTAGGGAAATGCTGACAGGATTAGATTTGGCTTGTCACTGATCAGAATGACTCACTAGTGAAGTTTGCAGCCAGCTGTGGTCTGGGATGCACAAACTAACTTAAGTTTGGCAGAAGACCGCTTTTGAATAACTTTGCAAGGTCCTTCATGAGTGGAGACATGGATACAACTGAGTCAAAAGTAAGAAAGCTGATTGTGGATTACTTTAAGAGGCACCCTACTGGGGAGCTCAGCACTAGCTTGGATATTCATTGTATTGACCAGCACTAAGTTTGTTTTGAGATTTGGCTTGTGGAGAGAGTAGAAATGTTGATCATCGAGGATGCTGAGGCAAATCATTAACACTCTTACTCCTGCATCCTGCTGAATTTGGCTAACTCTAGACCAGGAATCCAACATTGGATCTTTTGGTCCCTAAGGTTCAGCTATTAACTGCTCAAAATGCTTGGTCTATTTTAGCTTGTACTGTAACAAATGAACTAGGAGCAGGAACACATAATATGCCCTCTCAAGCCTGCTACACTAATCAGTATGATCATTCCTGATCTTTGCTTCAACTGCACTTTCTTACAATTTCCCATAATCCTTGAGAGACTGAAAATCTAGCACAGCCTCATATATTCTCAATGACAGAGCATCCACAACTCTCTGGAGTAGAGAAATCCAAAGATTCACAACCCTTTGAATGAAGTAATTTCTGTGCATCTTATTCTAAAATGATTGTGATGAAACATGGGATTCTAAATTACTGCAATGTAGGATTGCAGTATAGGATCCTACGATTCCTTTGTCGTCTTCACAAAGCAAAAAACCTTTTTTAAAAAAAACCTATTTGATCCGTGAAGTTACAACTAAATTAAGTTTGTAGAGGTGATAGGAAGGAGATTGTCTCTGTCTCTGTAATGAGTACTGTAAAAGTGTGTCTTTGGGAACTGGAAAGAAGAGTTTTGATTTCGGTATAGGAGTGTTGTTTTTGGAATCTGTAACAGCTTGTTTTTTTTGGGAATAATTGTATTTTACTATGTGTTTCTAAACCTTTAAATTTGTGCTCATATAGAAGTAGTTTGGTTTATTCTATTTTATCTTAATTTATTTCACGGAAGAAACTTCTGCTTTTTTTTCTGTTGCGTCTCAGTCCTGGGAGACCACCTTGTTAAAAACAAAATATGATCTATCAAGCTGATTTCAGTCTGAGATCTGATTAGGCCAGTGATAGCATCAGCTGGAATTATAACAATGTGGTGTGTGATACCATGAGCAGTTGTCAGCTTTGTTTCTACATTTCTTCATAGATTAATATAACTTTATATAATTTATTTGTGATCTTCATTCATGTTCAAAGGATCACATACAATATATAAATGACACACACCATTGTTCATTTATGTGAAATTAAAATGTTTGTAAGCCAGACTAAATATTGAATTTAAAATTAATCTCTACTTAAAGAAGGCAGAACAAATGAACATCAATCTTGTAACTTGAAAGATAGTATTTGTACTGTTTATATTAAAGAGGACTATGTGGAATTGGTAAGCGTCATCAGAACTGATGTTAGCAGCATGATTTCTCTGTTTCTACAGACTACTTCCTGATCAAGCAGTAGAGTTGTAGAGTCATAAAGTTGTACAGCGCAGAAAGAGGCCCTTTGGCCCATTGTGTCTGAGCTGGTCATCAGACACCAATCTATATATTTTAATCGTATTTTCTAGCACTAGGTCTGCAGCCCTGTATGCTGTGGTACTTTCTGTACCACTCCCACCTTGAGTAGCTGTAAGAGTTTTAGGTATTTATTGTCTAATGTGATGAAATGTATTGGATGCATGTGTCTGGATAAATCAATTCATCTTGGACAAAACTGAATTCCCTCTCTAACATGCCTACCTACAAAATGTGGACTGCAACTATTCAAGAAGGCAGTTCACTACCACCTTCTCAAGGGCACCTAGGGAAGGGCAATAAATGCTGGACCAGCCAGTGGCAACCGTGTCCCACAACTGAATTTGAAAAACTGAATTGGGGATATTGGGTCTGTGGATGATGGTGATACATTAACCCCACAAATAGGTTGCTCTGACTTGGGTGGCATGTAATAATGTGTGCCTCAGAATTAAGTATGATTTAAAATTTAACCCTATCCGCTCAGGTTTCCCAGGCCTCAGGAAATACATCAACTAAAGGGAGGTGAGGACCTATCCACTCCAGGACCATACTACCTTTTCCGCATGCCTGCTGGATCCAGTTTACCTCCTCCACCCACTGCTGCATTCCCCTTCAGCTCTTGTTCGGATCCTTTGAATTGTTTTCCTTCCACTCACACCGTTCTCCTTCCAAACTCCACCCCCTCCCCTAGGATCTCTGATCTGCTCCACCACCAGCCCTCCAGTGTCTCCCCACAGATTCTTTGTCTTTTTCTATCCCCGACTCTCCTGATCTCCCATCACCAACCCTTGAGATCTCTCCTTCTCCCCTGAATCTGCAGACCTCCTGAGCCCCCCACCACCAACCCCGCTGAGATCTCTGATCTCTCCCTTCCTTCTTCTTATTCCACTGGTGCTAACAGCTTGTCCACCCGAATGCCAACGGGCCTTACAAGCTGCCTGTCTGAGGCCAGAGAAACACAGATTATAAATGTTAAGTGGATTATGCCATGAAATTTCACAGGACCTGTGGGCAACTTGTTCCTCTTTGTTTCCTGAATGTAAAGCAGTCACCCTACTCCTGCCTGATATCGAACTAATTGTGAATATGCTGGGTTATGTACATGGACTAGTCATTCTTGAATGGTTAGCAACAAGAGGCACACCATTTCTTGTCTGGATACATTTCTACAGAATTCTATATGGATGTGGTTTCGAAGGTACTTAACCCTGTGTTACAATGCACCTGCTGCCCAAATTCCAAGTTCCTTTAATATGCAAATCAGGTTTCTGAGCACTACATTGGACGCCGGTCAACACACCAACCAATTCCAACCAGCTAGTGATGGAGCTGAAGAAGAGAATTTTGTGTGACCAGGAGAAGCAGGAACCCCACACAGAAATAATCTGGGCCTTTTTTAAACAGCCTGGGTTTTCTGCTTACTCGTTTATATATGCCTGAATGTGGCACATTGAGTGCCAATAGCATGACCACAGTGATCCCTGCTAATTTAACTCCTAGCTGCTGTTTTTTTCAGCTGAGTTGAGCTTCTCCAACAATGTTGTTATTCTTCCTTTACTAAAGATTTAGTACAGGTTTTGCATATTGCAATTATTACTCAAAATAAATTGAAATACATCTTTTGGACTCCTTTTCCTGAAGTACCATTGTGAATGGAACGTAGCTGCTTCAGTAAAATGTTGGGAGGAAAGCATCTGTGGCGGAATCATTGAAAAAGCATTTATCTTAACATAGTGTAAGTGCACAGACTGAGGAGTGTGTTGTTTAGCTGCATAAGGAAGCAATTGCAAAATATTAAAGGTACATCTGTCTCCAAATGCAAAGAAAAAGAACTTTTTTTTGTAAACATACACATTTATCAGTAATTTGGAGCGTGCTGCATATTCTTGTGTTGCACATTGAATAAAATTCGATACCAGTAAGTATGTGTGTAGGTGAGGAAAGCTGAGCTGTGAATGATCAGCAGCTGCTACTTGTTGTGAGGCAGATTGCCAGTAGACTACATGTTAATTCATCCTTATTCCACTTTGGAGGAAGGAATGGAAACTGAGATCATGATCAACAGGACAGCGTGGGTAGGTTATAGGTTGATTAAACAATACTTAAACAGTCTGCCTCAATGATGAAGTTATCACAGCAGACTATAGGCAGATAATGTGGTTTTTTAACCTGTAGTTTAACTCTGAGCAAAGGAAATGAATTTCCTATTCAAAAGACTATGCCATAAACAAGCTGCAGGGATTGAATCCAGAAGTCTGCTATCAAATGTTAGCAATTATTTGTGTGGTTATTTTGTTTGTCAGGTTTACTTTGCTTTTATAAAATGTGCAATGTGTATAAATTTAACTTGAGCAATAGTGTAAAATAGGCAATAGGAAATTATCAAGGCTAAATATAAGTGGAAGATAGGCTGCTGCTTCGCTATTATCCAGTTTAAGCTACTGCTGAAGGCAAAGTTATTAACTATTATCCACAGTTTCTAAAGATATGAAGTCACCATAGTCTTACAAGACGATAGGGCTCTTCTCTCCGTAGAGAGAGATGACTGGTGGTGGTTTAACGTGACGGTCACCACACCTTAGGTAAGGGGAGAGCTTGAGAAGGAAAGTCCTTCATGGACTAAGCCAGTACAGGAATTGAACCCATGCTGTTGGCATCATTCTGCATTGCAAACCAGCCATCCAACCAACTGAGAAAAGGGTGTGTGCCGTAATGGAGGGCAGTTGCGGTGAATAATGGCAATTGGTGTGTTTCAAGTATCCTCAAATAATTGTCTCACAAACAAGGTACAGCTCCAACCTAGGCAGAAGAATAAAGTTTAGTGGAATACAGTAAGTGAAACCGTACGTAGCTTTATGCAATAAGGGAAAGAGCATTAATCACGAATAGCAAAAGAAGCTGATATTTTTACAGAAGTCAATGTCCTGTCAAAATCTGCCTGTATGATAAAGCAGGTAATGGAATTCTATTGTAAGTGGAACTAAGGAAATACATTGGAATGTCAGATTTCTTTCCTTCTAAAGCTTAAAGACCGTTGAGATTTATTACTCACTTACTAAATTGAAAAGTTGGGTTTGGGACTTTGTCCTATCCTTTGGTTCTTTGTCATGTGATCTGCATTTCACTGCAACGTCGCTCAATGGATTACATTTTAAAAATAATATTTTCTCTTTTTCCAGTGTGTTTATTTTAGACCTCCAGTATCTGCAGTGTTATGCTTTTACAATACCATTTTCTGCAGTTCGTTATGAATGTAAGAGTTGATAAAATTGTACCTGAACAATTGTCCACTAGGGATAAATGTTTCCAATTATCTTTGTTGCAAATGGCTTGCCACCAATTTTAAATTAAATTTCTTATGTAAGGTGCACTATTTTACAGAAAAGGCAATTTAACTATGAATTTTTGAAAAATGTATGCAAAATCCATTATTAAAACGTTATGATAGCTACGAGAAGTAATCTTCTGTACCACTAGAATTGAAAAAATTATATAGCCTGAGAAATTAACTTTTAAATCCCTGTTAAATATGCATTCTATGATGTAAGTCCATTAGAGTCTGAAAGAGTTAATACTGAAGAGCATCTTAAACAGCACTGACAACAATAACGTTATATGGACTTGGTGGTAGAAGAGTTTAGGATTTCAAAGGGGTAAAATCTGACAGACAGACCCTTCATCTAATCTCTATACTAATATCTCTCCTATGTAACTAGTTGCTGATGTGCAATAATCTACTTCTTATTTGGTATAAAAGCCTCTTCTAGTTAGACCAGGAAGTGGTTTTCCTCTGACAACAAGGCCTTGTTGTCTCAGATTCTCCAGCATCTGCAGTTCCTACTATCAGTGGTTTTCCTCTACCATCTTACACCAAGCAGGCCCTGTAGCTCCTGACATTTAAAGCGGATGGTGGTAGGAAAACTGCCACATACTGAAATGCAGACATCATTTGACTGCATGTACAACAGATTCTGCATTTAACAATAATAACTTGCATTTACACAGAGCCTTTCATGTATCCTCTTATGGGAAGGACAGTAGAGAGGCCGAGAGGATTAGAAGGGCAATTAAGAGCTTTTGGTCCAAACCGTTCAGGGACAGCTTCCCAAAGTGAAGTAATAAAAGTCAAAGGATTTCAAGAGGCCAGTATGGACAGAGGATGTTACAAAGATGAAGTAATGTGATGTATGTGACAAGTTAACTGAAGAATTTGAAAAGAAAGATGAGAATTTTAAAATCAAGGCAGTGATGAAATAGGAGCTATTATAGGTCAGCAAGTATAAAAGTGATCGGTGTACAGGACATGGTGTGAGTTAGGATACTGGTGGCAGAGTCTCAAATAAGCTCAAGTTTACAGAGAGTACAACATGGGAGGTCATCACTGTTACTGGGAGGACATTCCCTGCCATAAATAAATCTCTTCATAAACAGATCTGTCGCAACCCCTCGATTCATTCTTTTGGTGGTGCTCCTAAAATTTATACACATTAATTATTTTTTGACCTGATCAAAGTCCTTCACAATTGTCAGTACTTCTGCCAGATCTTCACTTATCCTTCTGTTTTCAAAAGAGCAGAGTTTCTCTAGTCTGTTGCCATAACTTAAGCTTCTCATCACAGATATCATCTTAGTGAATCTCTTCTAAACCATCTCCCTAGTCTTGACATTATTTCCAAAACCTAACCAGTAACATGTACAGTTGAGCAATTCCCTGCTTTTCAAATCTGCTATTTTTATATGAAAATAGACCCAGTATGCTTCTCATTAATCGGTTAATCAACCTCTTCGATTTTTTTAATATTAAAGTAGCTGTGTCCCTATATTTGTCTGTTCCTCTGAATCCTTTGAATCTTCACTTAGAATATATCTTGGTGTACAAATGGCCACAAATAGGCTTGGACCTCTGCTCCTGTGTTAGGACATTTCCTAGCTCTGCAAATCTAGCCTAGAAGATCCTAAAGTTGGGATCTTCAATGTGGGGTAGACAAGTTCTCTCCAGGATCAGATCCTAGAATGAGTGGAGAGACTGCCAGGTGCAGAAGTAGTCTTGGTGGAAGTCTTGGTATCCCAGCACAGTCAAAAGTTCTTAAAAACAGTCAACAAAACATAAAACTGCCCTCCAGATCTTAGCCCACTCCTTCCTCAACACTTGTGCACTGCCTGTGGCCAATTCATGCCAAGTTAATGCTGCATCATGCCCCAACCCCATCCTCATCTCCATCCCTCAGATGCCCTCCGTGCCAACATATACCTCTCTGTACAGCCTCAATGACACTTTATAGCAGCTCTGCCAACTTGGTGTGAAAACATGCCAATGCGTTTCCCCCACTTTATCCGCTACCCTATATCCTCACAGCTACCATGCAAACTCATCCAATATTGAACATTGCCAGACCTCAGGACCGTGCTGAGATGAAATAAAGTTCTAAGTGTTTATTCTGGGGTTTTAAAATTCAAACACTCAAACACATTCACTACATTTCAGTTCCTTTACATAATTCCTTCTAACAACAAAGATTCCATTCAAGTAATCATTCCATATAAAACTAACTATTGGAATTCATAATCACGTTTCAAAGAGTCTATAACCACTTGGAGTTGTCAGTCAAATTTTAAAATGGCAGGCTTCCGACTGTATTAATAGAAGATTGTAAAATCAACCATGCAACAGGAATCCAGTAACAGTAGTCTTCCAGGTTAACAGGCAAGGTGAAATAACAAGCAGTGATTTCTTTTTAACACTACAGATATTTGTTGTTTTCATTAGAGATGGAAAAGAGCAGAGGTTTTAAACGCTTTGGCAGTTTGACAGTTCTTTTTTACAGTTCTGTTTTGACACTTCCAACAGTTCCAATGAGTTTCAGCATTTTCTACACACATATTACCTACTTTTAACAATCCCAAAGGGAACCATATCTTCTCCAAATGGTGCAACACCTCACCCAAAGGTGTCCTGTGACCATATCCAAAGGAGTTTTCCAAAAGGGCATCCTGGCTAAGTAAACGGATGCACAAAGTTCAGAATTATTGCAACCAGATCTAAACTGCACACAATGCATTTTGTCAACCTGGGTCACTAAAATTAGACATAAGTGGAGGTGACCAATGAGGCAATCTGTGTTAAAACCTCTTGAAACTTCCATTCATTCTGAAATGAATGGGACACCTACTGTCCTGAAATTCATCAACATTTGAAACTCAGCCAAACATTTATAATGGCCTCAGCTATTCAAACAATGGAATATACTCCCTGAGGAAGAACATCAGATACTCATTTCAGTTTTGAAACAGAGTGCCTTTCAGTTAATGGTTAGGAGTTAGATTTATTTTTCTAAGGGTAAATTTTCTTGCAGTGTAGTCAGTTTGTCCCAAATGTACAGCTTTTTGAAAAAAAAATCAGCTAGGGCCATTTACATCATAGTAAGTCACAGTGACATGATATTTTGTAACATATTCCACTAAATTATGGCATTACTTTCCATTAGAAAGTATTGCAAAACATGGAACATTTTAACTTAGCATTCAGGATGTTGCCGTTGCTACAATAAGCTTTCCACATTCTTCACAAACTCTGAAACACGTGTGCTTTTAATAGGCTTCAAAAGTACTGCATCACTAGATGAACATGCTGGACAAGAGGTAATCCGAGTTTTGTGCCCGATATAAAACGGGGAACCCAACATCAGAAGAGGATAGTGTATACACAGTAGCTTTCCTGATCCAAAAATGGCTAGACGAAAACGGCACACGGTCAGCAGTTTGGAAGAAAATTGGATTTTTTCCCAAAGAAAACTGTGCCTGGATTTTTGCAATGACCAAGTGTCTCTCATCATTGTGAAAATTGCAGAAGAGACTAACATTCAGAATATTCATCCCAAATATGGCGCCTAACATTCTTGTGGGAACGGGAAGAGTGACAGGTTGTGCTTAATAGAGGCAGCTATTGGGGAGATAACAATTGGGCAGGTAAAGGAGCAGTACCATTTCCTTATGCTTGAACAGTTCTGGAGTCCCATACAGGCTGACACGCTTTGAGCACAGGAATCAAAGTCAGAGAGTCCCACACCCTGTCTATTGACCTTGTGGTGAGCTATTCATCGCTGTCACCATTCCTGCTACCTAGGTACCTCTTATCATGTTTGACCCCAATGCCACACTTTTTCTCAACTTCCTTACTTCCACTGGAGTATCGATCAGGTCATGGACTATCAGAATAAAAACCGAAAGAACTGCGGATGCTGTAAATCAGGAACAAAAACAAAGTTGCTGGAAAAGCTCACCAGATCTGGCAGCTTCTGTGAAGGAAAAATCAGAGTTAACGTTTCGGGTCTGGTGACCCTTCCTCAGAAACATGTTCTGAGCTAGGGAGAACTCGATGTAGTGTGATGGAGATGTCCCACTCCTGTGAAGCAGAGCATGAGGGAAGAGCTCAAACTCTGCAACAAGATGCCCACAGAAAAACTGAGAAGTAAAGGTTGACACCTCCACTCCTGTGTCAAATAAGTACATGCCTGTAGGGCAAGGTCTCATTGTAGGGCAAGTCCTTATCACTCTAGATAAAACTGAGCCTCTTCTTGAAGGCACCTTGCCCATCCTGGCTCTTGGTGGGAGACCCAACTTGTTTGATTTCTAATGGGAAGGGAAAGCTGTTGCATTGATGGGATTTCTGTGCTTGGAAGCAGTGGTGGCCGTGGTTGTCAGTGGCAGTCTCGTTTGAATTTCCAACCCTGTCACAATTCCAACATCACTTTGGGACAGGACAGCAAGGCCTGGATCTGCGCTTGCTGTGCAACAGTTTATTCTGACCTGCCTCCTCAGCCTGAGGTTAACTTCCCTATGCCCACATTCAACTCCCCCTGGCAGTTGTCTCCTTCATGGTCTTAGGAGTCCATCTATTACCCTGATCTGGATGATGTGATCCTGCATTTCACAGAAAGATAATTGAGGTTTGTCACTATTAAGTCTCATTAATGGTATCTTAGATGCTCCATCCCTCATTGCATTTGCGAGGCAATCCTTCAGTTTCGTGTCCCTGGTTGATTGGAAGGAGTTGTTAGAGTATGGATTGCACTGCCTGGAAATGTGGTGAAGGCGGGTTCAGCTGAGGCACTCAAGAGGGCATCAGATGGTTATTTGGATAGAAATGGGTGTGCACAGATATGGGGGAAAGGGCAGGAGATTGACAGTTGAACTGTGTAGGCACGATGGGCCAAATGGCCCCATTCTGTGTCATAAAACACCTATGAATCTATAAAATAACCTTAGACTGATTGTAAGTGCCATTTATACGACCACTTGTCGAGCGATGATTAAAGTTTGGGTGCAGATGAATTGGGGGGATAGTGTACAGATGGAGCTAATAACTGATTGGTCTGTGGACTAGTGACTGATTATTGATGACAAAAGCCTTCTGCCTGCTAAATACTATATGATTGGGGATTTCTGTGGACCTTTTAAAATCTATGATTTTGTGACAGTTCCTCAAATAGCAAGGCTTGATTTCCAGCCTGCTAGCTTAGTACATTTAAACCAAATCCTTCATGACCTGAAGCCTTACTGTGGAATCCTGCCAACTACACCAGAAATGTAACATGAGATTTGAACAGACAGACAGACCAAAGATCAAGGAGCAGGCAGCCTTTATTCCACTGGCATCACGTCATTACAAACAAGAAAGGAAATTAAAGATAAACAAGGATCTGTTTGCAGTACCTACATGGAATGACATTATAGTGGATTACATTGGGCTGAGGAATTACTTTGTCTGTCTGCTTCCCTATCCCATCAGTTCTCTTCCAAAGATATCCTCTTTCCAACAAGAGTCCGTCTGACTGTTCTAGTTGCCCTCCATCACTGTCGCCTCCTTCTGTTTGATTCATTGATTGATTGATTGATCATTCTCACGTGTACTGAGATACAGTGAAAAGTGTTGTTTTGAGTGCAGATCTTCGGGTGCATACAAAGTGCATCAGGGTAGCAGAACAGAGTGCAGACTATAGTGTTACAGCCACAGAAAAAGTGCAGAGAGAGAAAGATCAACATTAACATTTGAGATGACGATTCAAAAGTCTGATAATGATGAGGATGAAGCTGTTTTTGAGTCTGTTAGTATGAGTTCTCTAACTTTTTATACCTTCTGCTACCTACCGACGGAAGAGGGTAGAAGAGAGTATAACCGGGGTGAGAGGGATCTCTGATTCTGTTGGAAGTCCTATTCCAAATGTTGAAGGCGAAGGTATCCAGTGGTGACAGCAGCAATACCAGGGTGAGGTGGATGCAGCTCCATCACAGCCGGAGGTTCCCCGGTGAACGAGGAGTAAGTCCCAGGCTTAATCCCCTGGTCCAGACGCAGGCTCAGCCAAGGCTCCAGATCTGTGTCTAGGCTGGGGAGCCTGACAGCAGAGGTGGCGATGGTGGTGGGTTTGGTGCCAGTGTAGGTCCCTGTGGCATCAGTGAGTTGGGCCCAGTGTGAACTCATAGCTGCAGCAGCATTGGTGCAGGTGAGATGGCACCGAAGCATGGCGATGCTTTGTTCGAGCAGGGGCAGTGGTGAAGCAACGTTGCAGCAGTGTCAGCAGTTTAGCAGCAGGAAAGCGAAGATCGGGATGGAGGAAAGGCCACCTAAGTTTATTGAGATAAGTCTATAGGATGAACTTTATTGTTTTAGCTTTTGGCTTTATATTCTGTGTTTTGGTTTATTTTCTGTTTTAAGATGGCAGCAGAGAGTGGCAACACTAAACAACACTTCTCACTGTATTTGTAATAAATACACATGGCAATAAATAAATCAAATCAAATCAAAAAAACAAATTAAAATGTAGGCTTCCCCAGGGATCAGTATAAGGTCCCTGCTTTTCCTGGTAATGACGCAGACATGTGAGTACTGGGCAAAATTTCAAACTTTGTAGATGAAACAAAACTTGGAAGTATTGTGAACTGTGCAGAGGATTGTGTTAATCTTTCAAGAGGGCACAGGTGGATTGGGACAATAGGGGTGAACAACTGTCAGATGAAATTTAACTCCAAGAAATGTGAAGTGATTAATTCTGGTGAGATGTCTCCAGACAGACAATGTAAACTAAATGGTACAATTGTGAAGTGGGTGAATTGCAGAAGACCTTAGACTATATGTGCATAAAACATTGACTATGGCAGGGCAGATTGAGAAAGCAATTAGTAAAGTGCATAGGATCCTTGGCTACATCAATAGGGACATAGAGTACAAAAGTGAAGACATCGTGATAAACCTGTACAAAGCAATATTTAGTCCTCAGCTGGAGTATTGTGTTCGGTTTTGGCCAGAACACTTCCTGAAAGAAGTGAGGAAGCAGCAAAGATGAATGGGAATTACTGCAGGGAATAGGACCTTCAGTTACATGGATAGATTGGAGAACCTGGGAAAGTTCTTGTTGAAAAAGAGAAGGCTAAGAGGACATTTGGTGAAGCTTTTGAAAGTCACAAGGACTGGATGGTGTAAATAAGGAGAAACGGAGGGGGAGAGAAAAAGAAAAACCAGAGTCAAGGTGATTGTTTCTTTAGTTGGTGGTAAGATTCAATCCTGGCTTTCAAAAGAGAATTAGGCAATTCTCTGTAGAGAAAAGAATTGGAGTAAAGGTAGGTGAGTGGAATTATGTACATTGTTCTTGTGGAGAGGCAGCAGGGACTCGATCGACTAAATGGCTTCTTTCAGTGCTGTCACACCTCTACAATTTTGTGAGAGTACATATTTAAATAGTTAGAAAAGTCTAATCTAAATGCTGTTATGGAATTGAATAATCCTATTCCGGGGATTCTGGCAGGTGGAAATTACAAATATATTGCACATTACTGTATCATCTGCTCGAAGACCCTGTAACTGTTTCATCCTTATTAAGGCCTCAAGATTGACTGCCTCTACAAAGCCTCACCAATACAAGAGGGAGGGAACGGGCAGTCATCAGTTGATTGTGAGAAATGTGAACCCTATCTGCCGTACACATCCGTGCTGTCAGTTTTCAGATAGTGGAAATAATCACAAACAAAAGTAGATTTGGTCTCCTGCAGCACAAATGGAAGTTCAGTTTAAAACTCACTGCTGGGTTCCCAAGGCACTTGCCCTTTCAACACTCATCGCGGGCACAAATGCTGCTACCCTTGGCCTCTTCACAAAACTTCACAGCCCGCTTTTCTATTTGCCATCCCTCAGCTGTGCTCTTGCCCACCCACCTCCATCCCCAGCAGCCACTGAACAGCCAGCTTCCCCTCACAACCCAGATATCACTGTTGTAGGCTCTTTCTCAATTGCCAGGATCTGTCCCCAAGGCTGTTGCCTCATGCCACTGGCTTTCCCTTTCACCAAAGTGTTGGCCACGTGCCCATTTGACTGGCTGTCTGGGGGAAGAAATGGAACAAATCAAAAATAAGAACGGAAAGCTGTCTTTAACTTCAACAGAAACTCTGCTTCCCCAGCCATGCATGCTTGTTCAATTGTTTGTTCAGCCTCCTCTGTATCATCCCCCTTACCTGAACCCCAAAACACACACCTCTCTCTCCATAAATTTTCTTCAATGCATCTTACAATTTGCTGATCTCATTGCAGTAATCTGGCCACTCAAAGTGATGAATATTTGATTAATTTTGAACACATTGAAATGCCATTCCATTTGTCATTTTAAAAATCAAACTGCAATTTGACTTGCCTTCCCAGTAACTATTGCCCTGTGCAAGAAAGCTCTCAAATTGAATGTGATGGTCAAAGGCCAGGAAGGAGCAATTGAAATGGAGAGATGCATCATAATAAACTTGGTTTCAATATTAAGATTTATCTGAACAATTGAACGTTTAAACTACATAGTAAAACAAATCTGGAACGTTATCAATTGATAAACCCCATAGTGGTAAGATACTGGCTTGTAGTATGGATTACTGAAACCTATATGGTAAGAGGAATTATTTTATGAAGTTCATTGCCTTTTTTCTAAAATTGAGCAAGATTGGACATGTTTGACTTGTGTATCGTCTTAGAAAAACAAACTATATGGAGCGAAGCCCTGAGAAAAGAGTGCAAGCACAGAAAGGCACCAGGGACCCATCTGAAAGAATCTTTGAATCGCTGTTTCAGTGTGCAATGGTTAGCAGCATCTGATAAAGATTTATTTTTCCATAATCATCCAGTTGTCTCAAATGTTCAAAGGTGATGGGCAATGAGAAAGTGATATCCTGAGCATGGCAGCAACAAAATCAAACATTGCCAAGATTACAATGTGGGAAAAGGGAGATTGCCTACTTTGCTGGGAAGAATAGAAAAACAGAACATGTGAATGGAGACTGCAAGACAATTCATTGGAGTGTCGTTGTGTATGAATCATAAAAAATTAGCATGTTAACAAGTAATCAAGAAGGTGGTTGGAATGTTGGCCTATATTTCAAAGCAGAATAGGATATAAAAGTAGGGAAAGATTACTGCAACTTTCCAGGGTATTGGTGGGACCATGCCTAAAATCCTACGGTGTGTGGTTTTGGCCGCCATACTCAGTGAGGAACATACATGGCAGCCCAGGGAAGATTTTTAGTAGGCTGTTTCCTGGTGTGAAGGGCTTGTCTTAGGAGGAAAATGTGAGCCGCTTTGGGCTGTGAGGCTTGATCTTACTGAAACTTTTAAGATTCCCTTCTGTGCTTTCACAGTTCAGTGAATCTTTCTGGGGGTGGGTGGACTTGGTTTTTCTTGCTGAGGCCATGATCCTCCTCATAGGCAAATCTAAAATTAGGGGACACAGTTTAAAAATAGGTCATTCCCATTTAAGATGGAGATGAGGAATTTCTTCTGTCAGAGATTAGTGATTGTTTGTAATTCAGTGGAGGCTGGGTCACTGAATCCATTCCTGGCTGAGTAAGGCAAATTTTTTAATTGAAGAGGTGTCAAGGATTAGATGACGGGGATGAAAGTAGAATTAAGACCACAATCAGATCAGTGACATGATTGAATGGCAGAGGAGGCTCAAGCAGCTAAATAATCTGTTTCCATTTCTTAGGTTTTTTAAAGAATGTATTAACGGACTGTACTGCGGGCACCATCAATGACACCTGACAACCATACAACCATACAACTATATCAGCAAAGAGAGCAAGCTTTTACTGACAGCTGTAGACATCCAAATTATTTTACTTAGGAAATATTGGAGTATTTGATTAAAAAAAAGTAAACGGCTCTAATTCAGGACTTTTATTCCAAATATTTGTTTCTGAAATAACTGCCTAGAGGCCGAGACCCATCACCAAGTCTCCCTTTATTTACATGTGTACAGTACACTGACTGTGACCAGCCAGCTCGGAGTCAGTCACCTGAACTGAAGAGAATCTAATCTCCTGGTTATATTTTTTTAACTGAGGAGATTCTAATCTCTTGGTTTTTTTTAATTATAAAAACCCCTACACTACTGCCATCCAGCAGTAGTGCATTTTTCCCCAGCACCCTTGTTGTGCATGTGCAGGTGTGAGACACAGTAAAAAAACGCTAGGTGTGCTGTGCAAATGACTTTATTAACAAACCACCCCAAACACCCATGTGGCCAAAGTATCAATATCAAGCAGAGCCCCTGTAGGGGCAGTGCCTATGTGAAAGAAAAAGTGATAGGGATCAAATAAAAATAGAGTTTGTGGGGGAAATAAAGCACTCCACCCTCTGCGGTGCCCAGCTCTCCCAAAAGGCATCGAGAGTGCCAGTGCACACCGTATGCTCCTTCTCCAGGGATGCCTGGGTGCGGACATAGCCATGGAAGAGGTTCAGGCAGTTGGCCATAATGACCCCCTCCATGGTCCACAGCCTGGACCTATTAACGACCAGCTTGGCCAGGCCCAGGAGCAGACCCATGAGGAGATCCTCTGACCTGAAATGACCTCCATCTCCGTAACGGGTACCCAAAGATCAGGAGCGTGGGGCTGAAGTGCGACCAAATACACAAAAGGAGGGCTTTGAGTCAACTGAAAGGGGAGTGCAAGTTCCCACACCCAATATATACATGGTCCACGGACTCCGCAGCGCCACAAAACAGACAGTTGGGCTGGGAGTCCATGAACCACCACAAATCTGCAGCTACATGAGACTGTTGCATGCAACACTCTCCACCCCAGATCCCCGAGGGAAAGAGGGAGGACTCCTTTGTAGAGTGCCCTCCACTGGGGATCCCTGTTGCCCAGTGGCAAATGGGCACGCCAAAGCATGTCCGTCTCCTGGTTATATTGGTCAACCAGGGCTTGACAACCTACTTAACAACGCCAATCAACAACTTAATCTCAACAAGGTCAACCTGGCTCCAATCACTACGTATTCAGTCGATCAGAATGTGAAAATGTGGCTTATCTATGGAGTGATATAAAATACAGTGACTGTGTCCGTGCAACTTTTAGTTCATTGCTATGTCCAAATTCCAATTAGAAAAATAGGAACGTAAGGGGCTAGTTAGAGGCCAGCACCATCCCGATCCCAGGCCAAGCATCAACAGGCGGGATGGTGTCGGAAGAGTTACCCCCCCATTGGCAGGTAGCCATGTGCACTATGTTATATGGCTATTTACAGAGGGCACTTGAAAAGTTCTTGTCAGTCAGCGAGCAATCCCTTGGAGTGACGACCACACCTGTTAGCTGGAGATGGCCTCTAAGGTTTTGGAGTAGATCTGTAGCTCGGGTTGTGGGTGTTGAGGTTGGTTGGCTCGCCGAGCTGGTTTGTTGTTCTGCAGGTGTTTCGTTACCGTGCTTGGTAACATCCTCAGTGCAGTCTCTCATGAAGCGTCGGTGTGTTTTCCCGCCTGGTTTTTAAACTCTGGAGATGGCCTCACAGCAACAAACCAAAAAGCCAGTCTTCCAAGCAGGCCAGTGCCCCCCTTCTGTCTGCCTGCCATACAGGCTGTGCTGTGGAGGGGGGCCCTGACTCCTGAGCCCATTGTTTCTTTTAAAAATTGCAGAGTGCCTCAAGATGGAGGAGCCCCCACCACCTCAAACCCCTCACTCCCTACTCTTTGGTCCTTACAAGATGGAGGGCCTCCTAGTGACATTTCAAGCTAAGGGCCTCCCATGCACCCACCTGCCCTAAGATGCCACCTGCTGTGCTTGATTGGCTACTTATTGGTCCTGACCCTTATTTGATCCCATTGGCGAGGTTCTCGCCCAAAATCCTGTTGATGGGTCATCAGACATTGGCACACGGATGGCAAAAGTAACAGGTTTTGTCGATCATCTTGCTATTGCAGGGAAATCTAAGCTGCTGAGCTAGTTTCCTTTTTTAAAATAATTAGTCTGCTAGCTATTCAATCAAAATGTAAACATTCTACAGGATCTTTTTCAATGTACATTTGTTTGACGGCCCCTTTTGAAATTAATAGAAATATTTAAATTCGCAAAGCCCAAGTAATTACTTCAAGATATTTCATTCACTGATTTGCAAATGACTTCCTCCTCACCTCGTACACTTGTTTCTCTTTCAAAACTTCTGAAAACAAAATCCTCCCTTGATCTTTCTATCCTTACGAACTACTAACCTATTTTCCGAGCACAATTAGATATTTTCTAATTTTAATTTTCTAACATTTTCTAGAACAGGTGGCACTTCTGCCTCAGAGGCAGGGACACTACCACTGCACTACAAGAAGGTCCCCCAGCACCCTCATTGCCACATTGTAAACTTAGGATCCATCTTTTTCGCATTAATGAATAAAAGAAACCGACAAATTTGAATTTCTGTAATCGCATCTCTTCCCCTGCTACAGCATCTAATTGCCCTAAATCAACATTACAAATATTTTTGTTATGACTATGGCTGTGGTACAGTCTTCTTCCTCAAACATGCCTTTCATAGTCAAGAGATAACAAGGTGCAGGGCTGGATGAACACAGCAGGCCAAGCAGCATCATAGGAGCAGGAAGGCTGACGTTTCGGGCCTAGACCCTTCATCAGAAATGGAGGAGGGGAAGGGAGTTCTGAAATAAATAGGGAGAGAGGGGGAGGCGGATAGAAGATGGATAGAGGAGAAGATAGGTGGAGAGGAAACAGACAGGTCAAAGAGGCGGGGATGGAGCCAGTAAAGGTGAGGGTAGGTGGGGAGGTAGGGAGGAGATAGGTCAGTCCAGGGAGGACGGACAGGTCAAGGGGGCGGGATGAGGTTAATAGGTAGGAAATGGGGGTGTGGCTTGAGGTGGGAGGAGGGGATAGGTGGGAGGAAGAACAGGTTAGGGAGGCGGGGACGAGCTGGGCTTGTTTTGGGATGCGGTAGGGGGAGGGGAGATTTTGAAGCTTCCCGCAATAATAACCAAAAAAGAATCCCCCTCGTCCTCACGTACCACCCCACCAACCCCCGGATCCAACACATCATCCTCCGACACTTCCGCCATCTGCAATCCGACCCCACCACCAAAGACATTTTTCCCTCCCCATCCTTATCTGCTTTCCGGAGGGACCACTCTCTCTGTGACTCCCTTGTCCGCTCCACTCTCCCCTCCAGCCCCACCACACCCGGCACTTTTCCCTGCAACCACAGGAAGTGCTACACCTGCCCCCACACCTCCTCCCTCACCCCCATCCCAGGCTCCAAGAAGACTTTCCACATCAAGCAGATGTTCACCTGCACATCTGCTAATGTGGTATAATGCATCCGCTGTACCCGTTGTCGGTGAAACCAAGCGGAGGCTTGGGGACCGCTTTGCAGAATACCTACGCTCGGTTCGTAATAAACAACTGCACCTCCCAGTCGCGAACCATTTCAACTCCCCCTTCCATTCCTCAGACGACATGTCCATCCTGGGCCTCCTGCAGTGCCACAACGATGCCACCCGAAGGTTGCAGGAACAGCAACTCATATTCCGCTTGGGAACCCTGCAGCCCAATGGTATCAATGTGGATTTCACAAGCTTCAAAATCTCCCCACCCTCTACCGTATCCCAAAACCAGCCCAACTCGTCCCCGCCTCCCTAACCTGTTCTTCCTCCCTCCCACCTATCCCCTCCTCCCACCTCAAGCCACACCCCCATTTCCTACCTATTAACCTCATCCCGCCTCCTTGACCTGTCCATCCTCCCTGGACTGACCTATCTCCTCCCTACCTCCCCACCTACACTCACCTTTACTGGCTCCATCCCCGCCTCTTTGACCTGTCTGTTTCCTCTCCACCTATCTTCTCCTCTATCCATCTTCTATCCGCCTCCCCCTCTCTCCCTATTTATTTCAGAACCCCCTTCTTCTCCCCCATTTCTGATAAAGGGTCTAGGCCCGAAACGTCAGCCTTCCTGCTCCTATGATGCTGCTTGGCCTGCTGTGTTCATCCAGCTCTGCACCTTGTTATCTCAGATTCTCCAGCATCTGCAGTTCCTGCTATCTCTGATACCCTTTCATAGTCAATCTTGACATCCTTCACCACTGGTTCTACTGCATTGTTCAGATGTGTAGGACTGCCTTTGCCTGGTGTAGTCGTAGAAATTAAATGGGCAATGTCCATAATCATTGCTGTGGAAGAAACAGACTTTGAGTTGAATATTGTGGCTAATTCCATGCTTCGTCATGTATCAGTTTTAAATATTAATGCTGGCTACCTCTGTCCTATTCTAAAATACAGCTCCCTATAATAAATGGGCAGAGGCCAGAGAGAAGATTTTTCTTGCAGGAGCTTTTTTATAATTTTGGATTTTTTTAAGTGGAATTTGTTTGATGGTTACTTAAAAATATTTGATTCAGCGCTTAGAATTTGGTGGAAGGTGAAGACATCAGCATTCAAAGTGACTTACTTCAAAAGCTGAAACCTAGGAGAATGGCACATTAATGTTATTATTGTACTTTTAATCATTACCAGGTTAGTCCAACAATCTGTTCCCTCCAGTGGAACAATAGTTTTGGAAAAGAAGGCTGGAAAGAGAATTTATTGCATCCCAGTGCATTATTGCACAGAAGTATTTGTTTTCCTCAAGCACATTGTATTTTATCTTTCATTCAGTTTGCAGTTTTTTTTTGGAATGTGAAATTGATTCCCCAACACTCCTCCTCTGCAACGTGAGGGCATTTGAGGTTACAAAAATATATAACTAACTGGGACATCTATTCAAATTTGGCGAAAATAGAAAGGATAGCTAAATGCTTATTTAATTGCTTTACAGTTAGTAAATTCAAACTGGATTCTTGAAGTTTGCATAGTAATTCAGTTCTTACAGCAAGATTGGCAAAGTACCAGACCTCTGAGTGTAAGGCAGCAGTGAGCTGGATCTCTTGGACCTCCTGTTGGGTGCTGATTTATTCAGTGGATTAGAGGAGGTTCATGTTGAGCATAAGTATTGGCTCAAGCTAGTTGAGTCGATGGATATTTTACCCTGTTTTTTCTATCTAAATGTGATCTGTTCATTTTTTTCTAGGTTAATATTAGAAGCAATTTTAGAGGATTATTAATGGCTTCATAATAATATTTGCAGATTCTTTCTTGGTTGGATGTTTTTGACATTCAAGAAATGTTTATTGTCTTATTTTGAATTATTGTTTGTACTTTTATCCTTGCTGGTGTTTTGTCTGTAAGTAGTAAATAGGGGAGAGTGCATTACTGCAGTTGGCACTCATTCATTGTCTTTGGCACCAAGGGCTTTGGAAACTGGATGAAGCATTATTCAAGAACATTGTAAAAGAGTTAGAGATGACTCCACCCTCAATAGGAAAGTTTCTGCTGCAACGCTTTAACAACAGCAAAGGTGATCTGCAAAATGTCAGCCTTGAATAGATTTTTAGAAGTCAGATCTGCGTAAAAGATGGAAATCCAGCAAAGAACTTGTACCTAGTTGCCGGTATATGCCTACCTGTTAATGAGATATACAGGGCACAACTTTCCCCACCTTGAAAATGGCAAAAGAGTTGATGAGAAGGGGAAATAATCCAGCAAGTTGTCCCTGGGGAGAAACTTGCCCCCTTCTTGTCACCTCAGCAGTAAAATGCTGGGTGGAAAGGACCTTGGGCAACTTTCTTATCTTGCCAGCAATTAAAGCCATTAAGTGGTCAATTAATGGTAATAAGGAATTCTACTTATAGCCATCTTGATGACCTGCCTTCCCAGCAGGTGTGAGATATGGCTGGTTTCCTGACTTGGCAGCCATGGCAAGCTGCCTGCGGAATTGGGTTGGGGTGGGGTCTCAAACTGATCCAATGCTGGGGTCATTCAGAGGCACAAATGGCAGGCAAGGAAAGCCATTCCCCAGCCTTGCCTCTGATCTGTCAACTCCATCCTCTCTCCACAAACTCCACCCTGTGAGAAGAAAAGATCTTACCTTCCTCATCGTTGAATCCACCGAGGAGTAAGCCTTGACTGGCTGACTTTCTGAACAATCCAGAGACTGTCTGTCTGGCCGCTGGGCCTGTAATGCTGAGGTCTGTGATAAGGCAAAATATTTTCCCCCATGTGCCTATCAGTTCTTAGTTGTCACCTAGCGCACTCCAACGACCACACTTTGAAAACTTAGAAGAAAATTCTGCCCACATCTTTTGAAATCTTCAGAAATCTACAAAAAGATAAAGGAGTTGAAAAGTTGAAAAGCAGACAGCAACCAACAAAATAAAGCATTTTCCGAAATGAGGATTCTTTGAGAAACCTGATAAAGTATGAAAAGCAACCTATTTAGGTCATTACAGTGATAATTTAATAAAGTTTCTTTAACTTATTGAAATTTATAAAAAACAATTTTAATGAACATGAATTATGATTTAAGTAGGCCAGACTCTGAAAACTCACAGTAAAGTGTATGTACCTCAGGGATATACTGTATTTTTCTAATAAAGAAGCTTTTCAATTTCTTTTTGCAATTTTAAAATAGTAACTCACCCATGCCTACCACATTCTTAGGTGGTAGTAGTAACTTTCTTTGTCACTTGTGGACTGAACTAAAACCCATTGTAGGTGAGGTGACTGGTTGAATGCTGCTCAGTGAATCGTTGAATCCCTAAAGTATGGAAACAGGCCATTCAGCCTATCAATTCCCAGCTGCTTCTCCGAAGAGCATCCCACCCAGACCCATCCCACTACCTCATTCCTGTAACCCTGCATTTCCCATGGGTAATCTACCTAGTTTGCTCGTCCCTGGACACTTTTGGCAATTTAGCATGGCCAATCCACCTAACCTAGACATCTCTGGATTGTGGGAGGAAACCAGAGCACCCAGAGGAAACCCACATAGACACAGCAAGAATGTGCAGACTCTACACAGACAGTCGCCTGAGGGTGGAATTGAACCCAGGAGCCTGGGATTGTGAGGCAGTAGTGCTAACCACTGAGCCACAATGGCATCAGGGGTTCAATGTTGCTCAATGGCTTGATGCTAGTGAATGATTCAATGTTGCTCAATGGTTTGATGTTGGCAAATGGTTCGATGTTGGTCAATGTTTTGATATTGGTCAATGGTTTGATATTGGTCAATGGTCTGATGTTGGTGTCTGGTTTGAAATTGTCAACACTGAACCATGAAAGAACAACCAACTTGCTGAGAAACTGGTTCTGTTCCTGAAAAGCTGCTGCTAGGAATAGCAAAGCTCATACTCCTAGAGTTTCCAGTGAAGTTCACCTCTTTATTGACTTCAGGCTCCAGCGCCAGGTCAGAGTTAAGGGAGATAGGGCGTGGCAATTAATTGGCAGGAGGTTGCATGGCATTTGAAACGACTCAACATCTGATCAAGGGATCCAGCATTTGGAAGGGGGTGGCACTGATGAAAGCCACCCTGCTCCTATTTCTTGCCCCTTCCTCCCTTCACAGGCAACCCCTACCCCATACCATCACACACCTTTAGTTTGGCCAATCCCTGGTCAATCCTAGGCCTCTGACGGGCACAGCAGCCATCATTCCCTGTTGCCCCAGTGGGCGATAGAGAATGGCCAGATGTCATGTAGCTGGCTGGTCGTGGGAAGATAAGATTTCCACCTATGGGGATCCTAAATTCCAGAGAAGGCCTGACATTCACCAGTTAATTATCTGATGGGTATATAATTCCAGTGGGCCTTCACCAATTGAGCAGTCACTGGACTTCGACTAGTTCTGCAGCTGGCAGATGAGACCTCCATTGCCAACGTTAAATTCCGCCCAGCAATCTTCAAATCAAACTTACTGAAAAACCGACATCCACCCGCAGGTATCTGTTTTCCCAACAAGAATTGCACATGGTCTCCCTGTAAGATGTAGCCTGTTTAATCAAGATGAGGGAACATAGGTTCAGTTCAGTTGAGACCCTCCAAATGGGCACAGAGTCATTGCTGAACTTCAATGAGCTACAGCTTTTGGAGCTTATAGGGGTTACTTCATGTTGTTGGCCCAAAGAGAATCATGTTCCCATTGGAAATCGACGCACTGGATTACCTGAAACCAATTGGGAAGAATCATGGCCTCAAATCATATTTGAGTCCCACTGCTTCATATTCGGAAAGGTGAGCCAGTTTGATTGACAAATTTAACTGTTTCCTACAACAGTGGAACCCCCTAATTTCAGGAAGTTTGAATCAACTTGGAGTCACATTATCCCCAAAAGAGACCCTGGATAGCTCTTCAAAAATATATATATATAATCAACAGCTAATTATGACCAATGCCCAGGGAGTTTTCTGTCCTCATTATCACTTCACCGCCTGAGCTATGTTATGGGTATCGTAGTAGGGAAACAGTCCATTTGGCCCATCAAGTCCACACTGACCCTCTAAGGAGCATCTCACCCAGACCCACCCCATCTCTGTAACCCTGCATCTCCTGTGACTAACCTACCTAGCCTGCACATCCCTGGACACTATGGGCAAGTTAACATGGCCAATCCACCTAACCTACACAGCCTTGGAGTGTGGATAGAAACCAGAACAGCCAAAGGAAACCCACAATGACACAGAAACTCACAGAGACGCACATAGTCGCCCAAGGGTGGAATTGAACCTGGGTCTATGGTGCTGTGAGGCAACAGTGCTAACCACTGTGCCAACTTAACGTAATAGCATTCGATCCCTGCAATTATGTCACTGCTATTATGTTGCATTGTGTCATCATGTCAGTATCCCATCTCTTTGCGTATTTTGAAATATTTGCCCGAAGCCTACGGCAACTTCTTAGTGGTCTGATCTCATCACATTGCCAAAGTTTTTTTTCCTTTATGGGCAAATCTAATTGAAGGCACCGAATGCTCTGTAGAATACATTGAAGATAACCATGGCCATGCTAGTTATTGCTTTCTTAAAAATTATGAACTAAATCTGAACGTATGTTGGAAAATATGTGTCAAGACTCTGTGAAGGTCCTGATGCACAGGCGTGCACAGTAAATGCCCAGGAAATTTAAACTTCTGATCAGCTGATCTGTGCTTTTCTGCACCTTCCACAAAAGTCTTTGATACTGAGCTCAGAATGAAGTCTTGGAGGCAGCGACTGTCCTAATGAGTGAAACACAAAAAGCTTCGACATCACATTTCCATTTCTCAGCATTTTCACAGTTTATTCTGTTTCAAAAACCAGGGGAAGAACTCATTCTGCTCCACTGTAGTAGAAGGCTCTGGGCAGATTCTTCCCAGGCACTGTTTGATATGGGCATTGGCAAGAAAGTTGGCAGTTCTGTCAACATCGAGAGAAAAGAGTCCCATGTTCCAAACTAAGTGAGATGGGATTCTCACCAGTGAGTGGTGGGTGGTCTATTTGCCTGAATCAGCATGCATTAACATCTCCTTATGCCTCACTGATATGCCAAGTGCCAGTTAGAAACAAGATAGTGAAAATTGCTGATATGAAAGTAGGAGCAGTTTCCTGGTGACTTCAGCTTGTTGCTTGCTCCTCTGGCCCTCCATCATGAACAACAGTCACCAATATCTCATGGCATGCTCCATAGTAGTGAACGCATGCACTCCCCCAGCAACAGATATTGGTATCAGACACAAACCAGGCTCATTGCACCTTTATGCACTCTGCAATCCAGCTACAATAAGGTTCTGCACTTCATTGCTGTATGTTGGAGTGCACTAGCACCTCTCCTCTGCTTCCTGGACTCTTGCTGTGCTGAGACAGGCACGCTGCTCATGGATTCGACCAGGCTGCTTCTTAGGGCTCCTCGCTTGCTTTCTTAGACCCTTCGAGCCTACTTCGATGATGCAACATCTCTGTCTTGCCCTGCCATGCATCGCCACCCTTGCCTTGTTTGTTTGTAGTGAACCTCCTCTTACAGGCTCGCAATATTTCTGTCTTGACTGGCCTTTTATCACAGCCACAAAGCAAGCAGTTTGTCATGTTTGCCGGCAGAGATCAGTCAAGGGGTGAAGATCTTCTTGTATGTCACTGTGCTATGCCAAACTCACATCTACACCCTGTGCCAGCAGCGTACACAGAAAACACACTGAATGAGCATCAACCAAATGGGCATGTTACAAAGGCCTGGGGAACATCCCTCAATCAAGTCAAAGGAAACATCCGTCAGTCAGGGATTCCCAGAGCTATAAGTCCGATATCAATTCAGGGGTTTGGGAACAGCCAGTCAGTGGCTTGTGTCAGTCACTGTCACGGTCTCGGATTCCTCTTTATGGCCAATGAGCTAAATGTTGGTCGTCCCACTACCAATCTTGGCTCTTTCTGCCCAATTGTGAGGCTTTTACTCCTAGAATGAGACAAAAGAAGGCACTGAATGAGGTGAAAATGACTGGCAAATCTGTTAGTGCTAAAGCAGGTGATGGAAAGGTGATGAGGTATGCTGGCTGAGAGAGTAGGCAGCACATGGGCACGCAGAGTTCGCAATCTTGTGAGTAGAATTGGGTGCCAGTGAGTGAGGGAAGATATTGCAGGAATTAATGAGAGTGGTAGAGCATGAGCCTTGGTGGGAATGTGAGTGCAGTGGAAGACGTAGAGTGAGTGTGAGATATCAGAGAGAAGATGGTGCCACTGACCCTCACAGAAGTTCACTGCCTCTCTTGCAGCATTACAGGACCATTGAAACAGCACTAACCCAGTGGCAACCTCAGACTAGGCTGGCAGCGTCTGGTGGCATGATCTCTGCCAGTTCTGAAAAAAAGAGAGCTCCCCTCCTCTCTACCAGCCTGTCAACAAGGACCTTCAGAGACCTGTTGGCAAAGCAGCACCAAGTTCCCTCTGTCCATTGTGTCTGGGGCAATTCACGTGAACCGTACGAGGCAGCTCCAGAATGACAGCACCTGAGCGGGTGCATGGCCAGGCTTTAATAGTGACACTGGCACTAGGGCTGTCTGGAGGTCCCAGCAGTGCTGCAGTGAGTGGAAGAATAGAATGAGCGGATTGCGATAGGGACATGGTGGCGAGGGTAATGCGGTGAGTGCGAGGGGGTCGTGTGAAGAAACTCACTAGGCCTTGTAGAGAGAAACCTGCCGTGAAACTTACTAAAATTGACTCTTAGCTGATTTTTGGTAAAATTCAGCCTGCTGTCTCACCAGAACCTGGCTTTTCAGTGTTCTCATACTTGACACGCGCTGGGTAACTTTCTGCGCAGTGCAGGAATGATTTTATTGAGGTTAGCATTGGCCTTTGAAAACAGCATAAGGTGGCGGTATCAGATTGGCCATCCTTTTTCCATCTCTACCATCCGGCATTTTGATTTGCCATCACACTGCTTATATTGTTGACAAAAGTGAAGGGGAGCCCAGTTGGTGCAATGCCATGCATCTTCAGCTTAGAAATGTTCTTTAATCACCTCTGGAGCATGCCATCTGATTGGTTGTTTGTAGTCCCCCTGGTGACATTGAGCTCTTCAAAATGCCGCTCTAATGGCCCTGACAAGACTCATTGAAGCAAAGAAATATCTGTGAATGCTCGCATTGTCTCAATTCATGTTATTATTTTGGGCCTGCATCCATTGGAATTTAGAAGAATGAGAGATGATCTTGTTGAAACTTATACGATCCTGTAAGGACCTGACAGGATAGAGGCTAAAAGGACATTTCCCCTTGTGGGAATGATTTGAACTAGGGCATAACATTGAAAAATAAGGAGTAAGACAGAGACGATAAGGAATTTTTTATTCTCTGAAGGTCATTAGTCTGTGGAAATCTCTTCTCTAGAAGTAGGGGCAGAGTCATTGAATAATTTAAAGCTGAGTTGGCTACATGCTTGATGGACAAGGAGGGGTAAAAGTTACTGGGGTTTGACAGGAGATGCCACAAACAGATCAGCCATGATTTTATCAAATGGCAGAGCAGGTTCGAGGGACCAAATGACCTACTCTTACTCCTTATTTTGTGTGTTTTACATACATTCATCAGTTACAGAAACTGCAGAGTGTTTCAGCATTCTGAAATTTACAGCACACAATGCGCTTTATGTGACATTGTTTTTATTATATCAGTTGTGGAATACTGTGTTTTAAAGATGTTTTCCTGCGCTCAGTAAAATTCTACAACTAATTTTAGTCAGGGATAATTATTGAAAGTGTACATTCTTTCTGTGAAGCAATCATTTTTCTCATTCAAGGTAAAGGATTATATTTAAATATAATTTGGCTATTAGTCTCATTTTAACCCTGCTTGTCTGGCAGGAATGGAGCGGACAGGTATTACTATTTCTACAGAGTGCTTCATTCCTGCTGCGTTCCCAGCAGCCAATGTTTTAATCACACATTTTTGTAACCCATTGTCATGCCTACCAAAAGTAAATAAAGACATGATGAATACCTATGAGTCAAATCCAAAGAGGACCCCTGTGTCATTTCGATACAAAATCATGGAAGCCCTCTCCAGCACCTAATCTCCCAGTAAAGTTGGGCTGCTGGATAAGGATTTTGGGTTTGGGGTCAGGATCTGATGCCAGGGTCCAGTGGGAGTCAAAACCCTGCACTGTGAGGAGATCAGTCACCCAGAAGTGATTTCCCAAAAATGTTGAAATAGTAGAAGCACTTCCCTTCCACTGCCAAATTTGGAAGGAGGGGCTGCCTTCTCTGTCAGGTAAGAGAGAAACTGGGCATCTTCCATCATGATAGCTCCAAATCTTTCAACCATTAATACAAAACAGAAGGGAATTGGAAGTAAGACTAGCACTGAGGGAGCACCCCTCCACAGGGTGGTCTGAGGCCACAGTGTGTAGGTACCCAGGAGGGCCTGAAGGCTGCTTGCAAGACCCACTGAGCATTTCCAGCATCTGCAGCATTTTGCTTTTGCTGGTAAGAATGAGCCTGACCATGCCAATAATGCCTGTTGCAGTTCATTTGCTCATTTTCCAAGGCCACATAGATGTCTGATGTCTGGGAAGGATGGAATCTCATGTAGTGCATCCTCAGAAAGATTGTACCCCTCTGAGGTGTCTCTTATGGGAAATTCTTACAACTCAGGAGAAAGACAAAAAGTTCAGATGGCTTTGAGAGGCAGGATATTGACAGGTGGCAGTGCTGAGAATGAGGCTTGCTGAACAAAGTGTTGTAAATGATATGCGAGACCCTGTTCAGGTACACCAGCTTGAGTCTGTTTTGATTTGCTCATTACAATCTCTTCACCTCAAATAAATAAAAGACTGCAACAGTTTTCAAAATCAGCAAGTTTTTTTGTATTCATTAATGGGACGAGGGCATTGCTGGCTAGGCAGCATTTATTGCCCATCCCTAACTGCCCAGAGGGCAGTTCAGAGTCAACCACATGTAGGCCAGACCGGGTAAAGATGTCAGTTTCCTTCCCTAAAGGACATTAGTGAACCAGATGGGTTTTTCTGACAATTGACAATAGATTCACAGTCATCATTAGATTCTTAATTCCAGATATTTATTGAATTCAATTTCCACCATCTGCCGTGGCAGGTTCCATTGAAGATAAAGAAACTTCGTGCTTTTAAGGTTATCATCGTTATGCCATTGTCATTGAAGCAGTGGAAAGAGTATAGGAACATAAAGTTACTGGAACTGCTGGAAATGCTCGCAGTCAATTAGGGGGAAACTGAAAAAAACCTTAAGGGGTAACAAGCTGCTCATGATTTAACCTTCAAAGCACATAACTGTTATTAACAAAGAAAGGTAATTCAGTAACTGCTGGTTAAGGATATTTTGAAATTTCATGTTACATTTGAAAACCTGAGTATGCTTTTCCTTCAGTTTTTAGATGAGAGTGCTTAACTATTTCAGCAATACCCTTTATTTATGCATTTTGTTTGCTTTGTCATTTCATTCATTTGTGTTGAAGTGGTCAATAACACTGCCAACTAAAGCAATGCAAATATTGCCCTTATCTCCATGTTAAGGTAGAAATGAGGCAATAGAACCTCAGATTATTTATTTGTTTCTGTGCTGTGCTACAGGTATATTGTTACAGGTCCATTAGTGAGCAAATCTGATCACTTACAGGCTGTTAAAAACCGCGGAAAACAGTTGAGGACAAAATGTTGAATGTCTTCAAAAAGGAGTTAGACATAGTTCTTGGGGCTAACAGGGTTAAAAGGTATTTGGAGAAAGTGGGACCAGTATACCGAGTTGGATGGTTAGTCATGATCCTGTTGAATGGCAGAGCAGGATCGAAGGGCTGAATAGCCTACTCCTCTCCTATATTCTATGTTTCTATTTGTCAGAGGGCCTTGGACTGAGATGACTGGGCAGGGCCAGCGGGCTGGTGTTAGATATTATTCCTCTGACCTGGTTTCTGTGTAGGAAGAGGTATAATGGTGTCCCAACAGAAGCAATGTGGCTGGCTGTCTCTTAATTAACACATTGCTGTGGATAATGAAGCAGACCATCAACTCTTCGTACTGACCTTAGTGGTCACACTTGCACACAGTGAACGGGTAATAACGAAGCATTGTGACTTAGAGAAATCTGACCTATTTCCCTGCAGTATAGAAGGAGTTCTGCACTGTCAAAGGTACTGACTTTCAGATGAGACGCCTACTGTCTGTAATGGCTACAAAAGATCCTGTGGTGTAGTTTTAGAGAAGAGCAAAGGAATTCTTCCAAAGTCCTGCCCAGTATCTATGCATCAAAGCAGGACTAAAACATACAATCATGTAATTTCCCTCATTTCTGATTACAGGACCTTGCTGTATGCAGGTTGACGACAAGTCTCCCGATCATTCAGTTCAGTTCACTTCGTAGGTCACATCTTGGGATCATGAAAGCTTCTATTTGAATGCAAGATTTTCTTCTCCTGCTAATTCTTTGTCCTTTACAGATGCTGATTGACTATTTTTAATTTACGCCATTAACCTATCGATAACAACTTTTATTTGTATCATGCTTTTTATATAATGAAGAGTCACAATGCGCCTCATAGGCGGATAATAAATCAAGTATGGTACTGAGCCATATATTATGGCTAGATGTCAATTTTGGTGAATTTCATAGAGAGTTTCTCTCCATGAGCCCTAGGGAGATTTCTCACATGATTCTCTGAAATCTTGCCACATTAGCCGCGCACTGTGCCTCAATGGCACCCCACTCATCCTACCTTTCCTTTTACCAGAGGCTGAAGTACTTGTCACTGCCAGAACCACCCAGGATTCCTGGCACCAGGACCATTGTTAAAACGCAGCCATGCACAAGGTCCAGCCCTGCCAGCCAGGAGCTGCCCATCACTGAGCAAGTAGTGGGATGGAGGGGCACAAAAACGAAATGCTTCTCAGGTCACAAGTGTGGCAATCCTGACACTTCATTGCAAATCCAAGTGCACATTTGTAAGTGTATTACTGTTTAAGAAACAAGCTATGCATGTTACCTATCCTTGGTATCATCTTTTCTTAGAAGCCAGTCTAAGGGAGTGCTTCTCTTTCCTTAGTCCTTCAGCTTGGTCATGCCAAACACTGATTGTCGATGACACTCTCCCTGCAGTAACCCATGTCCTCCAAAGCACTGTCGTCCCTCTCCTCCACTTATATGTTGAGAAACTATGTTTGTCTCTTCTGCCTCTCAGTAGAGTCATAAAGCTGTAAAGAATGGAAACAGACCCTTTGGTCCAACTTGTCCATGCTGACCAAATACCCTAAATTAATGTAGTCCCATTTGCCAGCATTTGGCCCATATCCCTCTAAACCTTTCCTATTCATGTACCCATCCAGATGCCTCTTAAATGTTATAATTGTACCAGCCTCCACCAAATCTTCTGGCAGCTCATTTCCATACACGCACCACCCTCTGTATGAAAAAGTTATCCCTTAGGTCCCTTTTAAATCTTTCCCCTCTCACCTTAAACATATACCCTCTAGTTTTTAACTCCCCCACACTGGGGAAAAGACCTTGTCTAGTTACCCTATCCATGCCCCTCATGATTTCATAAACCTCTATAAGGTCAGCCCTCAGCCTCTGATGCTCCAGGGAAAATAACCCCAGCCTATTCAGCCTCTCTCTATAGTTCATACCCTCCAACCCAGGCAACATCTTTGTAAATCTTTTCTGAACCCTTTCAAGTTTCACAACATCTTTCCTATAGCTGGGAGACCAGAATTGCACATAGTATTCCAAAAGTGCCTAAGTAATGTCCTGTACAGCCACAACATGACCTCCCAACTCCTATACTCAATGCACTGGCCAATAAAGTACACTGCCTCCAATGCTCAGATTTGACTTCCCCAACTTCCCAACCACTGCGCTGGACCTGATGAACCACTTTAATTCATTGGGCTGAGTCATAAGACCAATAAGAAATAGGAACAGGAGTAGGCCATTCAGCCCCTCGAACATACTTCACGATTCAATAGGATCACGTGCATCAAGATGACGGTTGAGTAGGGGGCTCCTGACCTGAGGCACATCCACTCACACCACTTTTATTTTCTTTCTTTTTTTCCTCTTTTCTTGTTTCTTTCTTCTCGTTTCCTTTACTTACCTCTTGTTCTGAGCTCAGATGGCATCAGTGGCGGCGAGGGATCCCAGCACAGACTCGTGGTGGCACCGAGTGAGGCCATAGCTGACTTGAGTGAGCCCTTACTTACTTTTCCGAGGCAAACACAGGAATCTGGCATTGGAATTGGTGGCAGCTACTTCGGCGGCTGTGATTTTGGCTAGGTAGGCCCAATGGCAAAAGATAGCGACTTCATCATTGATTGGATTTGGTGCTGGTGGTGGTGAAAGAGCATCACAGAGACATTGACAAAGTGGGCCCAGTGGCAAGAGATATAACTCTGGTGTTGGTGGGTCCAGTGCATGAGGCACTGATGCGGTGGAGAAGGGCTGGTGGTCTAGGCGTCGTTGATGATGAGCTGACTCAGGACTGATGGGCTCTCTTTAAGCTACATCTTTTTTTGATTATTCCTAAACTATTCAAAATGGCACCTAATCATGGCAACGATGGAAAAGCTTTTCTTTGTTTATCTGTTTTTCTCACTGTAAAATACACGTAACAATAAAATCATTCATTCATCATGGCTAATCCACATTGCTCACTTCCATCACTGAAAGTGGCCAACTCCCATGTCCAATGTGGATGGAAAGCCTCAACTGATGTCAAACCAAACCTCTGACTGCCAGACTAATTTATCATTATTCCCTGGACCGGTTGCTTTGGACCTGCAAGACTGACCACGGCCCAATCCCAATAACATAATGATGCAGACCACCTGACCATGAACACCCCAAGTGTTCAACTGACCATATCTAAGCCTTGGATTGATATCGGACACAGCGCAATAACTTACTATGCCCGGACCCCTGACTGAAGGTGCCCTCTCTTGGCCTGACTGAGGAATACTCCCCTTAGACTTGAAGATATGACGACTGAAGCACAGGATGGTTGTTTTGTTGTGTTTGTCACGTGATGCTGGCACATGCTGCAGGTTGAGATTGATGTAGCACACTGCAATACAGAAGCATGCCTACCCCATTGACTGATCACTGCTGGTAATTTCAGTGGTATAAGATTTTTATTTTGATTAATTTTGGTTATAAATACATGAATAATAATTTTTTGGAGGGATATGGGGCAAGCGCAGGCAGGTGGGACTAGTTTAGTTTAGGATTATGGTTGGCATGAACTGGTTGGACTGAAGGGACTGTTTCTATGTTGTATGACTCTATGACACGCTTTTGAGTCTGTGCTAAAAAGCAAAGTAAGACCAAATTATTGTGAGCCTGTTCAAAACATAGTTGTAGAATTGGTCATCTACGTGTTAAGAATCTCATTTCTGCTAATCTCACTCTATTTTCCTCACTGCCTCATGAATATCCTCATTATTCAGGGGCTGGGAAGATTCCAGCCATTAGGTCAAATGGCCAGTGGATTCGTCAAAGTGATATGTTTTAAGAAGTGCCTTGAAGGAGTAAAGCAAAGAGGCATGGAGGTTTAGCAAGAGAATGTCAATGCTCGCAGCCTAAACAACTCACAACATGACAGCCAGTGGTGGAGCAACTATAACTGGGAATGCGGAAAGGACCAGATTTGGATGTTTGTAAATATCCCAGAAGGTTGTGGCCATGGGCAGATTATAGAGATAAGGAGGGAGAGGCCTTTAGAAAATAAAGATGAGAATTTTAAAATGACATGGAGCTTGACCTGGAGCTAATGTGATCACAGGGCTAATAGAACTTGTTACAATTTAGGACACGGACAGCAAAATTTTAGATGGTCACAAGTTTACAGAATGTAAATTAGGGGAGACTAAGCAGAGGCATCTTCAAATAATTGTATCTTGATGAAATGAAGGGTTTTAAAAAACATTTATGGGGTGAGGGCATCACTGGCTGGGCCAGTATTCATTGCTCATTCCTAATTGCCTAAAGGGCGGTTAAAAGTTAACCACATTGCTGTGGGTCTGGAGTCATATGTAGGCCACACCAAGCAAGGGTGGCAGATTTCCCTCCCTAAAAGGACATTGCTGAAGCAGATGGGCAGAAAACAGTGGTTATATGTTGTATGTTTACCATTGGGCCAGCTTTTTATCACATCCAAATTGCACCATCTGCCCTGGTGGGATTCAAATCTCCTTCCTGGAACATTGGTGTGGGATTCTGAATTGCTAGTGCAGTGACATTACCACTACAGCACCCCCGGCGCATGTATGAGAATGTTAGCAACGGATGACCCAGTTCGGGGCAGAGGCAAGCGATGTCATAAAGATGAAAATAGATTCTCCTTGTGCAGTTATGAGGTTGTAATCGATCAAATGTGAAATCTAGCTTGCAAACAGACTCAACCTAATCTCTGACTGTTGCCAGGAAGAAGGGTGGAGTCAGTATCTAGGGAATGGAGTTTAAATGAGGGATCAAAAACAATGACTTCAGTCTCCCTATGTTATTTAACTGGAGGAAAGTTCTGTTCTTCGAGTACTGAATGTCAGGGAAGCAGTCTGACAATTTAGCAACCGTGGAGGTGTAGTGTAGTGGCGGTGGCAAGGTAGAGCTGGCTGTCATTATGTACGTGTGAAAACTAACTAACCAACATCAAGCACCTATATGTTTGTATAGGTTCTGTGTCTTTTGGAAGGAAATGAAAATGGCCATTGTTAGTTCTTCAGTGGATCAGGAAGTTGGTAAATTGTTTATATCATACTGTCACCCTGTTGTCTTATCAGGGCTCCACATGCATTGACCATTCTTTATTAGAGGCGCAAGTAGAGTTCATGACTTTAGAATGACGGAGTTTCTCTGTAGTTTTTAGTGTACTGAAGTGACAGTTGAGCATACACTGGGATAAAACCTGTCTTGGCATTTGTATATGGGTGTTTAGGTAGGCGATTGCTGTAAAATAGTTTTCCATTTTGAAAAAAGAATAGAAGTGCAGGCTTCCGAGATGCATTTACTATTCTTTACAGGATTGTACCAAAGGGAAGTGGAAGCAGTCGGACAGTTGAAGGCAGTAGTCCTATTTACTGGAGATAATGTGTTGCTAACGTCAGGAGGAAAGAGGAGGGGCAGGAAAGGGAATCATTGGTTACTGAAACATGGCAACAGGATATCTTTGGATAGTGAGATAGCACAGCAGGCACTGTTATTTATCAGACTACAACAGTACACTAGAATGAGCATTGACTAAAAGGTTATAATTGCAGCTGAGAGCTGTTGGTCATGCTGTATCAAACACATTCTGTTGTTTTATTATACAGTTGCATTTGTAATTTCTATTTAATTGAATATATAATAAAGGTTTGTACAATGCTATTAATAGTTGCTCAGCATATTTTGTTGTGACACACAAGTACGACCTACCAAATTATAATAGCACTTGAGTGCCCTTTTAGTAAGTGCTATGCTTTAATGCAGTTTACACAGAGCTATTGCTGAAATGTTTAAAGTAGTAAAAGTAGATGTTTATTGCAGGATGTGGTTATTGAAAAACTTCAGCCAAATTCAGCTGTGCTTGATTTTTGCGCTAACTAATAAAGAGTGCTTTACAAATCAGCTGATTTGTGCACTTGAGATTTTGTTCATTCACCAAATTCAATCTTCTGCCCTATTACTGAAATTTGCCAGTTTAGCCATTTGCCATATTGAGAGTAAACATTTAATACAATGAAATTATCCACATTAAATTTTGTTTTATTCCACATACAAAATTTAAGCCAGATTTAAAAACCGAAGATTTGCATCTTTTTCAACCTGTGCTAAGGCAGGCTTATTTGGCAAGTAATTTATTTATATCTGCGATATGGTATGCTCTCAAACCACATAATACATTAACATGCAATTAAAATAATGACCCATATTAGAGCTGTGTGCAGTAGTTGTTTCCAGAAGCTTTCTACAACCACAATTCAGGCTGTATGGCCACGTTAGGCTCCATAACTGGGTTCAAACCAAATGGAAAACAATCATAGCCAAGAATGACACTGGAAAAAGAAATGATTGATTTATAAGCTTTTTTAATCCAAGCAATTTACTTTTATAAAATCTGTGTTATGAAATTCTTGAAGTGTTTTGCCTCTTCAATGCAAGACAAAAAGCTTTGACTGCTTGTCTTTTAATAATGTTTAAATGAAATTGAATTAGCTAATTACTGGAAACATTTCAAAAATTACTATAACAATATCTTAACCATTTTGAAATGCTGCAGTGTAAATTGGTGCAAACTTTAATGATTTGAAAATGACATTGCAAAAGGCAGATACTTGTTTATTTAATGACTTCAGAAACCAGACTTGAGGAGATTTCAGAGGCACTAGCAGAACCTTCCACAGTATTACCCTTAGGGTGGAATGCAACACAAGTCACCATTTCATTGTATGCCACCCTAAAGTTATTTTCATGTTGCCTTTAGCTTACTTCAGAAGCTTTAACAAGGTCTTTCTTCTAGTTGGACAAGAAAGAAGATGACAGAATCGCTCATATAAAATCAGAAATTGCTGGAGAAACTCAGCAAGTCTGGCATATCTGTAGAGAGAAGAATAGAGTTAACATTACGTGTTCAATATGACTTCTTCAGATGCGTGTCCTAGCCAGGTGATATTATGAGTCAACCAGGTGCCATATTCATGCAAAACTGTTTGCAGTCCTCTTATGTCCCCATGCTTGTAGTTGAACTGATGTTGCACTGTATCTGTTTCAATCTAGTCAAAGTTGCAACATGAAAAAAGAGCAAAGTGATATAGGGACATAAATTCTGAATCGTATCTTGAACTAAGAGATTATTTTCTATGTTCTGATAGTGCAGACTAGAAAATGAACCTCGAGAATGCAAAGACCATTCCTGCTGGTGGTGATAATGAGAATAATCTGAAATAATAAATTGAGAACGTTGTGTAAGACATAGTTGTTCTTTTCATGATTTGCCAGTACAAATGTTCTAAAATTTGGATAACCTTAGTGTCAAAACTTTTGGTAAATTGTGCTGCCAGGTACAGCAATTTGAAAAAATACGGCAAGAAATTTCTGATCATGTTTGTCTAATACTGGATCCATGAGAGGTGGTGGAACAGTTATATACAGTTGGAGATGGAGAGATTCTGAGAGTCTCCAGCATTGAATCCGGACCCCAAGACATTTCATGCAATTAGGTCAACTTTGGGCAAGAAAACCGACTAGTTACCAATTATCACCCTCTCTCAGCTGGTGAGTCAGTACTCCTCCATGTTGGTCCTAACTTGGAAAAAGCACTGATTTTTTACAAAGGTCCAGAAATATATGCTGGATGGGGCACTTTGGTCCGTTGGCCAGTGTGCCACAATGACATCATAACTCACTGGGTCTTCAAGGACTGATAGATGGTGAATGTGTCAGTTGGTGAGAACACAAACACGAGGACAAATGCACTCGACCTCATCTTCACCAACCTACCTGCTACAGATGCATCTGTCTTTGACCATATTGATAGGAGTGATAACTGGGCAAAGTCTTGGAGATGATGTTCTGAGAACATTCCTGATGTTGTTCAGCACAAGCCATTAAGATTGAGTAAGAACAGATTGAGTAGCTCAAAACTGGGTATTAATAAGGCACTCCGAATCATCACAAGCCAAATCATATTCAGCCACAGGTAGTAATCTTATAATCCAACCTGTCCTTCACTATACAATTGTCACTAAGGGAAGGGACCAAACCTGGTTCAATGAGGAATAAACAACGGAATGTCGGGAACAGCCCAGGCATACCTCAAAATGAGAAGCCTGTCTGGTGAAGCTACAGCACAGGAATATTGTGAATGAATATAAACAATGGATGCAGCAAACTAGCAGAGCTAAGTGATCCCATAACCAGTCTTGAATGACTGTACGCAATGTAACAACTGAAAAAAGGAGTATTGATGAACATCTTCCAGAATGGCAGAGACCAGCATGTCAGCTCAAAAGACAAGGCTGAAACATTTGAGGTCACCTTCAGCCAGAAGTCCTGAGCAGACGATCAATCTCAGTCACCTCTAATATTCTTACTGTCACTGCAGCCAGACTTTAACCAATTCAGTTCACTAATTCAAGTCACGAAACAGCTGAACTAACTGTCTGTACGTAAGTTAATGAGAATTGTACTCCAGAGCCTGTCATTTCCTCAAGCCATGTTACAACATGAGCTACAACATTAGCATCTACCTGAAAAAGTGGAGACTTGTTATGTCCTGTTCATACAACTGACAGCATTCAATTAGAGGTAGTAGGAACTGCAGATGCTGGAAAATCTGAGATAACAAGGTGTAGAGCTGGATGAACACAGCAGGCCAAGCAGCATCATAGGAGCAGGAAGGCTGACGTTTCGGGCCTAGACCCTTCATCAGAAAT
>NC_063336.1:38556893-38598203 GCF_021869965.1 Rhincodon typus
AACGTCAGCCTTCCTGCTCCTATGATGCTGCTTGGCCTGCTGTGTTCATCCAGCTCTACACCTTGTTATCTCAGCATTCAATTAGGCCTATTATTGCCCCATCAGTCTATTCTCTATTATCAGCAACGCGATGAAATATGTTGTCGATTGTGCACTAAACGGCACTTACACAGCACTAACATATTCATTGACACCACGGTAGGATTTTACCAAGACCACTTTGCTGAAGACCTCACTACAGCCTCGGTCCAATTGTGGACAAAAAAGCTGAATTTCAGAGATGAAATGGCTGCCCTGATTATCAGAACAAAGTTTCCCAGAGTGCAGCATCAAAGAACTCCAACAAAATGGAAGTCAGTGAGGATTAGAGAAAACTTCCTATTGATTGAAGTCATCCCAAATGCAAAGGATGTTTGTTGAAGGCCAATCACCTCAGCTCTAGAACATCTCTGTGGGAGTTCCTCAGGGTAGTGACCTTGGCCTAACTATGTCTACCTGTTTCATCAATGACCTCCCCTCCAAAATAAGGTCAGAATGGGGGATGTTTGCTGATAATTGCAAAGTGTTCAATTCGCAACTCTTCAGATAATGAACTATTCCATGTCCACAAGTAGCAAGACTTGGGCAATGTTCAGGGTCAGCTGTTGTCTGTTATTATTGAAAAGGAGCTGCTGTAAAGTCAAAAGATGTTAAATTTCCCTAGGTCCAATAGACTTTCCTTTCAGATTTAAAAAATGTAATTGACAGGTAGGTTACAAAGGTAGAAAATGAAGTTGTCAAAAATTAAAAGATTTATTGGTGAAGCATGCTCCTAGACTTCCTAAACAAATGAATCTGTGCTGTTGACATTTGCTTTCTCTTTCATAGTTCCTATGTATGAAGGTTCATTTAGCTGACCTTAGCTGTAAGTCTGTATTCTACTTGTTTTGAATGTAACTGAATTGTCAGTGTTTGGGGGCTGTACAAGTTATTTTGAAACTGAGAATCTTATTTTGCTGCTTTCCTCTTTTCACACTTTAGAAAGTAATACGTTCAACACTAGATTATGAAGATAAGGACAACAGTGTGTCAGTGTAGAGGGTTCATAAAGCCATTCAAGGTGGTCTTCTCTTTGACACATTGAAGGAATGATATGATGATTAATCTAAGATTAAAATTCTTGAATACTGTGCTGTATTGGAATGGCATTAGTGTACAGGTATTGAAAAACAGAACCTGCACTTATGTAGCATCTTTCATGACCTGAACATGACCCAAAATACTTGCAGCGAAGTACATTTGAAGTATAACCACTTGTACAGAAAGGTGTCAGTGAATTTATACACAGCAACTTTCCAGAAACCGTGATGAGCAATAAATTATAAATATGGTGTTATTATTGTTGGACAAATGTTGGCCAAAAAGCCAAGATCTTTCTGTCCATTGGAGAGGGCAAAGGGCAGATGGTGATAATGATTGATTGATGAAAGGATTGTTTATGGAGATTTTCCAACCAGCGGCAGGTTGATTGTCAGACTATTGACTGGGAATCCCTCAATGCCAGGGGCTTGGATGGGGCAGAATTTGTTAAGTGCATCAGGAGGCTTTCTAGAAACAATATGTAGCTAGCCAACTAGGGAAGGAGCTGTACTAGACCCTATATTGAGGAATGAGCCTGGTTAGGTGATGGAAGTTTCAGTGGGGGGAACATTTTTGGAAGCAGTGATCATAATTCTGTAAGTTTTAAAATAGTTATGGATAAGGATTAAACTGGTCCTTGAGTGAAAGTAATAAAATGGGGCAAGGCTAATTACAACATTATTCAGTAGGAACTGGAGAAATGAAAGTGGGTGTGACTGTTTGAGAGTAAATCCACATTGAACATGTGCAAGTCCTTTAAAAGCCAGTTGATCAGAGTTCAGGACCAGCATGTTCCTGTGATGATGAAAGATAAGGATTTGGGGAACCCAGATGACAAGAGATATTGAAATTTTAGTCAAAAGGAAAAGGAAACACATATAAGGTTCTGGAAACTGAAATCAGACAAGGCCCTTAAGGAATATAAAGGGAGCAAAAAGAACTTAAAGGAACTAGGAGGGCTCAAGGGGACCATGAAATATTCATGGCAAGTAGGATTAAGGTGAATCCCAAGTTTTATATGTATACTAGGAACAAGAGGGTAGTGAAGGAAAGGGTAGGTCTGCTGAAGGACAAAGGAGGGAACTTATGTGTGGAGCTAGAGGAATTGAGTGAGGTCCTCAATGAACACTTCACAATGGTATTCACCAAGGAGAAGGACATGGAGGATGTTAAGATTAGGGAGGGGTATGTTCATATCCTAGGACATGTCGATATTAAGAAGGAGGAAGTGTTGGGTGTCTTGAAAAACATTAAGGTAGATAAGTCCCTAGGGCCTGATGGAATCTATCCCAGAATGCTAAAGGAGGCAAGGGAGGAGATTGCTGGGGTCTTGACAGAGATCTTTGTATCCTCTTTAGTCCCAGGCAAGGTCCCAGAAAACTGGACAATAACCAATATCGTTCCTTTCTTTAAGAAGGGTAACAGGGATTATCCAGGAAATTATAGGCCACTGAGCCTTACATCAATTGTCAGGAATTTATTGGAGAATGTTCTTAGGGGCAGGATCGACTTGCATTTGGAAAAGAATGGACTTATTAGGGATTGTCAGTATGACTGGAGAGGTCTTGTCTCGGAAATTTGATCGCATTTTTTGAGAAAGTGATAAAGCTGGTTGATGAGGCTAAAGCAGTGGATGTTGTTGACATGGACTTTACTAAAATATTTGACAAGGTCTCTCCATGGTAGCCTGGTCCAGAAGATTAAGTTGCATGGGATCCATGCTGAGTTGGTAAGTTGGATACAAAATTGGCACAGTCATAGAAGACAGAAGGTAGTTTTGGGGGCGTGTTTTTCTGACTGAAAGTCTATGACCAGTGATGTTCTATAAGGATCAGTGATGGGACCTCAGAGATAGCAAGAACTGCAGATGCTGGAGTCAGGGACAGCACAGTGTGGAGCTGGAGGAACACAGCAGGCCAGGCAACATCAGAGGAGCAGGAAAGTTGACATTTCAGGTCAGGGCCCTTTTCAGAAATGGGGGATAGGGAAGGGAGCTCCAAAATAAATAGAGGAAGGAAGGGTGGGGCTGGGGAAGGTAGGTGGGAGGGTGATAGGTGGCTGCAGGTAGGGAACGGTGTGGATTGCTCAGTGGGATGGGTGGGGTGGATAGATATTGTAATTCACCTCAACCACAGCATTCAACTAAGGTAAGTTGAATAATATTTACAAAAACTGGACATGAATGATCACATAGCATATGATCCAATGCATGTGAGCAACACTGTAAAAATATGCTGACCAGAATTGCAAAGGTAAGCCCTTCTGAAACAGTTAAATGAATGTTTTGCGTTAAGGCATAAAAGGTGGGGAGATTTCTTCTGTAATAAGACGATATTGTTAGATAGTAAAATTAAATTGCTTTTGTTGTTCAGTTAAATGCAGTGAGTAAAGAGCCAGAAAGGCTGCAATAGAATAGTCACATTTTGTTTAGCTTTGTATAGTCTTGGATGGATCAAATTTTTACTTTTGTCCCTAGGTGGAAAACAGGCAGAAGCAATTTAGCTGTTTCAATAGAAATGGAAATTGAATTGGGTGTAAAAAGGGCGAACAATTCAATAATGCAAGCTGTTAAAAATGGGAAAAAAAATCAGCCAATATATATTAGAGCACAGTAGGCAAGACATTCACTCTATAACCTCTTCCTTGAGGAATCGTATCATAATCCCACTTCACTATTGGTTTAGAAATTGCAATTTTAAAATGGATTTGCCTTCTGTGTTGAGTTTGAAAACTTCAAACATTTTACTAAATATTGCTCATCAATTTGTGAAAATACCTATGTTATTTGAAATGGCAATTTCAGATGATTAAAATGCTCCATTATTTTGAGATTGTAGTCTTCATAGGAGAACCATAGATTTCTCTTCTGTTCTCCACTGACTGCATCGTGTTCACTTAAAATATACAGCAGACAGCAAATAGCTTTAGGTAATGATTTTTTTTATGTTGGTCAGCAAAATCTGTTACGACAGAGTGTCAATAACAACATTTTGGCAGAAGCTGAAATATTCAGTATTGATACTTTGCAGGCTGGGGGTTTAGTATCATTGTGGATAAGGAAATGATTGCATAAATGAGCATTTTGGTTGTGACTGTGGACCTTGATTTACTGTATGACCTCACTAGCTTATAATTTTAGAATTCTGTAACTTAAAAAAAACTGTACAAACACTTTGTCCCTGTTATAACCATTTATCTACAAGCAGATGTAAACTTGTTTTATAACGTAAAATGTGTGTCGAAAATAAATTAACAGCCGAGTTTGCAAAAAAATGTTTTGACTCTTTCTTCTTTCTAAGTACAGCTTCTGTTTAAAGAAAGCATTCCTATGTTATAGACACACATACTGACCTTGACATTAATTTCCATTTCACTGGGGTCTATCTTGTGTGATGTTTCAGTATCTCAGAGTTGTCTACCATTTGTACTCCACCCTTAATGACAGTTAGATGTGATTCAGGGTGAACTTTGTCATCAAACAGGAACTATGTTTATATACAGACACCACTGGGATATGCCAAGTAGCCAAACATCCGCTCAGGAAATGTTCCTTTTGGGAGGCTCTGTTGATGTCTGCAGACCTGGGCTGTGGCAGAAGCAGCAATGCTTGTTTACAGGAATGTTATTGTGCAGCTTTTTTTTGTCTAGAGTGAATAGACATGTTGTCTAAGAGCTTACAGTGGAATAGGTGTCACCCTTGGCTCAGTGGTGTAGCTCTCAGCTCTGAATCAGCAGGTTGTGCATTCAAGACCACTCTTCAGACTTGAACATAGAATCTTGGCTGATATTTTGAGGGCACTGTCAGGGAACTTGGTTTTCAGATGAGATGTTATATTAAGGAACTCTCTGGTAGCATTTAAACAATGCATGGCAAATTTCAAACATGAATAAGGATGTTCTCACTGACATTTATCCAATCCATCAGCCAACACCTAAAAGGGTCAATATGAATATTTCCATTGCTCAATGCAGAATTTTGCTGTGTTTGACTGCTGTGTCCCCTACATTACAACGTTGGCAAAAGCAAGTGGAACACCATTAACTTCAGTTGTACAGCTGTCCCTCAGCTCCAAATTAAAATTTAGTGTTTTAGAGAAATGGACACCTGGAAAATGTGAGTGCAGCTGGCCTGGATCCAGTACTCCACCACAGATTGACAAAAGGGCCCTTCACCAGGCTACTATAAGCCTCCTGCATGCTAATGAGGGTTTTAGCGCCTTTGTAATACAGCTGCCCAGAATATTGAGAAAATAAACTCACGGAATTTAATAGTGGATGACCTGTGCAAATTTACACTCGAAAAGCAGGTACAATATGTACCAATTTATATCCCCTTGTGTTTTTTACACTTGCATGCACATGTTACAAGGTTGTTTCATGCAGGCAATGTATTGCACTATATGATCCATACATTAACTTGTACAATACAACAACGTCAAAACAAAATTAATCCAATGAAATTCTTTTCTTACTATTTAAATGAGCTAAATAACAACATTTTGTAAACTTGCAAAGCTTTTGAAATCAGGACTTAATTACACAGTATCTAAAACTGTAAAATAGTTTAAACATAGCTTTAAATTGAGGGGTGATAGATATAGGACAGATGTCAGAGGTAGGTTCTTTACTCAGAGAGTAGTAAGGGCGTGGAATGCCCTGCCTGCAACAGTAGTAGACTCGCCAACTTTAAGGGCATTTAAATGGTCATTGGATAAACATATGGATGATAATGGAATAGTGTAGGTTAGATGGGCTTCAGATTGGTTTCACAGGTTGGCGCAACATCGAGGGCCGAAGGGCCTGTACTGTGCTGTAATATTCTATGTTCTATGTTCTACTAATATTATTTTGAGAAGCAGTAATCTTCATGTCAGTTGAAAGTCGTTTCTTTCATTCAATACTTAAGCTAACCCCAGTCAATAATTTATTCTGTCTTTTCATTGATGCCAATATACGATCGTCCCTGCTGCACTGAAAATCAGAGACTAGTTCATCTCTGACCCGTTGAGGTTTCACTGACTGACTGTGTACCTACTTTTCTTTTGTCATTTTTTTAACTTTCCTCTGACACTACAAGTCCATTTTCACCGACACAATTCGTTTATGGCAAATTGCCATTTGGCTGAATCCTTAACAAACCAGGAGAACTTTCTAAAGTTGAATCAGAGATAGTAGGAACTGCAGATGCTGGAGAATCCGAGACAACAAGGTGCAGGGCTGGATGAACACAGCAGGCCAAGCAGCATCATAGGAGCAGAGAGGCTGACGTTTCGGGCCTAGACCCTTCATCAGAAAAAAAGGTTCTTTACCCAGAGAGTAGTAAGGGCGTGGAATGCCCTGCCTGCAACAGTAGTAGACTCGCCAACTTTAAGGGCATTTAAATGGTCATTGGATAAACATATGGATGATAATGGAATAGTGTAGGTTAGATGGGCTTCAGATTGGTTTCACAGGTTGGCTGTAGGCCCGAAACGTCAGCCTCTCTGCTCCTATGATGCTGCTTGGCCTGCTGTGTTCATCCAGCCCTGCACCTTGTTGTCTCGAACTTTTTAAAGTGTTAGATGGTGAATAAGTGTACCTCAGTACCTTTAGCTATGAATGTGTCAGTGCAGAAGAATAGCTAAGCCAGTATACTAGTGAAAAACTTCTTAAGACCATTTATGCCATAACTATGTGATTTACAATTGTGATCCAGTCGACACCTCAGTGTTTTTGAGGAATCCAGTCTATTTCCTGTAAAATGGGTGTGACTTTACTGTCCATTATTGACCTCTAGGTTCTGTACACATGTTTCCTAGTTTTCATCGGAGTATTAGGTAATCTAGCCATCCACACCTTCACAATACATACAATTCACTTAGATGATATCTTCAAAATATTAGAATACAATTTGAGAGTTGAATCCATCACCAAGAGTGGATTGGTAAGGCCACCCAACTACACTGGATGGTGGTGAAAGGACAAAAGGGAAGAACAGACTTGACCTTGTTCTAGTCAATCTACCTGTTGTGGATGCACATGTCAACATTGGTAGCGTGACTACTGCACAGTCTTTGTGTCGATTATAATGAAGATATACATCAGTTCATATTGTGCTTCCTCTGTGTTAAGTAGAGTAGATTATGTACTGCTCCAGCAGCTCAAAACTGGGCTTTTGTGGGGTGCTAAATGCTATTTGCAGCAGTGGAGTTATATTTCACCACATGGTTAGATACATGAGAAGCAACTGGATCAGATACGTGCTGAGGCAGTCAAGCTTGCTTGTCATTGTTCCAGGATGGACTTACTGAATGATTTACTTGGAGATGATAGATACTTTCTAGGTATAGCTAATAACATATTTGCTGGAAGCCTAGGCAAGACGAACTATTTAATTGGGTGCATTTAACAATCTGAGCTATTGTTCAGTACACCTTCAATATGTCAAAGTCCCATTTCTGGTACCTCGACAGATCTTGAGGCTACTTTACAATATGCTACCTCATGTATCTCTCAAATGTTGGTGGTATATATCAGAAACTTGACTTTGCCAGAGGGATTCAGCTGCAGCAGGTTGGTAAATACCAGACACAAACAGATATGAAAGAGAAAAGACGAATCAGCAAAGACCCAGGAAAGGGAAGACAGAACGGCAGTCACTGCTGGAAAAGTCAGGTGGAATCTGGGGCAGTGTTTCCTTATTGAAAATCAAGAGGCTCCCTTGAAAACAAGGCTCTTCCTACTGCAGTTTCTGACTTTCAAGTGAATTCCACTGTTGGTCATAGATCCAGTAAGATAAATCGGACTAAATCTTGAAAATATTGGAAATGCTCACAAGGTTAGGCATCAAGCAAATCTCTGGGGTGAAAAAGCAGCTGGATTAGTTGGCCAGGTATTCTAATGGCCAGAGTTGATGAAACAGTGCAGAATGGAGTTGAACATCAGGACCATCCCCAACACAACTGACTCCATGGAAATGACCTGGGTAATTAAAATTTCCCATGGAAAATTCCTCTGCATTTGGAGCCCTCCAATAATGTTGGAAACTTCAGAGGGTTCTAAATCAGTAAAGCTCAATAGTTACTCAGGTAAATTTAGGAGACTGAAAACCTACTATAACTCCTGAGTAATAATTAAGCTGACTCACCCCCTTCAATCTCCCTCAGCTCCTACATTCCCAGAACTATGACAACCCTTCCCACTCGTCCAGACCCTGTCCTGACCTCATATTGTCTTCCCCACCATTTGAAACCAGCAATCCCCCACACCCACACTCCAACCCCATTGGCCTGAAAGCTCCTCCCCACTCCTCCCAGACCCGACAACCCCTCCTATCGACTGGACCCGACACCCTCAAATGGACCCCAGCCCAACATTTCCAGCCACCTGGGCTATTGAATCCTTCTTCACCACTGTGATGTCACTTCCTTAGCATCAGCAACCAGTCACAATGGATCTTCTGTTGGGTGTCTACACCTGTGCGCACATATTTGCTGAACCTTGAAAACAAATCCATGCAGTGGGCAGAAATATCCACCCATTGTGTTCCTATTGATTTGTTAGTCCAAAGAAAACTGAAGCCTGGATCTTTAAGAAAATCTTAAATGATGGCTGACAGTATTGATAATGCATTTTATTTAATGAATTGCTCTCAAGCCTACTTTTGTTTTGTAGATAACATGCTCAACATTTTCATTCCCATCAAAACATATAATATTTACCCAATTATGTCGACAACTGATGAAGATTTTAAAGATGTGATACTAAATTAAAAGGGACTGTGATAGCACCATAGAATTCTAACACTGAACAGTAAAAGTGCTACTTCTAATATTTCTTTTGAATCTGTTTTCCCAGGAAATGCACGAGTGAGAGGGCAAGCAGGGCTTCTTTCTGAGCGCCGAGGGTCATACCCAGTCATTGATTTTCGCCTTCTGAATAGTAAGTACCAACAAAATACTTGCGACAAAAACCTTACAGAAGCTAGAGCTTTTATTCACAGCGCAGAGACTGCTGCTTTTACTGAATTCCTGGAAGTGGATGCCGTCTTATGAATTTGCAGTGAAATTTAAGTAGAGAAGTTTACTGCCTGGCCATCCGACATAGATTTCCCTTTTGAAACCAAACTGAAGCAGCATCCGAAATTGACTGCACTAATTGATTGCATGCATTCAATTCTGTCATGACACTTAAAATATAAACTTAAATAAGTGGCCGATCCCCATATATGAAATGTAAATGGCAACTGTTCTGAAGAAAAGCCTCTGGCCTGTGAACCAATACTGTAGTTATGATATGCCTCACATCTTCCAAATTACTCATAGGTTAACTTTTATTACCTCAGCAGCTGGGGATTTTCTGTTGAAGAGAAGTATGTTAGTTGAATGATTGACTGCAGTTCGTCATACGGGGCACCATTACTAACTAAAATGTGGCTTGAACATCTTGTTGCTCGTCCAGTAAACTTATGAAAGCAATGCTCACAGAGAATCCAGTCACTTTTTATTTAGCTTTGGGGAGAGAGGGGGAGGAAGGAGCAAGTTAATTCATACAAACTTGTATAAGCAAGAGCAGGCTAATGTCTATCGTTAAGTCCGTTTGTGGAAAACTAACGGGGAACTTCTGACAAGCTTCAGTTACTAAAGATCAGTCCCTGATCCATGTTAATGTTACCCTACACTTCACAGCTAATAATAGTTACTTGAGCTATTTCAATGCTGTTGCACAATACTTGATTAAATCAATAGTGTATTGAACACATCCCATTTTAAAAAGAAACACACTCTGACATTGTGTATAATTAGCAGAAACTTTAAGAATATTATTGGTCTACTTTACAGCAAAGTGACATATGTACTAATGTAAGCCCTGGCAGTGACATCCTACCAATAAACTCAATAATAGTAATCAGTTGCTTGTGACAGCTAGTGTACTCTAATGCTTTTCAATCATATGCAAATCTTGGCTTGCATGCTTTGAAGCATAATGCTGGATCCTAGCAAATCTCTTGGAAAACTTTCATGTTAAATAATCTCTGCAATTGGCAAAAGTACAAAATTAAAACACTCAAATGATTAAAGTCCATTTCCTATGCTGACTTTGTAGCATTCATATGCACACAGCATTGCAGCACCTGCTTCCGGCTTTATGTAGTATAAGCTTCAAATAGGAAACCTTCAAAGAGACTGAAACACACACATTGACTATATTAAATTGCTGGAGCACTTTTGACATACGAAAGACTTTATTTTAGGTTGCTTAAGTGCAAGTTTGCAATATCCTAATTAAACAGCTCTCAGCAATATTTTAATAACAAGAAGTTCTTTAGTCTGTAATTTGCCATTTTTTCTCTTTGCATGTACTGTTGTTATATTTAATAGTTAAGTTTCATTCCTCCATAAAATGTTAGTTGTCTATCAAAAAGCCACAAGAGAGAGAATTCCTTTTGCCCATCTCAGATTGTGAAATCTTAAAATAATAATATATATTCAAAAATTTCACTGTACTGTATGGAAGACATTTCGTTAAAATCTGAAAAGTTTGCCATTTATCCATTCATTAAAAAGAAATGTCAGGAAGATTATTTCACAATAGATTGTTTAAAACAAGAGTAAACTTTTAAAGTAAGTACGTTCAAAATGGTGACTTTGTTTATTTTATATATTCTTGAATTCAGCTGGATCCCAGTAACTGACTATAATGACATACGTGAGAAAAAAAGAAAGAAATTGCACACTCATGTGAGTCTAAACCTTATGGTGGTAATGACAGCAATACTATCAGTCTTCATTGTCATTACTCCTGCAAATTTGACAGTAACTTCTGGAGCATACCACATGTACAGTTAACCGTGGAATATTAAAATGATACAATGCTTCTTCTCCACATGGTGTGGTGTTTGAGGCTCCCTCACAATGCAATCAATTAAAATTTGTTTTTATTCATTCATGGGATGTGGGCGTCACTGGCAGGACCAGGATTTATTGTCCATCCCTAACTGATCTCGAAAAGGCTGTGGTGAGTGCACTTCTTGAACCACTACATTTCTCTGTACTATAGGGACAGTTTGAAAGGTTAAACAGTAGGCTTGTGGTTGTGCATGCTTTCAATTTTAATCAACATTTTCAGTAAATACAGGATTAGATAAGGGAAAAGAAGGAAGACAGGCAGATAAAGTGATTAACAAGGCACATGAGAACCTTGCCTTCATTAGGCAAGGCATTGAATACAAGAGCAAGGAGGTAATGATGGAGCTACATATACCATTTGTTTGGCCAAAGCTGAAATACTGTGGGCAGGATATGACTGACCAGAGAGGGTGCAGAGGAGATTCACCAGGATGTTGTTTGGACTGGAGTGAATCACTTATAAAGAAAGACTAGATAGGCTAGGGTTGTTTTCTGTAGAGCAGAGAAGGCTATAAAAGATCTGATTAGGGTGTACAAAGTTCGAGGGAGCAGAGAGGGTAGATAGGGAGAAACTTCTGCCTTAATAGAGGGGTCAATAATCAGGGGGCACAGTTTTAAGTTAAGGAGCAGGAGGTTTAGAGGGGATTTGAGGAATATTATTTTCACTCGGTGATTTATGGGTATCTGGAACCCACTGCCTAAGAGGGTGGCAGAGGCATGAGCCCTCAAGATATTTAAGAAGTACTGAAATGCCATGACACAAAGGGCTATGGGTCAAGAGCTGGAAAATCGGATTAGAATTGATGACCACCACAGACACAGTGGACCAAAGGGTTTTTTCCCCGGCCATAAAACCTCTATTGCTCTCAGATTCTTTTCATGAGCTCCCCATACTTGATACTGGAAATAAGGGTGCAACAGTCAAAGGAGAGGGGCTTCAGAAGATGGTATGCAGTAGAAAGAGGAAGCTTCCAAGATCATAAAATCATAAAAAGTAGCAGGAGTATGCCACTCAGCTCCATGGGCTTGCTGTGCCATTCAGTAAGATCAGGGCTGATCTGATCATGGCCTTTGCTCCATTTCTTGTCTGCCATTACCCTTGACCCCTTGTCTGTCAGAAATCTGTTAATTCAGCCTTGAATTTATTCAAGAATCCAGCCTCCGCTGCTCTCTGAGCAACAGAATGTCAAACGCTAACTATGCTCTGAGAGATGAAATTTTTCCCCATTTCCATCTGCAAAGCAGTGCACTTTGCTTTAAACTGTGCCCTTCATTCTAGATTCCCTCATGAGGGAAACAGTCTCTCAGTTTCTACCCGCTTAATTCATCTCAGAATATTAAAAATTCAAATAAGATCACCACTTATTCTCCTAAACTCCAAAGAGGCTTTAGGGTTTGGGAAAAGAAGAGAAAATTGGAGAGAGAAGAAAAATGAGTCATTTTAAGCCTCCTCCAGTGTACCAATATTAAAGATCAGTAGAGACAGGCAGTTACATTGCTTCTGGAGCTGCACATAGTTTAGTGGTTGCATTATTGGCCAGTAAACCAGAGACTTAAACTAATGATCTAGAAACATGAGTTCAGATCCCACCATAGGATCTGAAAGACTGAATGGCTATTACACGCAACAGCAGGATGTGATGGCGTTTCTGCGATCCAACAGATGTGTTTCTATAACTGACTAAGCCAATAGGTCTGTATGCTTTGGACTGAGGAGAACAGACATGAGGACTATACCACAGAGAACAGCCAGGGAGGGAACAAGTATTATTTGGGACAAAGCCATCAAATTTGGAGGTGGGAGAACAGTTGAGAGGAAACAGGTGTTTTCTTAAAATGGATAAGTTCCCTTCAAAATATAATCTAACAGACTATTAAAGGAGGATCTAAGTATAACTGCACTAAACATGAAGTTTTGGTCCCAAGTGCAGTACATTTTTTTAATGGTTTGAAAGATGTCTCCAAATATTCCCATTTATAAGGTGTCTATGAGCTACGTCGGTCTTCCACTACATCTCAAAAACAATGTGTGTTTGTGATGGGATGTGCTGTCAGGGATTCCATTAGGGTTGATCTGACTTTGATCTGTTCACTTTCAGAACTAATGGGCTGAATCTTACTTATTTTTGCTAAGTGTCAGTTGTGTCAAGTGTTATGGAGGGTTTCTGTCTGTCAGACCTAATTTCTCACTGCATCTTACCAAACGTACCTCATTAGCAACCTATCCCACCCCATAGCACCCCTCTCATCCAATTCTAGCCCAATTCTACCCACTCACTGCTCTCAAAATAACACACCACTGCCCAAAATTGACCAGTATCCCTGGTGCTGGTGCCGTCTTTAAAAGTCTGTGGTGCTCCCGACAGAGCACTGTTAGTCTGGAGCTACCCTGTACAGTGCAGTTTCTGACATTTGCCCTGAACATGGCAAACAAAGGAAATTCGGTGCCCCACTTTGCAGATGGGGACCCAGTGCTCCTACTGGTTGGTTGGTGCTGAGATAGAATATCCACTTCCCCCGGGACTGGCGATGGAGGCCTAGACACCAGACCATGCAAGCCTGGTCCATGGTTGCCACCCAAGTCTTAGTAGGCACTGCTAAGTGCTTTCTAGTGAGGATCTCATCCCAACAACCAGAACTTAGTTAAAAGATGCAGCAAGTTGTTCCCAATGTCAAGATAGGCCTCACTGGGCTTCTCAAATGATTCTGCCACATTTCTAACTGGAGCCCATGTCATTTAGTCCCTTATCAAATTCTGCCCAATGTTGTTACCTTTGTTACCTTCATTTCATTCCATTTACTTGTTAAAAAGTAGCATGTTGTTATCGACTGAGAGGAAGAAGCACCTGGATCTCCTACTCGGAGGGCTTGAAAGCCCTCTGTTTCTTTCTTTCCCGTAGGCCCAACCAGTCCCCCTCTACTGACACTCTTATTAACTTGGCTAAACTGGTCCTCACTCTCAACAATTTCTGCTTCGATTCCTCCCATTCCTTACAAACCAAAGGGGTGGCCATGAGCAACAGCGTGGGCCCGAGCTATGCCTGCCACTTTGTAAGATTTGAGAAACAGGCCCTCTTTCACAACTACACTGGCACCATCCCTCACCTCTTCCTCCGCTATATTGATGACTATTGGTGCAGCCACGTGCTCCCACGAAGAGCTCGAGCAGTTCATCAACTTTACCAACACCTTCCACCCCACCCTCAAACTCACCTGGCCTATTTCTGACACCTCCCTCCCCATCCTGGACCTCTCCGTCTCCATCTCTGGAAACCAACTCACTACAGGCATTTATTTCCAACCCACTGACTCCCACAACTACCTCAACTTACCTCCTCTCACTCACCCTCCTGCAAAAATGTTATCCCATACTCTCAATTCCTCCACCTCTGCCACATCTGCTCCCAGGATGAGGCGTTCCACTCCAGGACATCCCAGATATTCTCCTATTTTAGGAACCATAGTTTCCCATCCTCTGTAATTAAGGATGCCCTCAACCATATCACCTCCATTTCCCACACTTCTTCCCTCAAACCCTCTCCCCCCAACAGCAATAAGGATAGAGTCCCCTTAGTCCTCACATACCACCCCACCAACCTCCAGATCCAACGCGTCATCCTCTGACATTTCCACCACCTACAATCAGACTCCACAACCAAAAAGATATTTCCCTCCCCTCTCACCTCTGTCCAAGGCCCCACCAATCCTTCCAGATCTGGCAGAGATTCACCTGCACTTCATCCAACCTTATCTATTGCATCCGTTGCTCTCGATGTTGTCTCCTCTGTATCGAGGAGACCAAATGCAGACTCGGGGACTGGTTCGCAGGGCATCTGCACTCTGCATGCAACAATCAACTGGACCTTCTGGTTGTCATCCATTTTGATTCCCCCTCCCACTCCCCTGACGACATGTCCATCCTTGGCCTCCTCCACTGTCAGAGTCAGGCCAAATGTAACAACACCTGATATTTTGCCTTGGAAGCTTACAGCCCAATGCCTTAACATTGATTTCACCAGCTTCAAGATCCCTCCATGTCCAGCCTTCCCCCTCCTAATGTGACCTAACCTGTCCATTGTCCTACTCACCTCTCCGCTCCACCTTACCATGGACCAATCACAATAACCCCCTACCTGCATCCACCTATCACCGTCTCTCCTACCCTTTTACCCCAGCCTCATTCCCCCATCCTTCTATTTATTTCTGGGCCCCACTCCCCCTGCCCAGACCTGATGAAGAGTTTCGGCCCAAAACATTGACTTACCTGCTTCTCGGGTGCTGTCTGACCTTTGTGCTTTTCCAGCCTTACACCTATAGACTCTGACTTCCAGCATCTGCAGTCCTTATTGTCTCGAAGTCTGTGTGTGAGACTTACATCTGCTGCACCTCAATGTTGCATTTGAATGTGCCCCATTTGTACTTGATTGAGTCAATCAGCGTGCTGATAAATCATCAATGACATCGGAACAAATCACGACTGAACAGGCAGAGAACCTTTGAATGAACTAGTTGCATCTTTGTCGAAAGGGAAAGTGAATCATTTGTTGCTTATTTCTTCTCAGTGTAACTTGGCCTGTCTGCCAATGAGGATATACAAACAACTGCCAGTCTGGTGTCCAACCAATGATAAGAAAGTTAGGTTATGTATCAAAAGCGCTACTGATTCATTACTGTCTATTATGCACGACCACCTAAGACAAGCTAGCACCCCCAACCTTTATTGAACAACAGGAATTAGCCCTAATTAACTCTCTAAAATGCTTCTATTCACAATAATTGTACTCTGTACATCTAAAGGCATGGAACTTGTTAAGCATACTCTATTATACATTATAATATGTATTGTATGGTGCAGTGCCCCACATTATATTCTGAAACTTATTGTAAGCAACACCATGGGCAGTAATAGTAGATACATCTACTATAATTGAACTAGAATGGTGCTGTTTTTGATTGAGTGGTTTTATGGTTGCTTGCCAGCGGGAGAATAACCTATTCAATGACCTCTTTAGTTTTAATAATCTACCAAATATACAGAGTACATTTTGACATAAGATGCATTTATTTTGTGTGCTTTGTTTTAACCTGGTCCAATTATTTCTATTTTTTTTGTTTAGCAACTGCACATTCAGGTGAAATCGGCACAAGGAAAAGGGTGAAAAGACTTTTGAGCTTTCAGAGGTATTTCCACGCTTCTCGACTGCTACGTGGCATTGTACCACAGACATGTCTGCATTTATTGGATGAGGACTACCTTGGGCAAGCCAGAGTATGTGAGATTTGAATTATTATCACCTGTCAATTGAAACTGGAAGCACAATTTATAAACTTCTAAAACCCATTTTAGAATTTGATTTGAAGTAGGTTAAGGGGTTTCCACTTTATTCTGAGGGAGTATCTTGGCTTATTAATAGATCTTTCGTCTGGGTGAGAAAGTTGTGAGTTCTAGCACAAAACTCTGGACAGGGTCTTCATCTGGGTTGTGGAAACCCCACCTTTTGCATTTTGCAGCTTCAAAACTGTACACACAATCCATGTGTGACTTCTGTGCCACTTTGTCTTTTCTCGCTGAGGTCAGATTCACCGTGTGGTTGTCAGAAGCAATGAAATAAAATCTTATATTACAGCCTAATTAGCAACATTGGGGTACTTTCCCTCCAAAAAGTAGGTTTAGTTTTCAATGTTCTGTGTTCCTCTGCCTGCAGTGGAGCTTTTATTGGAATTGAAATATGAGGAGATGATGGTGCAGTGGTATTGGTGCTAGACTAGTAATCCAGAGACTCACCTAATATTCTGAGGCATGCAGTCCCCAGCATCACAGATGCCAGTGTTCAGCCAATTTAGTTCAGTCCACATGATATTAAGAAACAGATGGAGTCACTTGATCCTGCAAAGGCTATGGGCCCCGACAATATTGTGCTCCAGAACGTGCCGCTCCCCTAGCCAAACTGTTCCAGCATGGCTATAACATTGGCACCCACCCAAGAATGTGAAAATTGCCCAGGTATGTCCTAAACATAAAAAGCAGGACAAATGCAGTCTGGCCAATTACTGCCAATCAGTCTACTCTTGATCATCAGGGAAGTGACTGAATATGTCTTAAACAGTGCTATCAAGCTTAGTAATGACTTGCTTAGTAATGACCTGCTCCCTGACACTCAGTTTGCATTCCACCAGGGCCACTCAGCTACTGATATCATTACAGCCTTGGTTCAAACATGGACAACATAGAGTTGAATTCTAGAGGTGAGGTAAGAGTGACTGCCATTGACATCAAGGGCAGACTTGATTAAATGTAGCACCCAGGAGTTCTAGCAAAACTGGACTCAATCGGGAATATGGGGAAAAATCTCTGGAGCCATGCCTGAAAAAGGAAGGAAGATGATAGTGATTGTTGGAGGTCAGTTTTTTCAGCTCCAGGCCATCCCTGCTGGAGTTCCCCAGGGCAGTATCTTTTCCCAACCATCTTCAGCTGCTTCATCAATAACCTTCCCTCCATCCATGAGGTCAGAAGTGGGGATATTCACCAATAATTGTACACTTTCAGTGCCACTCGTGACTCCTCAGATACTGAAGCAGTCCATGTCTAAATGCAACAAGTGCTGGACAATATTCAGGTTTGGGCTGACAAGTGGCAATTCATATTCGTACCACACAAATGCAAGACAATGACCATCTCCAACAAGAGAGAATCATTAGATTTCTTCACATTCAATGGTATCAACATCACCAAATACCTAACAATCAGAATTCTGTGAATAGACCAGAAACTGAATTGGACTAGCCATATCAATGCAATGGCTTCAAGAGCAGGTCAGAGGCCTGGAATTTTTCAGTGAGTAACTCACCTCATGACTCCACAAAGCCTGTCTACCATCAACAAAGCACAAGTCAGGATTGTGATGAAATACTTCCCACTTGCCTGAATAAGTACAGCTCCAATAACACTTGACATCATCAAAGCAGCCTGCTTGATTGGCACCACATCCACAAATCAGTCCCATTTCCTCTGATGCACGATCGCAGCAGTGTGTACCATCAGCGGATGGACTGCTGAAATTCACCAAGGCTTCTTAGACAGCAGCTTCCAAACCCACAAACACGGCCATCCAAAACAACAAGGACAACATGGGAACACCCCGACCTGCAAGATCCCCTCTAAGCCACTCACCATCCTGATTTGGAAATATAATGCCGTTCCTTACATTTTGCTGGGCCTAATTCCTGGAACTCCCTTCCTAATGCCTTTGTGGGTCTGTCTAAACCAAATGGACTGCAGCAGTTCAAGAAAGCAGTTCACCACCACCTTCTCAAACATATCTCGGGATGGGCAATAAATGCGGGCTCAGCCAGCACTGCTCACATCCTGTAAGTAAATTTTAAAAAAGTCAAAAATACTAAGTTCGTACAAATAAGGTTCCATTGTATTTTAATGTGCAGTAAAACTGTTTAACCAATCTTCGTATGAGTTGAAAGAATTGACTGTCGTGTGGAAAGGAGTGAAAAGTTGGGTATAATCTAACTTAATTGACAGATCCTGTGGAGATGGGTAAATTGTGAAATTCATTTTTTAGCAGATGTTAAGGTGACAATTATTAGCAGTATTGAAAAGCAGGAATAATTTTGATGGATTAAACAATAACCTGTTTCCTCTAGTGGGAAGCTTGCTGATTGGAAGTTTCAGATTAAAGTAAGAGGCAAAAGAATAAGGGAAGATGAGTCCTTTTTTATACACAGAGCTGTAATGATATAGAGCATGCTAGCAGAGGAAAATTAGAAGCAGATTCAATAACAACTTTTGAAAGGAAATTGGATAAGCACTTGAAGGGGAAGGAATTGTAGGGTTATGGCTAAAAGGCAAGAAACTAGGACAAATTGGATAGCTCTCTCAAAGAGCTGGAACAAGCACAATGGGTCAAATGGTCTCCTTCTGTGCTATGTCATTCTGTGATTCCACATCAAACTGCTATTGCATTTACTAGCTTGTATCATTTTTGTCAATTATCATTAAGCACACTGGGTAAATTTAATCTTGGATGATTGTGTAAGATGGTTGATACTAATTCAGATGCTCCTAGTTAATCTCCCCTGGTTTCCATTTCCATTGACCTCATAGACAGTACAGTACTTTTGAAGTGTAGTTGCAATTGTAAGGTAGAGAAATCCAGCAACTAATCTGCACACAGCAATATCCCACAAATATTAATAATGAAATGACAGATATTCAATTTTAGATGCTGCTTAGGAGATCTTTGAAACTGTTACGTGCTGTATACTGCATTGGGTCTTTTGTATTCGTTTCTGGGATATCGGCATCACTGGCAAAGTCAGCATTTATTACGTACCCCTAACTGTCCTTAAGAGCAGTTAATAATTAACCAAACTGCTGTGCATCTGAAGTCACATGTAAGCTAGACCAATAATGGCAGATTTATTTTCCTAAAGGGCATTAGGGATCCAGACTCTTTTAGTGATAGTTTCATAGTTACTGTTGCGGAGTCTAGCTTTTAATTTCAGATTTTTTTTTCAATGGAATTGCAATTCCGTCAGCTACTGTGGTAGGATTTTCACTCATGTCCCTATGGCAATAGTCTGGATCTGTTCCGAGTCCAGAGAAGAGCACTACACTGATTCTGCTTGTATGGCCTGACAATGAAGTTTCAATATTGATGACCTATATCATTCAAATCCCTCACCTTCACAGATGCCAGCCTTCAGGCATTCCTTTCCATTCTAATGATGTCAAGAAGCAGGGAGGCAGGGAGATCACAGTGGATACAGCTGTGGATCCTGGCAAAATGCCTGCTGCTGTGCTGAAGCTTTGTGCACCAGAACTAACCTCACCCCTAGCCAAACTGTTCCTACAGCTACAACACTGGCATCGATCTGACAAAGTGAAACAATGACCTTGTATTTCTATCCATAACAAGTAGGACAAATCCAACCCAGTCAATTATTCCCCTACAAGTCTACTTTCAAGTGATGAAGGTGCCATTGACAGGACTGTCAAATGACATTTACCCACTAATAACCTTCTCACTAATGATCAGTTTGGGTTTCACCATGTCCATTTGGCTTCATACATCATTATGGCATCGGTTGAAACCAACAGGCAAAAGAAGTTAACTTGAGGAGTGACAGGAGGATGATTGATCTTGACATCAAGGCAGCATTTGACTGAATGTGGTGCGCAGGAGCTCTGGCAAAACTGAAATCACTCAAGAATGGGAACAAATGCTCCACTGACTGGAATTATACCTAGCACATAGGACATTGGTGATGTCTGTTGGACACCAATCATCCCAAACTCAGATTGTTGGTTCAGGAATTTGTAGGCCAATAGGTCCAAACATCTTCAGCCGATCAAGCCCTTCTCTCCATTGCAAGATTAGATTTGGGCTGATCACTGATGATTGCACAGTGATCAGTTCATTTGAACATGCGCAGCAAAACCTGGAGAACACTCAAGCTTGGTCTGATCAAATGAGAAATAATATTCATGTCATCTCACACAATGACCATCTCCAGTAATTGAGAATTGAACCTCCTCACCTTGACATTCAATGGGTTTTTACCACAAAACATAAGCAATATTAGCAAGAAGAAACATATGGCCTCTTGAACTCGAACTTGCTCTGCCATTCATTAGAATCATGGATGACCTCTGTCTCTGAGAGACCAAGGTTCTATCTATCCCACTTCTGATTAATACTCAACTGTGGGGGATCCACACTAGTGCAGTGAACAGAATTCCAAAGATTCTCAGCCATCTGAATAAAGAAGTTTGTACTCATCTCAGTCCTAAATGATTGGCCTGTTGTCCTGTGGCTTTTCTTTTTGTTCATTCAGGGGATGTGGGCATCATTGGCTGGACCAGCATTCATTATCCATTCTTAGTTGCCTTTGAGAAGATGATAATGAACCGCCTTCTTGAACTGCTGCTGTCCATTTGGTGTAGTGTGTACCCACTATGCTATTAGAGAAGGTTTCCAGGATGTTGACCCAGCAACACCGAAGAAACAACAATTTATTTCCAAGTCAGGATGGTGAACAGCTTGGAGTAGAATCTATAGGTAGTAATGTTCCCATGTAAATGCTACCCCTGTCTTTCTGAAAGATAGTGGTTATAGGTTAGGAAGGTGCAGGTGCTATGCCTCAGTATTCTAGATGCCTGAGCCAGTGCCTAAACTGAAAAGCCTCTGAAGAATCTTGTATGTTTCAATGAGGTTGTGTCTCACTTATCTAAACTCCAGAGAATACAGATCTAATTTATTTAGTCAGGCATCATGGGGCAGTCTTCCCATCTCAGGAACCAATCTAGAGAGTTTATGCTATCCTTTTTCCAAGACACCTGTGTCCTGCCTTAGAAATGGAGACCAAAACTACGCACAACTTCCTCATTTGGTTTCAAGAAAGCCCCATAGAGTTTAGCTAGACTTGCTTGTTCTTGCATTCCTGTTCTCTTGCAATAAAGATCAACATGAAATTTGCCATTCCTAATTGTTGCTGTATTTACATTCTAAATGTCCGTGTTCTTTATAAAGCCCAAATCTCTTTGAACGTTGATATTTAAAAGTTCATGCCTTTCAAAAATAATGTGCTTTTGTTTCACATTACTACAGTGAATAATCTCATATTTCCTCATGTTATATACCATCATTCATCTCGCTGCTCACTTACTTAGCCAGCTGAAATTATAGGATGCAGTGCCAAGCCTGCAGCACCCTTTTCGGGAGTGTTGATTGGATACAATGTCAATCAGGCAGTTGAAAAATTGATATTGGGATTCCTGTGCCTTTAAAGTGGAGGAGCATGGCCAAACAAGTTGTCTGCCAATCAGAGGCCTGGCAACTCTTCAATGCCAGCAGTGTTACCAGGAGGAGTGGTCACTGCTGGGTCTACAGCAACAACCAGCATGGGGGAGTAGAGTAAGTTCGCTGTGGCCAATGATGCAGGCCCCGGTGTGAGATTGGAAGAGTGAGGGGGAGTCATTGTGGAGGGCAGAGAGATTTATTTCACCAAGGGCGCCTCTAACTGTTGGGCGATGAGAAAGATCTCTATCGGGTGAAAGATGCTGTCCATCAACTGAGCATGTAGTAGGTCACCTGGATATACCACTGTGATATGAGACCTCTAATTGGCCCCTTAAGGGTCTCACAGCCTCTGGTCATGAACACCATCCTCCATCTTCCCTCTCCAGGCTTAATGAGGAAAAGTGACAAACTGTCCACCTTGAGTCTTCCCAACCAATTATACTTGACCCGCCACCATCCAGCCTCTTTCTAGGGCAGGGAAGCTTAAATTCTGTCAGGCTGTCTATATTTCTTTACAGTTTCATTGTGTCTTTCTCATAGCTTACATACCCATCTAATATTTTACTGTCAGCAAATGTACATTATTCGCTTTGTCAAAGTTATTTTTATGGATTATAATAGCTGAGGCCCTCGTACTAATTGATCTTTGTGGCAATCCACTAGTCACAGCTTGCCAACTTGAAAATGTCCATCTATCCCTTGCTCTACTTTCTGGTCCATTAACTAAGCACCTATCCATGCTAATCTACTGCCCATAATTCCATAAGCCTTTAGCTTGTTAATTAACCTATTGCGTAGCACCATATTGAAAGCCTTTTGGAAATCTAAGTGCACTGTATTTATTGGTTCTCCTTTACTTCCCCTATTAATTATATCCTAAAAATTCTTAATAAATTTGTTAAATACTTTTTCTCTTTTATAAAACAATGATGATGTTGCCTGTTCATGCTACGGTTTTCTAAGTGCATTTTAAGACTTCCTTATTAGTAGACTGCAGTATTTTCTCCCTGACTGATCAGTCTACCTGGCCTACAGATCCAGTTGCTTTCTTGACTAGATGTGTTACATTTGTTAACTTCCAATTCACTGAAACCATTCAAGAAACCAAGTAATTTTGGAAAATAACAACCAGTGGATCCACAGCTACCTCCATAGTTGTCTCTTGTAGCATCCTGGGATATAGTGTTCAGGTCCTGAGATTTGGTTAACTTAAAGCTTGTCAAGTTTCTCTAAGCTTTTCAATATGGATTACCTCAAGTTTCTTGTTATTCACTTTGTTGCTTTCTATTTCTGCATTTCTGTTATCTTGTGACTTCTTCTGTGAGGACAGATATAAAATTTTCAAAATAATTTGCATGTCCCTCGTTTTACCACGTATTGATCTAGGAATCTGCCACAACAGCATTCTACAAGGTCATCTTCCAAATTACTATTTCCAATTCGATCTGCCTAGTCTGTGAAAATTAAAGCTCTCTGTGGTTATTCTCTTGCCTCTTTTTTTACAGACTCCAATTATTTCTTCCTTCATGCTCTATCTAGTGGTAGAGGACCCTATAAACCTCCCCCACCAGCTTTCTCAGGCAATTGTTATTCCTCATCTGGATCCATGTTAATTCTACTTTGTAATCTTCTGGACAAAATTCTTTCTTCCTATCGTTTAAACCTCTTCCTTTACTATCAGGCTTCTCATCTTCCTTTTCTATACTGTCAGTCTTTTTGAAATGTTGTATATCATGGAATAAATACCTCTTAACCTTTGTCATCTTGCAACCACATCTTTGAACCCAATTATTTGTTTGTGCTATTAGTTCATCTCTCTTGTTGAGAATGCTTCATAAATTCACATAAAGAATCTACTTATTTTTCTACATCATTCTTTGCATGCATCTTATTTCCTGATACACCATTAGCATGAAACTCTCTGTTCCTTCCCATCCCACTCAGTTTATCTTTATCCAAATCATAACTATTCTATTACTTTGATTTTTCTTATTAGATTTCAACATTTTCCTTCACCTGACCCCCTACACATTTTTCTGATCTAATTGTAACTTCAAATCTACATTACCACCTATACTGGCAACCTTGCAGCCACTTGCTGAACAACAATCTACCTAGCTCTGTCTTAAGAATATTCAAGCACTCTGTATCCACCACCATTTCAGGGAGAGTTCCAAATACTCACATGTGCCCAAACAGCAGCCCCTAGTTCTAGACTTTCTCCTAAGACAAAACATCTTCTTCTGTCAAGTCTCCTCAGAATTTATTTCTTTCAACAAAGTCACTTCTAACTGTTCTGAACTCAAGTAAATGCAAGCCTACAGTCCTCTCATTTCAGATATTGGTTTGGTAAACCTTCTCTGAACTTCCTCCAATGCATTTCCATCCTTCTTTATACAAGGAAACCAATATACTACACAGCACTCCAAATGTGGTCTCACCAGTGCCCTGTGTAACTGAAGCATAACCTCCCTACTTTTGTTCTGACTTCCCCTCATGATAAATGACAATATTCTAATAGCTTTCCCACTTATTTTCTGTACCTGCATACAAACCTTTTGTGATTCACACATGTGGCCACCTGGATCCCTCTGCAATTCACAACTCTGTAATCTCTTATGAGATAAAGGCTTCCTTTTTTTTAATTCTTATTGCTATTCAACAAAATACAAAATCTTCCTTTGGGACCACAGGATCTGGCGCAAACCATATGACCGACTTGATAGATGCACGGACTTCAGAAAAATCTACCAGGGTCAAATGCATTTTCATCACAACTACCACTTCCATGTGTGGGAAAGGGGTGGTCTCACTGGGGAGAGGGAAATTGAGGTCAGGGCCACAAGGCCTAGATGCTGTTGCAAGGGCAAAGCCTTTGAAATATCAAAACCTGGGGCCATCCTCCTAATGCTGCTGAACTACAATTATTTACAAAGTAGGCCTGTCGCGTCAAGAGGTTAATTTTCATTTGATGACATTCTGTGAAGGCGGTGGTGTAGTGGTAACATTACTGGTTTAGTATTCCAGGGGCCTAGGTTAATGTTCTTGGGACACCGGTCCAATTCCCACCAAGGCAGATAGAACATAGAACATAGAACAGTACAGCACAGTACAGTCCCTTCGGCCCACGATGTTGTACCGAACTTTTACCCTAATCCTAAGGTCTGTCTAACCTCCACCCTTACCTTAGATACTGTGGTCTAATTTAAATTGTAAAAAAAAAATCTGAAATTAGAAGTTGATTTAATGGCAATCATGAAACCATTGTCAATTGTTGTCAAAACCTGTATACTTCATGAATATCCTTATCTGTCACCCTTACCTGGTCTGGCCTAGTTGTGACTCCAGACCCACAGCAGTGTGGTCGCCTGTTCACTGCCCTCTGAAATGGCCTATCAAACCATTCCACTCAAGGGTAATTAGGGATGGTCAACAAATGCTGGACTTGCCAGTGATACCCAAATCCCTTGCAAGAATAACAAGAAAAGGGATATACCATTTGATTTCCAACACTGTAGACTGCAGGAGTCTGTTTGACCACTTAACTAAAAGTTGGTAAACCAAAATTTGTTTTCTTGATTTTGTTTTTGGGGTCTATTCCCAGCTTTTTCAGCTCGGGTTACAAAATTTGCACTTGAGATTTTCCATTGAACACTGTCAGTCGTAAAGTCAATGTGACGAACATTCTTTAAAACATAGAAACTTAGAGTAGGAGTAGGCCATTTGGCCCTTCAGGTCTGCTCTGCCATTTAATATGATTCTCTATCTCAATGTCATATTCCCACTTTCTCCCCTTAGCCCTTGATACCTTTTAAGATCTAAAAGTGTATCTGTCTCTTGCTTGAATATATTCAGTGATTTGGCCTGAACAACCTTCTGTGGTAGAGACTTCCACAGGTTCACGATCCTTTAAGTACAGAAATATTTCCTCGTGTCAGTCCTAAATGGCCCACCCTATATCCTGAGACTGTGACTCCTCCCTGCATCTATTCTGGGCATCCCTGTTAGAATTTTACAATTATATATATTTTAAATGAAAAATTTGCAATATTAAAAAATGTTATAATGTTGACACATATTAATTGCAACTTGATACCATTTACAGTTATGTAAAACTTCTTTAACAACACAAGTAAATTGTAAAGAGCTGTTTAAACTGTCACTGAAATATTTCTTCACAAAGAAGACAATGTGGTTATAACAGATTTTTCTCTCAAAGACAAAGTTCTTGGAGATTTCCAAATTGTGAATCAGGCACTTTTAATAGGCTTTCAATGTCAAGTTCAAATAAGCTGTGGAAATCATGTTGTGGCTTTTATTTAGGCTGTTCAGTTCTACCTTTAGAGGAAGGAACTCTGGCTTTAATTTCTTGGTCAATATCCAGCATGAGACTCATGTTGGTAGGTGAGTGTATGCCCCCAGTCTTATGAGTTATGTGAACCCATGAAAGTACCCAACTTTGGAGAACTGAGCAGAGACCAGAGACAAGAAAACAGCAAATTCTGTTGTTAAATGTAAGGCAGCTTGGTATGTTTGACTCAGTTTTCAAGAATTAAATACTTGAACCAACCAGATGTCAGGACATTCTAAGTTTAGCATTGAGTAATGAGGCAGAATTAATAAACAATCAAACAATAAAGGAACACCTAGATAATAGTGATCATGCCTTATTGCATTTAATATTAGGTTTGAGAGAAGCGTAAGTCACAAACCAACCTTTAAATTTATTTACAGCTGGCTTTGAAGTGATAAAACAGAAACTGACCACTGTAAATCGGGTGGATCTGTTATGGGTAATAAATAGGAAATGTTCAAAGAAGTATTTGTGCAATACCTCGACATAGTTCTAAAGGACAAGATCTCTATTTATGCAGTGAAATAACCTTGTTAACAAAGAGTTGAATGCTAGTGAAAAGTTAAAAGAAAAGGCTGGCATAAATACAAAGATTTGTGGAGATCCTGTGAGCTGGAAGATATATGAAGAACAGCAATCGTACACAAACGAAACAATGAGTTGCAAAATGGATTATGAGATTTAAGAAAAAAAAACTCATGAGAAATAACATTAAATGTTTTTGCCATAATATTGAGAAAAAGAGGGTGAATAAGGTTAATGTACACCCCAAAAGAAGGCACATGTATATAATTGAAAACAAGAAAATATCAGATGAGCTAAATAATTTGCACTGGTCTTTAGAGGAAGATGATAAAGAACAGGAGGTATGAGGAAAACAAAATGTAAGTAATTGCTTGTACAACAGAACTTAAACATTGCTAAAAGGAGACAAAAGGTTGAAACTTTTTATCTTGTACTCATCAGAGATAGGACACAAGAAGCAGACTTGAACAAAGGGACACCAATGGTGCAAGACAAAATGTTTCAGTTTGTTATGTCCTGTTAGCCATTTTTAAACAAAATATAAATCAAAGGACACATTTACTGGATTTATATGTTTTTGTTCAATTGTAAGGGTGAAAATAGAACTTCTGTTTAATCTAGTTAAGTCACTTGCTGTTTTCTCCTTGCTAGGTTCCTCTTCATATCTTGTAATTCACTCAATTTCTATTGCTCGGTTGTTTCAATTTGGCACTCAATATAAAATACCTTCAGTGATTCCCTATCTTGTGTTTTACTTATTATGTGTTCAGTAAGTAATTCAATAGTCATGATGAACTTAAGTTTTTAACAGGAAATTGACAGTATTTGCTAAGGAACCGTTTTAGTGAGACTGGTGTGTGAAAGACTGTACACTCCTTCCTCAAAGTACTGACTGCTGTCAATTGTGTTAAGTTCCAACAATGCCGAAGAAAGTTATTGAGCTGAAGTAATTTTGTGGTGTAACTCTAAATAAGAAGAAAGTAATCACAGGTTAATTTCATGTGTTTGGCTGCGTGAAATTTGATTTCCTTTTCCCTATTTGCTTCATTTCAGCACATGCTATCAAAAGTTGGGAGGTGGAATTTTGACATTTTCTTGTTTGACCGTCTAACGAATGGTAAGTTAAATATTGAACACTTAACAAATCGGTGTACGCTGCTGATCAGGGAGATTGTACTGTGCCTACCAAAATGTGCTTTTCCTGTTCTGTTCTATAATCAGATTAAAAAAGTGATATCACAATATATAATTGCAAGATGTTGTGACTAACAAAGTAAGCATATTGTTAAGTTTCTGTGGTGGTAGTTGATACCACAACTTTCTGACTCTGAGGTAAAAGGGCTTCCACTCAGTCAAGGATGCAATTCTTTCTTCGTAAGCACAAGCTCTGGAATCATCCTTCACACATTTCTCAGAAGAAACAACAACACATCTGTGTACTTTTTGAAGGTTAGGCTGTCTAAAGTTGCACATAGTATTCCAAATACGACCTTACCAATGATCTGTATACATCAATAACAGCATGTTTTGGCACCTAATCAAATGCCTTTGATGTGAATGACATAATGAGCTGGAATTTTCAGTCAGTGATGAACAAACTGAGCCAGTATTTCTTTACACCCAGCGAGTTTCTGAGCAGTTTTGCTCTAGAACTTAGAGTTCTTGGGACAAGAACTCTATGGTTAGCACTGCTGCCTTACAGTGCTAGGGACCCGATTTCATTTCCACCCTTGGCTGACTGACTGTGTGGAGTTTACATGTTCTTCCCATATCTGCGTGGGTTTCCTCTGGGTGTTCTGGTTTCCTCCCACAGTCCAAAGATTTGCAGGTTAGGTGGATTGGCGACGCTAGATTGCCCAAAGTGTCCAGGGACGTGTAGGCTGGGTGAACTAGCCATGGGAAATGCAGAGTTACAGGGATAGGGTAGGGGGCTAGGTCTGGGTGAGATGCTCTTCAGAGGGTTGGTGTTGACTTGGTGGGCCAAATAGCCTGCTTCCACACTGCAAGTTGCCATCTTCTAGGATTTGTTTGAATGGGGTAACCAATTGTATATCACCCTAACCAATCATACTGACGAGTTATTAATGTGGCACACAGCATGGGGATGGTAGAACAGTGAGAGCCAGAACATCCATACAGTCCATCTGCTCAATTTTTGCCCACTGACTTGATGTATCCGTATTGATGTACAACCTCATTGTATCCTCTTCACAGCTTTCTTTATCTCACTCTTCTAACTGATACTCATTGCCTCCGAGTCCTCCTTTTACTCATTCTGTGCAGTTATGTTCCTCCTCCTCTCTCTGGCCTCTCCCCACCCAGTCACAGTGCTGACTGACAGTCCATCCCACTGCTCAGCTTACATGGAACAGCAGTCAAAAATAGCAAACAGGATCAGGAGGACTGTCCTAGCAGTACCCCATGCTCCCCCTGCTCTCCTCATTCCATACTTGCAGCACCCTGACTACTTCTCTCACATCAAGATGCATTTCAAAGTATACTCTGTGTCCAATCCTATCCCCCCTCCCCACTTCCTGCAGTCGTACCTTTCCCATGACCTGTTCATTTTGAGACTTGACTTGTGATTTCCTTGATGTGGCTACTCAGCTCTCGGCAGCCACCCTTCCTCAGCCTTCAGCTGCTTTCTTCACTTGCACGCTGCTGCAGCACATGTGTGGTGTTCACACGTGAGCTAGTTTAGGCCCCCTGTCATGCCTGCTGCTAAAAACCATTGTTTTGGGCCATTTAGACTCAGCTGCTTGAGACTCACTGTAGCCGCTCTGGGTCCCCACCCTAGCTAGTCCACTCACCCAGTCTCATTCTCAGTCACTTTAATGAACAGAGCTTCAGGGACCAGGATACTTGCAGTGGGAAGACTTCACAATTGACTCCAGACATTGGGCTCAAATTCAACACAGCCAGGCAATTAACAACTTTTAAATTGGAGATCGGATCAATTTGAGAATTATTTAGGAAAGGAGCAGGCAGGGGAATGGGTTTCCTAGGCTGCCAGTGCCAGGGATAAGGAAATGGCTAGACATTGAGACGGAAAGGGTTTAGACATAATCATAATCTTCAGATTCAGCTTCCTCTTGCGTTCAGGAAAAGCACAAGCACGTTTGATGTGGGAGTGGCATCATGTCAGAGAAAGATTGGGAAAAAAGAACTGTCTGGAACACAATATCTGAAACAGAAGGCTAAAAAGGAAGAAGAACAAGCAAAGCAAGATGGTTTCTTTCTGAGGTATCTTTGTCCACAGCTTCAAGAAAATGAGAGGAACTGTGGCTCAAAGGTTCAACCCACTGAGATGACAGTTTTGCCTGCAGTTTCACAAGTTGTAGTAGAGCTTGATACATCCTAATGTATAGGATGGTGCACCAAATGATGATGTGTGCCAGCAGGAGGATCAAGATTTGAAAGGATGTGAGCTTATCACCAGTGTGACCACTGTGAACTATGTTGACCCTGCCACTTGGTCCAAATGCAATGATCGTGTACAAAAGAACTTGGGCCAGAGCAACGTCAGCAGGTCAATGAGCCTGGAGATCATAATCAAAGATGATTCCAAACAAATCAACAAAAGGCTATTTGCCAATGAAGGAACAGTGCACCATCAATGACAACAGTATTCCATGACAAAGAACCTTGTTTTTTACTTCTGTTTCAAGCTGCTTACCAGTGGTGCATTATCTCTTTCTTCTGATAAAGATTCAAATTAGACAAACATGTCTGCCATTTTAGCAGCACATAAGAGAAGCAGGGAACATTTGGAGAATTTTGACACAGTGGAATTGAAAGGTAATGGACAGAAACTTTTGGGGTCTATAATCCTGTGACAGAACTGGATGAGAAGTCCAGTGAGGTCCATCTTGAGATTGGGAACATCTTCCTTGATCTTTTATACTTTTACCAAGTGGCGAAATGAGATTCGTGCTAGGCAATGTTGAGTTGCCGATTAAGGTGGGTTATTGCTTGTTAAATGCCCTGTTAATGGCCCAACTCACCTTAATATTTAGCTTCCTATCTTAATAAATGCACCAAACAAGCGGGACATTGAGATATTCAACATGGAAATCCATGCACTTACCTGGTAACTTCAGCTCGTCGCTTGTTTCAAAGGACCTCCATGTTGCTAAGGTTCAAACGATGTCTCAGGCAAGATCCATGGTCACCAACTGCACGTACCCCTTGTCCATGGACACTGGCATCCGATATTTGCCAGTCCTTCATGATCATCAGGGCATCTTTCTGGTGGTGAACTGCCAGGCCACTCATAAAACACAGACTGGCATTGCAGGGCACATCAGCAACTAGTGTCGAACAGCTACAGCATGGACAATTTGCACACAGAGACCGGAACCCAGCTCAACGATTGGATGAGGCTGCATCTCAGAGCTGCTGGCTTGCTCTCTTAGGGGTCATTCACTTCACACCTACCTACCTGCTCACACTATCCCTGCCTTGCTGTACCTCGCCTTGCTATGACATATACCAGGCAGCTTGTCTTGCTGGTCAGCAGTCCTCAGTCAAAGGGAGAAGACATTTGCTATGCAGCAGTGTGCTATGTCAATCTCACACCTGCTTCATGTGCCAACAGTTTTCATGGCAAACACGTGGCATGTGCAGCAAGCAGGCAGTCATATGTATTTAAAAAACTGTCATGTAAAAAACTCTTAGGGGAGTAGACCTCACTGAAGTCCATGGAAGCATCTGTTAGTCAGAGGGATCCCGGCACAGTAACTCAAGGGCAGCCTCCCTCACCAGTCCAGGGGAATGGCCCTGGTCAGGAGTCCAGTCAGACTATTCTTGGTCTGGGGGTCCAGGGAATGGATCACAATTAGTCATGTGGCTCCACAGTAGCCAGTCTGGAGGGTAATGCTAATGTGGTCGGGGGATATACACATATCAGTCTGCGGCCTGGGCACTTCTCGTCCAGTTACATCACTCAAGTGGGTGGACCATGGGCAGTCCATCAGGCCTGTCCGCAGAAACTAAGGTAAAATGGGAGTGTTGGGGGGATAATGGGATCCCTGCCGTGTAAAGGGGACATGGACTGGGGGGGCAGCAGGCTGGGGGAAGAGTAAAAGGGAGGAGTGATGGTTGTGAAGGGAAACAATAATATTTGTAAAGGGGCAGGAAGGGTCACCTCATATGCCAGGAGCTGGTGGGGAAAGGTGAGCAGGTGCAGGCTCCTATAGAAAGGTTGTGTGTGTACCTGGGGAGATGTGAAGCCTATGGGGATACGGTGACGGGTATCCAGCTGTTTGGGGGCTCACCAATAAATAGAGGCAGAGGAAGGAAGCAACTAGCCAAGGAGCTCTCACTGTCACGTTCCATCATGCTGGAAACCGAAAGTGAGCAATGGGGAAAAATGGGCTGAGACCAGACTGGAAGTGGGTGGGGTAAGCGTCAAGAGTTGCCACGGCTGCAGGACCCATCAACATGAAGACATTTAGAGGTAAACAATATTCCACACAGATCCATGGACTGTACAAGACATAGATCCGATGGGTCTCTAATATCTAACCGTCCTAATGCATTAGCTCCCTTATTGTACCTCCCTGTCCCAAACATCGCTGACCACCTCATTCGGAGCAGTACGGACACAGAGGCCTGGGAAGGAATATTGTAGGATGAGACCTTGACAGTGGGATCCAGTGCCCTGTTTTTGCATTGTGCATCCTGCTTCCTGATGTTGCAGCAGCCTCTCACCAGAGTGATCGATCCATGGTATGTTGTGTGCGACCATGAAGTTAGAATCGCGGTGCCCCTTATCCGACATGTTCAGGTTCTGTCCATAAATGAGTAGGGCAGCTTTGGAATGCCAGTGTGGGTCTGGCATAGCAGCCTTTTAAAGATGGCACAGATGCAAAGATTGCCAGTCATCCAGTGGCAATGCGCTAAGTGGTGCATTGTTCTGAGAATGGCACGTGGTAAGATGGAGCTGGAGCCAGATGTGATAGACTTCATATGGGCAGGGTAGATAGTGAATATGGCGAGTTTGGTAAGATGCAGTGAGAGTAGTTGCTGGGCTTCACGAGAATAAACCCTCAAAAAACATGACACAACTCTGCTTTAGCCAAAAAAATTTGATTAGGTTGATTAAGTTGAGATTGAAATATTATGAGCAATTTTGAACACCTCAAAAGGATATTGAAAACATGTGGTACAATGTAGATTTATTACAACAATAAGGAGTGTGAAAGAATGTATTTTATGATGTAAAATGTAATGGGAATGCAAAGCAAATTTCTCTAGTTTCCATGTTTTGTGATAAACATCTAAGATCTCTATTTTTTACAATGGTTATTAATATTATTTTTACTAATGGGAAAATTTGAAACCTAGATTTAACACAACATGGTTATATGCCAAAAAGAACCTATAACTAAAAGAAAACAGTCTTACAAAGGAGTAGGTGAAATTACAAACATGTACATTCTTCCCATGTCTGTGTGCTGTCGTTTTCTCCCAAAGGTGTGCAGGTTAGCTGGATTGGCCATGGGAAATGCAGGGTTACAGAGATAGGCTGGGGGATGGGTCTGGGTGGGGTGCTCTTCAGAGGGTCGGTGTGGACTTGTTGGGCCGAATGGCCTGCTTCCACACTGTAGGGATTCTATGGTTCCATGATTAGATACAGGAGTAGGCCATTTGTCCCCCTGAATGGTTGTGCCATTCAATAAAATCATGGCCGATCTGATCACTCCTATCCCCAATATTCTTTCACCCTCTTGCTAATTTATCTAACTCCAGCTTAAAAATAATTCAAAGATTCTGCTTCCAATGCCTTTTGAAGAAGGGATTTCCAAAGGTTCACAACCCTCTGTGAGAAGATATTTCTCCTTATCTTCATCTTAAATGGATGACCCTTTATCTTGAAATAGTAGCACCTAGTTCTCAATTCTCCCACAAGAGGGAATATCCTTTCCACATCCATCCTGTCAAGTCCCCTTTAGACCTTACATATTTCAACTCTAGTGGATAAGGCCTAGCCTGTCCCATATTTCTTCATAAGCCAATCAGTCCACTCCAGGTATTTGTCTACTAGACCTTCTCTGAACTGCTTCCAACATATTTACATCCTTCCTAAAATAAGGAAATCAATATCATTCACAGAAGAGATGTGGGCTTAGCAACACCCTATATAACTGAAGCATAATCTGTCTACTTTTATTGTAAGTTATCCTCACAATATTCTATTAGCTTTCCTAATTACTTGTTGTGCCTGCATACTAATCTTTTGTGATCCCTCTGTATCTCAGAGCTCTGCAAGCTCATTATATTTAGACAATCCGCTTCTTTTTTATTCCTCTTGCTGAAATGGACAATTTCACATTTTCCCACATTGTACTCCATTTTCCAGACCTTTCTTTATTTAACTTACTTTCCTACTAATGCATCATCAGCAAATTTAGCAACTGTACTTTCAGTCCCTTCATCCAAATTCTAAAAGGTTGAGACCCTAGAACTGATCCCTGTGCACATTACTCATTACATCTTGCCTAGCACAGAAATAAATAATTTGACTAACCAGCCCATTAGAATTGTAGGAACCATTAATCAACTAAAATGGACATGAGAATATACAGTTTGAAGTACTTATTGCAGCAATGGAGAAATTGAATTTTACTTCAGTTAAATGTGTTTCATCCAGAAATAATGAGGAGAGGCGAAAAATAGTAATAATTGTGAACTTTTTTTTTGGACAATTAATTGAAATAATCTCATTGTACAGAGGGTACTGAGAAGAATTTACATTTGATCAAGGCTGTTCTACTTTGAATTCCTCTTGCCACCAAGAATAAATGGAAACACAAACCCATGTCTCTATCCAGGAGTAATATTATGCGCCAACCTGATCTTTATAATATAGAATGATTCTATCATTGTTTTTGTAAATACCAGTTGTAAGTTTCACCAATGTGGATTAGTTACCAATGAACTCTTCCTTTATTTTAGGGAACAGTCTTGTCACCCTGTTATGTCACCTGTTTAATCTCCATGGTCTCATTCATCACTTCCAGTTGGATATGGTGAAATTGCACAGATTTTTAGGTAGGTCAAATAAATGTATCAAAGTGTTAAATATTTTACAAGTAGTGAGTCAAATATTTATGCTGAAAATTGTTGACGTACTTTTTTATTAAAAATAATTATCACAACAGTAATGAAACAGTGCTGGCACAGGAAACACTTGTCGAACTTACATCGTTAGCTTTGCCATAAAGTGAGATCATCCCATTTAATGTAATTATTGGTTCATGATATACCAGGAAGTATAGGTGTTGGAGTCAAAACATCTGGGGTCGAAATTTGTTTCAGCCAGTGGAACAAAGCTAATGATATTGGATCAACCAAGAGCTACACATAACACTTTGCACTCAATGGAATTCACTATCATGCACTACGTGTAATGGGAAGTTAATCTGACATGACTAACTTGCACCGCTGCCTGAGATAAATTTCTGTCCCCTATGTCTTTTCAACTGCTCCTGGTTGTCCTTAAAGGAGAACTGGCTTTAGACAGTGGCAGATTTTGCAATTGGTAGTGAATTGTGATAATGAAGAGAAATTCAGCAAGTTGTGTCCAGGTAAGGACTGCAGCTTTTCTTCCCTTTAAGGACATTAGTCAGGATGCCAATTGGGTTCTCACAACAATCGTAATATCTTCATAGACATTGTTAGAAATGCCATTGTTGTTTTCTGTTTCCAGATTATTAATCTGAACTCAAATCCAATGGTGGATTTGAGTTCTTGTTCTCCAGATTATTAGTCCAGTAATGATTATTTCTTACTTTGACTTTTAGTCATTTCAGTACTATCATTGAGGTGGAATTGGAGAGTGGCAGAAAAATTGAGCACAGATTTGATGGACGACAATATGTTGAAGGACTTTGGAAAGAAAAAGGAGAGTGGATGGAAAAATAGTTTTCAATATCCAAGATTTTCGATTGAAAAGGTGATGGCAGTGATTTTGAAATAGAATGTAAAAGTACTGAGGAGAGGGACAATTTACAATGTTGGCTAGCTAGGAAGTTTGGAAGAGATATTTGGCAATCAACAGTTTAGTAAGAATGGTGTCAGCAGAGTGGAGGGAGGTCAAGTGTTCTGTGACAAGATGAACTTTAAAAGAACATGAGGAGAGATAGAAGAAAAACAAGAAAGATATGTTAAGGGCTAGAGCAGGTATGTTTTGTTTGGTGCCACTTCAACTCCATCGAAGATATTAGGACTCAGGGCGCATTAAAATGCACAGTATACATCAGATACTTAGAATTCAGTGCCCTGTAACTTGGAGCACCCTCAGCTGATGTGTAGGGATGCAATACCATACCTTTATACTTTTAAGGTTCTTGCGAAGATTTGTAACTCAGGTTGTGGATGAGGTTGTTGGCTTGCTTGCCGAGCTGGCTGGTTATCGTACTGACGTTTGGTCACCATGCTAGGTGACATCATCAGTGCGGCCTCCGATGAAGCGATGTTATTCTACTCCACTTGGAATTTATATGATCTGGCCTGTTAAGTTGTGTTGTGTCATTTCCGGTTTCTTTTCACATGAGTTTGTATATGGGGTCTAATTCGACATGTTTGTCGATTGCATTATGGGTTGAAAACCAGGCTTTTAGGAATTCCCATGCGTGTCAATGGTTGGCTTGGGCTAGGATGGTCACATTACCTAGCATGGTGACCAAACGTCTGTACGATAACCAGCCAGCTTGGCAATCAAGCCAACAACCTCATACCTTTATACTTTTGGTAAATAATCCAACTTACTTTTTTTTTCATTTTTATACTATGGCTTTCCATTTTGAGAGGTAAATCTGTCGAAGGATATACCACTGATTTTGGATTGACATCCTATTATAGAATGACAGAGCATGGAAACAGATCGTTCTGTCCAACTAGTCCACGCCAACCATGTTCCCAAACTAAACTAGTCCCACCTGCCTGCATTTGGCCCATATCCCTCCAAATCTTCCCTATTCATGAGCTTAGCCAAGTGTCTTTTAAACATTGTAACCGTACCTGCATCCAACACTTCCTCTGGCAGTTCATTCCACACACAAACAATTCTCTGTGTAAAAACCTTGCCCCTCATGTCCTTTTTAAAACTTTCTCCTCTCACCTTAAAAATATGCCCCCTAGTTTTGAACTCCCACACCCTAGGGAAAAGACCCTTGTCAATCACTTTATCTCTGCCCCTCATAATCTTATAAACCTTATCTTTTCTTAGGTCAGGCTATTGCTAATTTACATGGATTCAGGCTCAGAGTTGCATAGAAGTGACTCAAATTGGTTTTGCTTTAAAATTTTTATCCTTGTGACAAAGTAGATCTAAAAAAAAGAAAAAACTTGATGAGAAGAGCCAGTTCATTCTCTGAATGGATGGATTCTTATTCTCAATCATGTTACCACAGACGGATGGAAGATTGAAAATAGACAGTAAGGAAGGCAAAATGGGGGCACTCACGTCCAGTGACACCTCATAGAGTCATAGAGATATACAGCACAGAAACAGACCCTTTTGCCCAATTCGTCCACACCAAACAGACATCCCAATCTGACCTAGAACTGTTTGCCAATATTTAGCCCACATCCCTCAAAACACTTCCTATTCATGTACCTTTTAAATGTTGTAATTGTACCAGCCTCCACCACTTCCTCTGGCAGCTCCTTCCATACATGCACCACCCTCTGTGTGAAAAAGTTGCCCTGCAGGTCCTTTTATATCTTTTCCCTCTCACCTTAAACCTGTGCCTTCCAGAATTGGACTCCCCTGCCCTTGGATAAAGACCTTGGCTATTCACTCTAACCATGCCCCTCATGACTTTATAAACCTCTGTAAGGTCACCCCTCAGCTTCCAATGCTCCAGGGAAAGACGTCCCAGCCTGTCCACCCTCTCCCTATAGCTCAAATTCTTCAGCCCCAGTAACATCCTTGTAAATCTTAGCTGATTCAAAATTGAATTGAATTGAATTGAATTAGCTTTATTGTCACATGTCCTCAAATGAGTAGAGTGAAAAGTTTGAGCTGCCATTTACAGCGCCATCTTGGGTACTAGGTACAACTTCTTCAGTTACAAGATTAGTTACACAGTAACAATGTCACCAACACAAGGCACCGTCTTAGGTACAGAGTACCTAGGTGACATCTCATAGAGTCATATAGTCAAACAAAATGGCAGTGGAAATTTGTAAGTATGTACTCCTGCAATTGCTGCTGCCTTGAGGAGAAGGAAGTGAGGACTGTTAACCTCTCGTGCTAAATAAAATCTGGTTTATGCTCTTAGAGAACACCAGGCATTTTACTTTGGTTACTAATCTTGATTCCACCAGGTAAATGTTTTAAAATACACGCTAAATATTTTATGGTTGTGCAACTACTGCTTCAGACCTTTGTGGTGGTAAATTTGTACTTAACTTACATTTTCATCCCTACCAGTCATGATTCAAGAGGATTATCACAGCCAAAACCCATATCATAATGCTGTTCATGCTGCTGATGTGACTCAGGCAATGCACTGCTATCTAAAAGAACCAAAGGTATGAATGAACCTACTTTACATTTAATGAAATAAAAAGGATTTTAAAATATCTTTTATTAGCATTTCTTTAAAAAGGCAACTTGAAGAGAAACATAGGTCTGAAAGCAATCTCTTTTATGACTGTTTTGACTTCTGTTTTGCTTTTTCTTTCTTTCATGGGCTGTGGGAGTTGCTGGCCATGCAATTTTTATTGCCCATCCCTAATTATCTTGGGGAAGGTGCTGGTGAACTGCTGCAGCCTCTGAAGTGTAGGCATATCTACAATGCTCTTGGGGAAGAAGTTCCACAATTTTGACCCAGCAACAGAGAAGGGATAGTGATATAGCTCCAAGTTAGGATAGTGAGCAGGTGGATGGGAACTATCAGGTGGTGGTGATCCATGTTGCCCCTGTCCTCTAAACAGTAGAAGTCATGAGTTTGGAACATGCTGCCAAAAGAGCCTTGGTGAGTTGTTACAGTGGATCTTGTAGCTGTCACTGTGCATTGATGATAGAGTGTGTGAATGTATAAGTTGGTGGATAAAGTGTCAATCGATTGGATTTACTTTGTCCTGGCTGCTTTTGAACTACTTGACTGTTGATGTCAAGGGCTGATATTCTTACCCCACCTCAAATTCAGCCCTCTTGTTTGTATTTGGACCAAGGCCGTAATAAGATCTCGAGCCAAATGGCCATGGAAAATCCAAACTGAGAATCAGTTACCAGGTTTCACTGAATAAGTGCTGCTTGGTAGTACTGTTGACAGCTCCCCTTCCCTCACTTTGCCGATAATCGAGAGAAGATTGGTGAGGTGGTTGTTGACTGGGTTCATTTGTCTTGCTTTTGGCACTACAGGTAATATTTCCTATATTGGCTGATCCTGGAAATTGCAATAGAGGTAGACAACAGGCAATTAATCACAACTGCCCCTTGCTATATTTTCAATCAGGATTTTGCCTGAGTGGAAAATGTGTGTGTTTATCTCTTTATCATGGTTGTCAAGCTCCATTTGAAGAATTGAAGACACAGGGAAATGTTTCTTTGTGCACAATTGTGCCACTCACTCTGCCAGAAGTCAAAGTGAGAAGTAAATGTAGGCTCATGACTTACAAGAATTGCAGAGCTATAGATGACAGTCTCACGCTCCTGGTGCAGCAATGGCAGAATAATCAGAAATTTGTAAAATAAAACAAATTCCTAATGTTGTTTTGACGATTTCATCACACAGTTGCACGTGCACAAATAAAGCTTTAAAATGGTGCCAAGTGTCACAGCATTTTGGATTTTAAGTAATTACCTAAATGCATAAAGAAATAAATCTTCTCCACTGTCTGTAAACTAAGAGGTATATGAGTAATGTGGCGACTTGATATCACTTGTCCATTTGTGTACATACCTCATATTTGTATAGAAATTAAAATGGTTCCATGTTATAATTGCAAACCACAGACTAGAGGCCAGCGTAATCTTCAGCAGTTTCCCCAGACACAAATGTAAACAATGTAATGGTCATTACAAGACTGGAACCTGAATTTCATGATTTATCACAAATATTCTTGTGGTTTAATTTAAAATTGTCCAAATTTGCTTCTAGTTCTGGTACAATGTTGTTTAATGTCCCCTCTTTCATGTTTATTGGTGTTCGATCTGAATTGATGTTGAATGAAATCACAGCTCTCATTGATAACTGCTGTTGTTTAGAAATAGACAACTAGTCTCCAAACAGGTTGAAGACAAATCAGGCTGTTTTATTTTATGCTGTTGATGATGCATTCACACAAGTGTATTTATATCAAGAGATGCTAAAGTTGCTCTGGGAACTTTTTAAATCTATTTATCTCGGGGTTTTCACTGTATAAAGTATAAAACCATAGAGGATTATATAACGTTCAATGACCTACATCTCTATGCCAAAGCTTTGTTGTTAATATTGTTAAAAGAATTCTTTTGTAAAGCACTTTTAAAGGGCATGAGGAAAGGGCAGGGTAATCAGACTGTGGTGAGTCATTTCAAAGGGCATGTACAGGGATCAAAAGCAAATATGAGACACGTTTCCAGGTTACACATGTGGATTATTGTTCATATCTTAAAGATTGTGTTGATAAATAACAAATAATAAAAGTTAGAACTAAATAAAACTGTCCATTAGCATCTAACAAGAAGAGGATAATATTAGAATAGAATAGAAAACAATAGAACAGCCTTTATTGTCATGTGCACTCGAATTAGTGCAGTGAAAAATTTGTAATGTCGCCTCTCAGCGGCATCTCAGGTGCAGGGTACCTAGGTACAGATACTTCTTGTGTTGTTACAGAATTGAAATAGTACAAAAATAGACTAGCATGGGAATACAGGGCATAAAAGTCCAGATTGAGAATAATAAGTGCCTTCAAAGGTCTCACGTTATAGTCCTTTTCCACCGGTTCCGTGCCTGTCGAGCTTCAGAACACAAGGCCTTCCTGTCTCCACGTACTGACCTCTATCCAGGTCTAACTTCCAGGACTTGTCCCCTGGCCCAGCCTGGGCTTGATCTGCTCCCGCTCCAGGCTCTGGCCGCGACTCAGCTCCCAGCTCGGCCCACGCTCACTCAGCACCCGTTCCATCTGCGACTCAGCTCCCAGCTCGGCCCACACTCACTCTGCTCCAGCTCCGGTCTCCGTCTGCGACTCAGCTCCCAGCTCGGCCCGCACTCACTCTGCTCCCACCTTGGCCTGCACTCACTGTGCTCCCGCTCCAGCCGTGACTCAGCTCCCAGCTCGGCCGCACTCACTCTGCTCCCGCTTCAGCCGCGACTCAGCTCGCAGCTAGGCCCACGCTCACTCTGCTCTCGCTCCGTCTGCGACTCAGCTCCCAGCTAGGCCCACACTCACTCTGCTCCCGCTCCGGTCTCCGTCCGTGACTCTGCCCCCAGCTCAGCCCGCACTCACTCTGCTCCCAGCTTGGTCTGCCTTCACTCTACTCCCGCTCCAGCCACGACTCAGCTCCCAGCTCGGCCCACACTCGCTCTGTCCCGCTCTGTCTGCGACTCAGCTCCCAGCTCGGCCCGCACTCACTCTGCTCCCACCTTGGCCTGCACTCACTCTGCTC
>NC_063336.1:38598213-38621107 GCF_021869965.1 Rhincodon typus
GCGCTCACTCTGCTCCCACTCCAGCCACGACTCAGCTCCCAGCTCGGCCCACGCTCACTCTGCTCCCGCTCCATCTACGACTCAGCTCCCAGCTTGGCCCGCACTCACTCTACTCCGGCTCCATCTGCGACTCAGCTCCCAACTCGGCCCGCACTCACTCTGCTCCCGCTCCAGCCGCGACTCAGCTCCCAGCTCAGCCCGCACTCGCTCTGCTCCCACTCTGTCTGCGACTCAGCTCCCAGCTCGGCCTGCGCTCACTCTGCTCCCGCTCCAGCCGCGACTCAGCTCCCAGCTCGGCCCGCACTCACTCTGCTCCCGCTCCATCTGCGACTCAGCTCCCAGCTTGGCCCGCACTCACTCTGCTCCCACCTTGGCCTGCACTCACTCTGCTCCCGCTCCAGCCGTGACTCAGCTCCCAGCTTGGCCTGCGCTCACTCTGCTCCCGCTCCAGCCGCGACTCAGCTCGCAGCTAGGCCCACGCTCAGTCTGCTCTCGCTCCATCTGCGACTCGGCTCCCAGCTCGGCCCGCGCTCACTCTGCACCCGCTCTGTCTGCGACTCAGCTCCCAGCTCGGCCCGCGCTCACTCTGCTCCCACTCTGTCTGCGACTCAGCTCCCAGCTCGGCCCACACTCACTCTGCTCCCACTCCGGTCTCCGTCCGTGACTCTGCCCCCAGCTCTGCCCACGCTCACTCTGCTCCCACTCCGGTCTCCGTCCGTGACTCTGCTCCCAGCTTGGCCTGCATTCACTCTGCTCCCGCTTCCGGGACTCAGCCGCTCTGGCCACGACTTGTCTCCTGTGCCAGGCTGTTCTCAGACTCCATTCTCCATTCCCTCCAAGTAGGGTTCTTTAAGGAGTTAAAAATTGATGGGGGGAAGGTGGGAAGAAAAACTGCAGCACGAGGAAGAAAAGAAAGAGAGAGGAAAAGGAGCTGGTGAGCAGAAGATCTCCAGCTGGAGGGTCTTACTCTGCTGCCATCTTAACCGAAATGTGTTGTGATAAATATTTTACACCCAAAGAATTAGTCTCTGTCCTACTGCATAATGTCAAGAGAGAATATTAATATTACATGTAAGATGTGTATGCACCTATGTTTGCGAAATGCAACCAAATGGCATAAATGTCTGTGTCGTGCACAGAAACTAAAGGTCTCTCCCAACTCAAGAACTACGTGCAGTGAGTGATCCAGGATGGGTGAAGCTTGGTGTTTACATCAAATATAAAATCAGAGAACGCAAAGTTAACATTTCGGGTCCAGTGACCCTTCTTCAGAGCTGCTCTGAATATTCCTAAGAAGAGTCACTGGACTGGAAACATTAACTCTGCCAGACCTGCTGAGTTTTTCCAGCAATTTCTGTTTTTGCTCCTGATTTCCAGCATCTGCAGTTCTTTGTATTGTTTTAAATGGCTGGTAATGGTTGTAGAGAAGAGATGGATACATTGCAGATGTTAATAGTAGGTATCAATAGGAGATTAAAGGTCCATTCTGCTTGAAAGCATTACCAAGAAAACCAGACACTGGGTGGAGTGGGAGGAGGAAGCTGCAACAAAATGGAGGGCGGAATTTGTGGTCTGGAGTTGCTGAACTTAGTACCGCGTGCAGAAGGCTGTAACGTGCCTAAATAGAAAATTAAGTACTGTTCCTCCAGCTTGTATTGTGCTTCACTGGAACAGTGCGGCAGAACTGCAAGTATGAGAGCACTTGACATTAAAATGGAAAGCAACTGGAAGGTCAGGGTCACATTTGCAGACTGAATGGAGGTGCGCTACAGAGCAGTCACCAGACTGTTTGCCCTTCCCCATGTAAAGGAGACCACCCTGTGAGCAGAAACTACAGGAGGCTTGATTTGAAGAAATACATGCAAATCATTGCTTTGCCCACAAAGAGCGTTTGGGGCCTTGGACAACGAGAGGGAGGAGTTAAAAAAGAGCAAGTGTTACACCTCCTGCAATTGCAGGGGAATGTGCTATGGATGAGGTGTTGATGGTGATAGAGGAGTGGATTCAGAGTATCATGGAGCTAACAGTTCCTTTGGAAAAATTTTTGTTTTTATTTACAGACATTCACTGTATTTTGCTTTTGTTTTAATCACACCAGTCTAGTGTATAACTGTGTTCAAAATTTTACGTTGCAAATCATAATGATCAGAATCAATTAATTTGGTATTCTCCAGATTTGCCATTGATTTTCAATTTAAAGATCCAAATGATCTACAAACACAAAGAATAAAGATTTCTACTATAACTGTAAGCTCCAAGTCTGTACGTTCGACCTTTTACAAAGCCATATATTGGTTTGTAAACACAAAACTGAATTTAAATGACCAACTGTACAAACCCCCAGCTTAATATGCCTTCCAAATACTTTCTTTCACAGAATCACAAAACTGTTACAGTACGAAAGGAGACCGTTCAGTCCATTGTGTCTGCACTGGCTCTCTGAGCATCTTAACTGCATGCCGGTCTACTGCCTTATCTCCATAACCCTAATCATTGGTTTAACTAATCATCCAATGCCCTCTTAAACGCCTCAGTTGGACCTTTCCACCACACTTCCAGGCAATGCATTTCAGATCCTAACCAGTTGCTGTGTGAAAAGATTTATTCTTGCTTCAGATTTGCTTCTTTCGCAAAACACTTCAAAACTGTGCCCGCTGGTTCTTGATCATTTCATTGGTCGGAGCAGTTTCTCTCCTTCTGCTCCAGTTTCACATAATGTTATGCCACAGAATCCATAGTTATCCACAGAACATCTGGTGTCTGCAGAACATCTCGGGGTCTTGATAGATGTGATCATCATTGATGATTCTCAGTATGCTTCGCTTGTTTATGTGAATATAGTGAAAGATTACTCTGCAACTGGGTTGAAGGTGTGATTAGATAAGTATGCATAATGAGGCAAGAATGCAAATATGTGGCATCAAGGGGGTGATGTATAAACACTGTAAACAGGTTGGAAATATATACTTCACATGAGTTATTGATTGTACGCAATTCATCCAACTTTGTAGGAAACCTGAGTTGCTGTCAGCGTAATTATATTTGTACATATGATTATATTCAAGGCTTTTTATCATTAGAATATTAATAGCTGCAGTGGCATAATATTTAGTAATGGCCTAAACACTTTATAACTGTTTAGTATTCATTTTTCCATTTTACTTTTCCATTAAAGCTCGCCCGGTTTTTGACACCACTTGACATCATGCTTGGTTTGACAGCAGCTGCAGCGCATGATGTTGATCATCCAGGAGTCAACCAACCTTTTCTCATCAAAACCAAACACCATCTAGCCAGTTTATACCAGGTAAACACATTAACTAATTGTTCTTTCAGCAATGTGTATATGGTGTACTGGGCAGGTGAAAGGGGTAGTATCAGTGGAAGAGCATTTTTAGTGGAAGTAATTCCACTGAACTGATTTAATCAGATTTAGCATAGTTATTAAAAAAGATCTAGACCAGGAGCAAAAGTCCTGAACTGAGGCCAATGATTCTTGCCACTTTGCAATCTAAACATGAATGTTATTTACATGTTGTTGCATGTGGCGCTGACTGTTTCAGTATCTGATGAGTCGTAAATAATGCTGAACACTGTAAATCATCAGTGAACATTCACATTTCTGATCTTACGGTGAAGGGAAGATCATTAAAAATTTATCTGAAGATGACTATGTCAAGGCTACTACCCCAAAGAACTTTGTATGTTGGCTGAGGGCTGAGATAACTGGCCACAAACAGACAGAAGCATCCATCTTTGTGCTAGGTATAACTTTAAACCAGTGTAGAGGTTTCCTCTGATTTCCATTAACTTTAATTGTGCTCGAGCACCATCTTGCTACTGTGGCTCAAATGATGCCTCAGTGTCAAATCTCACTTCATCTCTTGAATTCAGCTCCTTTTTCCATGCTTGGACCAAGGCTGTAATGAGGTCCAGAACCAAGTAGCCCCAGCAGAGCTCAAACTGAGCATCATTGAGAAAGTGCCAAGTGATAGGACTATCAATTTCATATTCCATTACTTTGCTGATGATTCCAAGTGGACTGATGGTGTGGTAATTGTCAAGGATGGATTTTTTCATGCTTTCTGTGGTGAGTTTATAGATCTATGGATAAAAGTGTTATCCTAACTGAAGTGTTTTAGCAGCAGCTTAGTACACCTTTCACAGCTGTTTGTGATGCAACTTCCCAATCTTGATTGATGAGGTGTCAATCAGAGATTAAGTTATTCCAAAATGAGAGAAGTGATTAATGTAGAAATCAGCATGATATATTTTTCCTTAGCACTGCTCAAATGCAGTAATTCCATTGTATTGTCCCATTGAGACTCAATAACTCAGCACAAACCAGATTCAGGCCAGGGCTCTTCCAGTTTTGGTAGCTTGGTATTACAATGGATTATTCATTTACTGACTGAGCCATTTTGGAAATAAGAATATCTTTCATTTATTTAATTCTCTCTCTTTTAAGAATATCTCTGTACTGGAGAATCACCACTGGAGATCGACAGTTGGGATGCTCCGAGAATCAGGTCTGCTGGCTCATTTGCCCGTGGATATGATGTGAGTAATATTCATTTATAGCAATTCAATACACTCTGGTTAAAAAATAGTGCACCCTTGATACTTAATAAGGGCTAATGATTTAAAGCAGCACTCAGTTGTGAAATGAGCATGAGATGGGAAGTGAACCAATTTTGAATTAGTTGTTGAATATGTGATAGCAAAAGGTGACGTGGAAGCAACATTGAATATTAGTATTTCTCACTTCTCCTTGCAAAGTATTGGGATCCACGCCATTTCTTTTGGCTTCATTTCACTCCATAAATGAGCATAATCCAACATGAATAGGGCTACAGAAAATAAGCAAATGCAATCATATATGCACAGCAAATAAACTTGATTGGTGGGAGGTGAATGACTGAAGTATTTTCTCCAATTCTTTCTCAATGTAGCGAGGCACTGTCCTCTGTAAAGCATCTCTTCTTTGCTTAATGCTTGCAGATGGAGAATCTGGTTTTCATCCCTACTTTGTGACACTAAGGATGCTACACCAGCTTGATTCCCATATTTCTTTAGCTTTGCAATGTTCAATAAAAGTAACAGCATTGAGAGAATAATGTAATTTGCTCTCGTTGCAGACAAGATATTGAGCAACAGTTAGGATCTCTCATTCTGGCCACGGATATTAGCCGACAAAATGAGTTTCTTACAAGAATGAAAACTCATTTGGACAACAGAGATTTATCATTGGAAGATGCAGATCATAAACACTTCATACTTCAGGTAGGTTAATGGGACAAAATAAGCAGACTGATTATCCCTAAATCACTAGTTCAGTGTTGCAAGTCTGCAAAGGAATTTTTTTTACTTTTCGCAACATTAACAGTTAAAGAAGTCGTAGGCTGATGGTGTCAGGAGTGATAAATTGCTTTAGTTGTCATCTCCATTTCTTTTGTTTTTTAATCAGTCATGGGCTGTGGGTGTTGTTGTTCAGGTCAGCATCTATTGCCCATTCCTAATTACTCTTGAAAAGGTTTTTAAATCACCGCGATCTTTGGGGTGTAGGGACACACACAGTGCTGTTAGAAAGGAAGTTCCGGGATTTTGAACTAGTCACAGTAGAGGAACATAGATACAGTTACAATTCAGGATGGTAAATGGCTAGGAGGGAAATTTGCAGATAGTGGTATTTCCTTGCATCTGCTACCCTTGTCCATGAGATGTTAGACGTTTTGGTTTTGGAAGGTGCTATTGAAGGAGCCTAGGTGAGTTCCTACAGTTTGTCTTGAAGGTGGTAAACGTTATTGCCAATGTGCATTGGAGGTGACAGGACTGAATTTTAAGGCAGTGAACAGGGTGCCAATTAAGTAGGCTGCTTAGTCTTGGATGGTGTTAAGCTTCTTAGAGTCATAGAGTCATACAGCATGGAAACAGACCCTTCGGTCCAACCAGTCCCTGTCGAACATAATCCCAAACTAAACTGTCCCACCTGCCTGCTCCTGGCCCATCTCCCTCCAAAACTTTCCTATTCATGTACTGATCCAAATGCCTTTTAAACATTGTAATTGTACCCACATCCACCACTCCCTCAGAAAGTTCAATGCACATGCAAACCACCCTCTGTGTAAAAACTTTTGCTCTCATGTCTTTTTTAAATCTGTCTCATCTCTCCTTAAAAATGTGTCTCCTAGTCTTGAAATTCCCCATTCTAAGAGAAAGACGACTACCGTTAACCCTATCTATACCTCTCATTATTTTATAAAATTCTATAAGGTCACTTCTCAACCTCCGACGCTCCAGTGAAAAAAGTCCCAGCCGATCCAGCCTTTCTTTATAATTCAAACCATCCATACCCAGCACCATCCGGGTCAATCTCTTCTGAACCCTCTCCAGCTAAATAATATCCTTCCTATAACTTTGACTGTTATTAGAGCTGCACCCATCTGTACAAGTGGAGATGATTCAGTCATGCTTCTGATTTGTCCCTTGTCTTTTACACTGATGTGCTGTGCTCGCTCATCATTGAAGATGAGGATATTTGTGGAGCCTCCTCCTCCTGTTAGTTGTTTAATTGTCCACCACTATTCATAGCTGGATTTGGCAGGACTGCAAAGCTTAGACTTGATTGCTGGTTGTTGGATCACCTGGCCATACCTGTTTCACCCTGCTTTTGCTGTTTGACCTGCAAGTAGTCCTGTGTTGTACATGAACCAGATTGACAACTCATTTTCAGACATGCGTGGTGTTGTTTCTGCCACGTCCTCCTGCACTCTTCACTGAACTAGGGCTAGTCCTCTGTCTTGTTGATAATGGTAGAGTGGGCAATATGTTAGATCATGAGCAAACATATAATGACTGAATACAATCCTGCTGCTGTTGATGGCTTACATAACACATCATAAATTCCTCATAAATTTGAGCTGCTCGATGTTTTCTGAATCTATTCTATTTAATATGGTGGTAATGCCATCAGTGAGGGTGTCCTTAGTCATTGACAAGACTTTTTCATTGTGGTCCTTACTAACAATATTGTTTCGTGCACATGCATCTGTGACAGGTAAATTGATGAGGGTGAGTTGTTTCTCTCACAATCTACTACAGGCCCACTCTGAGAAATATAACCTACCAGGATAAGACCAGCTCAGTCATTCACAGTGCCACCATGCCTCTCTTGGTGATAAACATTAAATAACCTATCCATTAAACATTCTGACCCATTGTTAACCTCACTGTTTCACGTGGTGTTCAGTATCAAGGACCACTGATGCATCATGGGAATTAGGGCTGAGTTGGTAGGGAAGGGCTGTGGTTGGGTATGTGGTAATCAGAAGTTTTCCTTAAGAATATTTGACTTGACTTAATGAGATCCAGGGTCATTGTTGAGGACTCCCTTCCCAAGTGTATACCACAGTGCTACCACTTTTGGTCCCACTGATAGGCCAGGCCCAGAGGTAGTGATGGAAGAATCTGAAATATCAGTTGTAAGCTTTGATTCTGTGAGTATGACTACGTTGCTTGACTATTGTGTGGGTCAGTTTTCTTGCTTTTCTGAGAAACCCGCAGATGTTAATGAAGAGGACTTTATGGAATTGACTGGGAAGGATGTGCATTTGTTACATCCAACGCCTGGGTTGATGGCGGGTGGTCTGTCTGCTTTATTTCCATTCTACTTTCTTTTCTGTAGCTGTTCAGATTCAACCAGTCTCATGAAGACCAAATTGGGTAAGGATGAAAGATTTCCTTTGCCGAGTATTATTTTGAAGCGGATGGGTTTATTTTCATAACAATCTGGTAGTTTAATTATCAAATTATTGAGACTAGCATTTTAATTTCAGGTTTATTGAATTAATTGAATTTGAATTCCTCCTGCTGCTGTAGTGAAATTTGAACCGATCTCCAGTGCGTTAGTCCAGTTCTCTGGAGCACTAGACCAATATCATTATCACTGCGCTACCCTTCTTTTATTATCCCTTAATCCTTCACCATGTTATAGTGACATTTCATACAGTTAGGGAGAAGAAAATATTTTTCATTATTCCACCAGACGTGAAAGTTATATCAAATAAAAGCAAAATACTGCGGATGCTGTAAAACTGAAATAAAAATTGTAAATTCAGGAGAAATCAACAGGTCTGACATCATCTGTGGAGAGAGAAACAGAGTTCAAGTCTGATATGACTCTTCTTCAGAATGACCCACTTTAGGGTGTATCAAAATGAGGCATTGCAAAAATGATTGCTGGGCTAAGTGGCAGCAGATCACCATTCCCCTCCTGATCCATGCAGATTGATGTGTTGTTGAGTGGTTTTTCCCTTTGTCCTGATGATGGTAAAATATGGACTGTCAATTTCAGCTTTCGTTGTCTGATTTTAATAACTGAGACCTTTCATAGACTGAAATGGTTTCAAAAGGACAAACCCGTGACCTAAAATGGCTGCAGTGATCAACTGACCACAGATTGATGCACGGTCATGTATCCATTTGGAATAAACAAAGCTGTCTGAACTGAAATTACCTTTTTATCCAATGACATTGAAACCTGTCAACTGAATCAAGGAACTGACATCTTGAACATACGTGATAATGGGTACATATTGGACCTGAAAGGTTGCCTGTGGAGTGTCCAGTTTGGAGAGAGAATGAGGCCAGACTTGGAATACACAGACAAATCCTATTTCAACTGTCATTGAGCTGCAGAAGAAAGATCATAAAATATAGGAGCTGAATCAGGCCATTTGGCCCATTAGGTCTACTCCACCATTTGATCAACGCTCATATGTTTGAACTGAATTTTTGTTTTGTTGACATTGAAACCACACAGGTTGGTAGGCTGGCGGTTCGTTTGGACACAGTGGCAGTACAGTATAGCCAACAATAAAGTTATCATTACATTTAGCATCTTCAATGAATAAATGGCTGCTGAAAATATGAAGTTGGAGCCACTGCCTTTGCTCATTATGTCTAAAGTTGCATGGCCTCCTTTCTTGAAGGTGTAAAAATAGCTGAGGAGCAGCAAATGCTAAAACATGAGGCTGAGGAGCTCCCTTGCTTTAAGGGAGTTTCTCCCTGGGCTCAGAAGCCATGGCAAAGGCTGTTGAAGTTGTTAACCTTACCTACACCGTGATACAACATAATTAATTAGTCTGTGAATTTGTATTTTCGAAAAGCTCTTTTCAAGAGTAGAATGTGTGCTTGCATTTTTGTGGTTATGAGTTTTCCAGCATGTGGTGATTAACCCTTTTAACTCCCAACTTTCCAGAATTCTTGCTGCCTCACTTTCCTAGGGGTAACTACACTTTTGTTGATGTGGTGCTTGCCATATAATTCTTCAGTGTTGCCTTTAATATATTAATAAAACATAATTTAACAACAAAAGCTAAAGGCTTCTCCATGTAGCTCTGCAAGCATCCATTTCAGGCACCAAAACTAAAGTGCCTCCGCTTGGGTGCGGTCATTTCCAGGAATCACCCAGTCGTGTTTCCCACCTCATTAAAGGGGGATTGTTTTTGCAAATCTCTAAGGCAGATTGCAATTCAGTTTTCCTTGTTCCTTTCTACAGTCTCCACAGAGTATTAGCTACTACTTGGAGATTTGAAAATAAGGAAGATCCCATCTGTGACTGATCTCTAAGAGACCATTTCTGAAGAAGGGTCTAGACCCGAAAAGTCAGCTTTCCTGCTCCTCTGATGCTGCTTGGCCTGCTGTGTTCATCCAGCTCTACACCTTGTTATCTCAGATTCTCCAGCATCTGCAGTTCCTACTACCCCAGAGAAGACACGAATCCCTTTTTTGTGAAACCAGATGAACTGAAATACAAAGGATCACACCCATCATGCCCTCTCCACTCTATGCTGCCTGAAATGGATGTTTTACGTGGTTTTGCAGAGCTACTGCAAGTTATTGCAAAGACCTAAGAAAAATTATACAGCAGTCAAGAATGACCAGCCATGTAAGTTTCTTACTACAGGTGTACATAATCTGATATGAATGAAGCAAATGATTTGAGACTTTTCTTTAAAGTACGAATTTATTTCCTGGGTTTAGATCGGTTTGTAATTAACAACCTATATCTGTGGAGCCAGATATGCTGCAATTTAGAAGAATATTACATGGGTAACATTGTGACATTTTGGTTTGTTTAAGAAAACCACACAACTTTTCGTTGCTATTGCCTTACGTCATGTCTCTGTTTCTGATTTTTATTTCAGATAGCACTGAAGTGTGCAGACATCTGTAATCCTTGTCGAGTTTGGAATATGAGCAAGCAATGGAGTGAGAAAGTCTGTGAGGAATTCTATAGACAAGGTTTGTAGGGCCATCCCGAACTTTGTTTGACTTCAACCAATTCTAAGTAAAATGACCCTTGCCTAGAGCATAGACACCACGTAACATTTTAAGTGGCCCAAGAGGGTGTGTTGCATTTTTTTAAAAATTCCAACTAAACCAACAGTAATGAGGTGTAAAAAAAACCTTAAAAACAGGAAGAAAACTAGTAGAGAGAAAATAATCAATTCTACTATGATGAATGGAATTACAAATAATATAACTTTAATTTTTCCAGAGGAAACAAACCGATTCCTGCTTTAGAAATTCACGCGGAAGAGTGTAAAAAGGCACTTACTTTTCAGTTTGACTGGCAATAACACCTGGGTATATTTATCTTGGAACTAACTGAATATAGGAATATATGTGTATCACTACCATGTCCGAAAATGTCTGTAAGATCCCTCAGAAATAAACAATAATAATCAGATAATTAGGAAATGTTATCTTAAAAGTGTATGAAAGTTTTTTTCTTTACAACCCCCATTCATGGTCTAGCCTGTCAGATAGATCAAGATCAATTTTTGAGACTTCTTTCTGAGGTCTGTTTCCCTTCTGTTTTTGAGGTGAATGCAACATTGAAAGACGAAAGGTCTCAGATTTGATAGAACTTTGTACCTGCTGGCCAAATTATTTCAACAACCAGATTAATACAGCTATCAGACCTAGCCAAGAAATTTCATCTACGGTGTACTGAACTAGGTTTTTTCTTGCCATATGCAGCATCAGAACAGGAAAATGCCATTTGGCTCATCTTACTTTGCTCTGGTAATTAAGTCAGCTTCCCATCCAAATGCATTTTTGATATCACTTGCTGAAAGTTTTATTCACGGTGCTAGAAGCAGAGTTTGTTATTGCCTTGCCCTACTATGGCCAGAAATCTGCCTCTGGTGGAAAGTTCAGATTTTTCCTGGGGTGAACCCTTAATTGATTTGGGGACAACTTTTCTGTTTAATTAGACCCAGTTGAGGTAGCAGTGGAAATGGGTCAGATGAAATCTGGGTAGGACCTATTGAGACACTCATGGCAGCCATCGCTGGTTAGCCTAAGGGAGAGGCCTGTAGTTTATGTGAAAGCCTTCTCCTTCAGACAAAAGCAAGAAATAAAGAGGAGCTAGCACTCAAGGTAGAACAGCTTCAACACTTACGCAAATCTAATACTAGAGGCCATGATAGGGAAGGGAGAGAGATTACCTTCCTAGGTACCCCACAAAGTATAAGGGTTCGGAGTTGCAGGTTTTGCTTCCTATTCTTTTCACCTCTGCCACTGCTCAGTCTCATTAAGGTGCAAAACATGAAGCAGGTTGATGGACAAGTTGTCACCATTCTGAATAATTGTGAGAGCAAGCTTCTCCCAGCTATACATGTCAACGCTGCCGTGCTTCAAGGAGACCTTCAGGGTGCCTTTGAAACAGTTTCTTTATCATCACAAGCGATGTTGGCCATTCGAGAGTTGAAAAACAGACCTGTCTGTCTGGGAAGACCATTTTTGACCATTTGGACACAGTGGTCTTTCCATCAAAATTGATTTTGTCATGCTTCTACAGCTGTCTTCAAGGAGGATATTATCGTTCATTCTACAGTCATTCCATTGAACGTGGAGGGTATGGCAGAGGTATTGCTGATGGAACTTCTCTTGGTTCTTAGTGCTAATACACATGCTGGTGTGATGACAACAAGAACTCTTTACAGTAGAACTTCCATTGACTTGCAGAGGTCTTTAATGTCAAATATTTGCTGCCTTGGTGTGGAGAAAGTTGCGCTGGTGCAGCTGTTATGGTGTTGGATTTCCTCCTCAGTTTGGAGAGGACAATGTATGGGAAGCAATCAATGTATTCCAGAGTGAATATTGAAATTGGAATAGTCAGTTGACCATATATAGGTTGATTTGAATTTTGTTTTGGCAACATTTACAGACAGATCAAATTTCTTGTGTGCAGCATAAAGGTTGAGAGTGGAGTGAAATATTGGTATGGATGAGAGTACTGGCTAACAGGAAACAGAGGATTTGGATTATATGGGTCACTAGTTACGTTGGTGAGGCCACTTTTGGAGTACTGTTTTCAGTTCTGGTCATCTTGTTATAGGAAGGATATTATTAAATTGGAAATAGTAAAGAAAAGATTTACAAGGATGTTACCGGCACTGGAGGGTTTGTTTTGTAAGGAGAGGCTGGTTAGGCTGGGACTTGTTTCACAGGAGTGTAGGTGGTTGAGGCATGACGTTATGGAGGTTTATGAAATCATGGGGGTCATGGATAAGGTGAATAGCAAAGGTCTTTTCCCTAGGGTAGGGGAGTTCAAAATTAAAGGTCATAGGTTTAAGATGAGAGGAGAAAGCGTGATAGTTTGTATGTGGTATGGACTGGCAGAGGAAGTGATAGATGCAGGTACAGTTAAAACACTTAAAAGACAATTGGACAGGTGCATGAATAGGAAACGTTTAGAGGGATATGGGCCAACGCAAGCACATGAGACTAGTTTAGTTTAGGAAATTTGGTTGGCATGGATGAGTTAGCCCGAAGGGTCTGTTTCTGTGCTGTATGACTCTATGACTCTACTTTTTCGGATTAAATTCCTCATCAATCAATACAGTTTGGGTCATTGAATATATTCAAGGTTGAATTAGGTAGATCTTAGGTTGACAATCGAGTCAAAGGTTATAGGGGCACAGGCAGGCAAGTGGAGTGAGGCCACAATTTAGATCAACAATTATCTCATTGAATGGCAGGGCAAGCTTGAGGGCTGAATTGCCTACCCTTGCTCAAAATTTTTCAGTACGCTGTCTCTGTTCTCACCAGCCTCCAGTCAGTTTCTGAAAGCACAATAACCTCTCCAGCCCTTTCAAAATCACAACTGTAAGACCTTAAAAGTGACCTTAAGGGTTGCTCAGTGGTTAGCACTGCTGCCTCACAATGTCAGGGACCCGAGTTTGATTACAGCCTGAGGGAACTGTCTGTGTGGGTTTCCTCTGGGTGGTTCAATATCCTGCCACAGTCCAAAGATGTGCAGATTAGGTGGATTGGCCAAGCCAAATTGTCCATAGCGTCCAGGTTGTGCAGCCTAGGTGGGTTAGCTATGGTTTATATGGGGCTATGGGGATAGGATGGGGACTAGGTCTTGGTGGCATGCAGTTCCCATCTACACACTGAGGAAGAGTCACCACACCCGAAACATTAACTCTGTTTTATTCTTCACAGATGCTGCCAGACCTGCTGAGCTTTTCCAGCAACTTTGTTTTTGTTCCTGATTTACAGCATCTGCAGTTCTTTCCATTTTTATTTTTGCAGTTCCCGTCTATGCAGGCTCAAAAAACGTATCATTGGTCTTGCAATAATTCTACTAATTTGTCATCTGGATAAGTCATTTTTGAACTACATGTCCTCTGTCTTACTAAGTTCATCCTATGTTGAAATTAAATTCTAAGTCTAACATTTATTTTTCCACCCAATATCTTATATTAGTCAGTAATTACTAGCATTTCTTCACAGAACTTCTGCTCTGTTATCTTGCAAACCATCTCTTTAACCTTTGATTAGTTTGCTTGCTCTCCTTCCTCTGTGCCCTGTCCAAAACATATTGTTTGCACAATTTTTGCTTTATTCACTCACAGATGAGGGTGTCAATGGCTGGACCAGTATTTATTGCCCATCCCTAATTGCCCAGATGGTAATCAAGATTAAACTACATTGCTGTCAGTCTAGAGTCACATATAGGCCAGACCAGGTAGAGATAGCAGATTTCTTTCCCTAAAGGACAGGAGTGAAACATGGGTTTTTCCAACAATCAACGATGGATTCATGCTCATCATTGGACTCTTAATTCAAGACTTTTAATTGAATTCAAGTTCCACTATCTACATGCCAGGATTTGAACCCTGGACCCTGGATCATTACCTGGGTCTCTGGATTAACAGCCCAGTGATAATACCACTAGGCCATCACCGCCCCTGCCATGGTGGTATTTGAACCTGGGCCTCCAGTGAAATAACTCCACAGAGGCCATATCTCATCACCAAGTCACCACCCTTTATTTACACATGGAGCACCCTTGACACTGATCCAACTCCCTCAGAGCCAGCTCTGAGAGTGAACAGAATGTCTGACACTCCTGTTCTTATCTGTCAGCCAGGGCTCCCTGATTGGACCAGATTAACAGCCCCAATCAGTGAGCTCATTGTCTATGAGGTCCACCTGGCTGACCTCATTACAATCACTACACCCAGAACTTTGGTTGGGTTTCTGAATTAGTAGTCTAGTGATAATACCACTAGGCCATTGTATCCCCAAATTTGAACAGAGAACTCTAGATCTAATTTACACATATGAAAACCTCGGTGCACTGGCACTCTAGAATGTATTATAGGACACAGTTTCTAGTTTCTTTTTGCCTATGCAAGGAGTTGCTGACCACAACCATTGTCATATGGAAGAACCTAAGCAAAGACTAAGAGATGGACGGACTGAATCATTCCCAGATCTTGTCATACACCTTCTTATTTTTGATTTAGAACAGTATTGGTAGAGATGCAGAACAAATGTACGTCTGCTCAGACTGGAGGAAATATTAATTTCATCTTTTCGAATAAAAAAGTTAGTTGTACTTAAAGCCACAAAAAACTGGGATAATAAGAATTAAGATCCTCAAAACTGGAAGAATCGGTGATGAATAATGAGTTCAGGCTCTGATTGATTGCCTTGGGAAATTAAATTTATGTTCCTTTTATATCCTAATTGAAATAAATTATCCTCATATTAAACGGCATTGCTCAAAAAGAATCGTAATTGACTTTTGTCCAGCTGGGTGAAACTCAAAGCATTACTGATAACGTCACTTGTGTTTCATCTACATACTGGCTATAAGTTTCTGGGAAACAGATATGAATTACATTTCTAGTCCATTTGATCATACAATCACTCATCTTCTGATGTGTGAACTGAGAATAGCAGTTTGAAAAAAGACGTCTGGAAACACAAAGCATTTGTCACAAGATAAGTGAAGTTGTAGCATTTTAAAGAGAAATTGTTCAGATCTAATTCCTATTATAGAAAGATGGTGTAGGATTTCCGGCAGATGTCAGCACCTCACCATCAGGCTCAAATGGGGATCAGAAGCATGCATTCTGTGAAAGACAGTGATCCATCTGTGATTTTTCCCTGAACTGGCCAATGACGGCCAATTAAAGTAGTTTTGTCATGCAATTAAGAACAGCAGAAGGGTTCTCTGAGAGCCAGTATGACACCCTCCAGTTTGAAAGCATCAGCAGCAGGATGCCCTTACAGATAAACGAGGTGCCCTCTGTACAACTTCTTAAAATAAATTTGACCTTTGCAGGAAAATCCCCTCAGGTGTGACTAGTGCTGTAGTGGTGGTGCTTGTGCATACGCATGCAGGTAGAAACATACATGGCAGCCTGCAGCTGTTGTTGTATCCAGGCAGGTTTTGGGGTCGATGGTGTAAGCACTTTCTGGAGTACTTGTTCCCCACCCCCTCCCATTCCACTGCCAAGAGACCTCCTTCAGGCAATAGCACTGACTGCTGCCTAGGGATTGACTATTAGCTATTAACAAACACAAATGGCTGCATGTAACACATGTGTAGGTAACTCTGCCAAACTCACCTCTGGAAGAATGGCTGAAAGGTGAATGGAACCAGGGAACTAACATGCAAGCTGGTGACATTAAATTATGTCTCTGCCTGCCTTCACTCCCATCCCTGGCCAGTTAGGAAATAAATATCCCAGGATGCACACATTGTGAAAAGACAGAAGGGTTGTAAATGGAAAACAAATAGCCCTGATAGCAAAGGATAACATAAGGACAGCAATGAGAAATTACTTGACTGAGAAGATCAGGAAGTAGAATCAGTATGGATGGAAATGGACGTTAGAAAACAGTAGTCGGAGTAATTTGTAGGCCTCCTAACAACAGTTGTACTATTAGTCAGAGCATTGAACAAGAAATTATTCAGGCTTGTAACCAAGGCAATGTAATATTCATAGAGTTCATAGTCTTCATGTAGACTGGGCATATCAATGATAGTCTGAAAAGTGTATCTGTAGAAAACTTCTGCAGGAGTTTTCTGGCACAGTATTTTGTGGAACAAAGTAGAGAAAAAGTCATTTTAAATCTTGCTCCATGCAGTAAGGTATATTTAGTTAGTAATCTCATCATAAGAGATTGTCTGGCATAAAGTCATCATCATATAATTGAATTCCATATTTAGTTTTAAACTGACATATTCCAGTCTTCCCACACAAACCTTGATCGTTTTGAGAGGCACCCTTATTGGAACATGTAAAATTCTTAGGGGGTTTGGCAGGGTAAATGTGAAAAGATTGTTTCTCCTTGTGAAAGAGTGTAGGACCAGAGTCATAATCTCAGAGTAAAGATGACCCATTTAAGACAGAGATGAGGATTTTTTTGTCTTTCAGAGGGTACTGAAGATGTGGAATTCTTTACTCCAGAGGGATGTTAAGGCTGGGTCATTAAATATATCAAAAGCTCAGATAGACATATTTTTAATCAGTAAGGGAATCAAGAGTTATGGAGAAAAGACAGAAAAATGGAGCTGAAGATTATCAGCCATAATCTTATTGAATGGTAGAGCAGACTTGATGGGATGAATGGCCAACTTCTGCTCTTGCATCTTATAATTTTATAGTCATAAACAAGAATCTTAAACTTAAAGCCAATTATTTGAGTATGAGGACTAACTAATGTTGCTTGGATAAATAGACTAAAATCTATGGCAGTAAACAGTGGGAAATATTTAAGGCAACAAATGAACAAAAGCATTCGATTAAAAACAAAACCTCAGCAAGAAAACCTGTCTGTGGATTAGAAGGATTTATTCACAGGCCCTTAAAGGTGGCAGGAAAAGGTTGCAAAGAAGCCATGCAGGATGCTTTTCTTTATTGAGCAAGCTATTGAATAAAAAAAAACTATGTAATTCTCTATATAAGTCACTGGTTAGCCTGCAAAGTATTGTGTATAATTCTGGTCACCACATTATGGGAAGGGTATAGTTGCTGCAAACATTGTATAGATGAGGGTTTTTTCCCTTAGAACAGTGGAGGCTGAGGGGTAACTTAAAAGGGGTGTACACAATACTGAGGGGCTTGGAAGGGTGGACAGGGAAGACCAGTTTCCCTGAGCGTAGAGGTCATTACCAGGGGATTGCCTATCTAATGTGACTGGGAGAAGGATTAAAGGGGACATGATGAAAGATATTTTCACTCGGAGAGTGGTGAGTGTCTGGAATTCACTGTCCAGTTTGTGATTGAAGTGGAAGCCCTCAATTCATTGAAAAGGAACTTGGATCTGCATCTAAAACGCTGTAACCCACAAGGCTACAGACCAGGTGCTGGAAAGAGCAGGCAGCAAAATTTTCTTCACCTGTGCAGATATGATGGGCCAAATGGCCTCTTGCTATGCTGTAACTTTGTTATGGTTCTAAAAGAAGAGAGTTACAATATGCAAAGAACTGTAGAAAATCTGAGACTAGGAGTTTTTAGAAGCATCAAAGAGCCACCAAAAAGTTGATTTATAGGGAAAAAACATAGAATAAGAGAGCAAATGAGCATCATAATAGTAACAAAAGAATATTGAGATTAAATGAGCAAGGAATGTAAAACCAGATTTGAAAAAAAATTATGAGCTTTAAAACGGAGAATGATTAAAGTAAGCATTGACAGGAAATTATCAGGTGGAATGGGAACATAGCAGAAATGCTGAATAAATATCTTCTGTGTTTTCACAACAGTGGCCACAAATTACATGGTAAAAAACAGTAGGTAACCAAAGGACCAAGAGAGTCGATTAATATTAGCAGGGTAGAAGTTTCAGAGAAAATTCCCATATTAAAACTGAACAATTTTATAAGACATCATGGCCTATATTCTGCGGTTCTAAAACAGTTGCTACAGCGATAATGGTCACAATGAGATTGATTAGGTCAGTTGTCTGGATGACTAGATTGCAATGAGGAGTAATGCCAACAACATAGGTCTAATTCCCCACTCTCCATCCCAACCTTTCCATTCAGTTGAGGTGTGGTCGCCCTCAGGATAAACAACCACCAGTCATGTGATGAAAGAGAAGCTTCATGGTCTGCTAAGGCTATGTTGACCTTATTTCTAGTGGTTGCACTGTTTCTGATTTTCCAAAATTTCCTTGGTTCTAGAACAGGTCCAAAGAATTAGAAATTAGCAATTGTATTATAGCTATTCAAAATTGAGAGAAGAATATGCAGGGAACTACAGGTCAGTTGGTCTGACATTAGTCATTATGAAAATGCTGGAATCTAATAAGAAATGGTATTTTCTTAATCAGATGGCTTTGCAAATACAATCTCATTGCATCATGTCAAATATGGGCAAGGAAACCTCCTTCTAATTACCATGTACCACTCCCACTTGTTTTGTGAATCAGTCCTCCTTCATTATGAATGCCACTCGGAGGAAGCACTGAAAGTAGCAAGTTCACAGAATGTACTGTGGGCAAGGGACTTCAATGGCCATCACCAAGAGTGGCTTGATAACACCACTACTGACTGAGCTGGTCAAGTCCTAAAGGGCATAGATGCCAGACTGGGAGAGCAACAGATGGTGGAGAACAAATAAGAGAGGAAAACACCAACTTGACCTCACCTTACAGTCTCCTGATGCAGGTGCACTGTCCTTGGCAGTATCAGTAGGAGTGACCACCGCACAGTCCTTGTGGAGACGAAGCTCAATCTTCACCTTAAGAATAACCTCCATTCTCTTATATGGCACAGGTCTAGCCACACAAAACTAGGGCATCGTTGAGGTGTTGTGAGCCATTAGCAGCAACATTATTGTATTCAACCATGAAACGTTGGAAGATGCTATCAAGTTGTACTTACTCAGAAATATCCTGCTGACTGATGCTCAGTTTAGGTTGGGCTAGAGCCACTCACCTCCTGACACCATTACAGCCTTGCTGCAAACGTGGACAAAAGAGCTGAACTGCAGAAGTGAGGTGAGAATAAGGTGAAAGCAGCATTTGAGCCAGAGTTGCATCAAGGAGCCCCAATAAAACAATCTAGGACAAAGCAGCCCGATTGACTGCCACCACCATCAACATTCACTCCCTCCACCACAGTGACTGTTGTGTGTACCATTTACAAGATGCGCAGAAACAATTCAACAAGGCACCTTCAACTTTACCTTCCAAATCTACAACCTCTCCCGCCTGGAAGGACAAAGGCAGCAGATGTTTGGGAACACTACTTTCTGCAAGTATCCCTCACCCATCCTCTGACTTGGAGCAACATCACAGTTCTTTCACTGTTGCCGGGTCAAAATCCTGAAACTGTCTTCCTAACAGCACTGTGAATGTAGCTACACTGCACGGACTGCAGAGGTTCAAGAAGTCAGTTCACCGCCACCTTCTCAAGCCAATTAGGGATGGACAAGAATTGTGGCCTAGCCAGCAAGACCCACATAATGTGAAAGATTTTTGTAAAAATGTATAGGACTTTAATGAGACCATACCGGGTACAGTGTATGTAGTTTTGGTTTCCATGTCTGAAAACAGATATACTTGCCTTGGAAATGGTACAACAATTGTTCACTAGATTGATTCCTGGGTTCAGAGAATTGATCTTTCATGAGAGGCTGCATCTATTTGAGGCAGTATTCAAACTTAGAAGAGTGAAAGGTGATCTCATTGCAACATAAAAGATTCTGATGAGGGTTGACACGGAAGACATTGAGAAGTTGTTTTCCCTGGTTGGAGATTCCAGAACATTAGTTGGGATTGGGGAAGGAGAAAGGTGGATGTGACACTGCCTCACAACAGGATGGCGATCATTAAGTAGTGAGATGAGGAGAAATCTCTTAACTCAAAGGGTCATGAATCTTTCAAATGGTCTATCAGCAAGGGTTGTCGATGCAGTCAGAAATAGATGTCGAAAATTAATTTATCTTTTTCTTCCCCATTAATCCTTAGCTCAGTAACCAAATATAAAATTTAGGATGATTTCAAATCAGTGATCATTTCAAGATTCCGTTCTATACCTCTGAATTTGTAACTTTAAAACGGGTCCAACTTTAAATGTTTCTAGTGGTTGGAATTCACTGTCTTTCTCAAATCTGTTGTTATTTATTTGGTTTGCAGGTGACCTAGAGCAACGGTTTCAGTTTGAAGTTAGTCCACTGTGCAATCAACAGAAAGACACCATTCCCAGCATACAACTAGGTAAAAAAAATGCAATGATGCTATGGACAAACTTCTATTTGTGTTTGACCTTGAAGAGAATGGACAGGCTAGAGATGTTTCGAGTATTGAAGTTGAAAGGAAGCCAAAGAAAGCTTTTTTTTCACTTACTTTGGATTTCTGAACTGTGAAAGAGTAGTGTTTGGGACTACAACTTTTATACCATAACTGTAACTTGTGTTGAGAATTTTCGAAGATTGAAGAGAGGTGGAAGAGACTAAGATAACAAGGTGTAGAGCTGGATGAACACAGCAGGCCAAGCAGCATCAGAGGAGCAGGAAGGCTGATGTTTCGGGCCTAGACTCTTGTTCAGAAATGGGGGAGGGGAAGGGGGTTCTGAAATAAATAGGAAGAGAGGGGGAGGCGGATAGAAGATGGATAGAGGAGAAGATAGGTGGAGAGGAGACAGACAGGTCAAAGAGGCGGGGATGGAGCCAGTAAAGGTGAGTGTAGGTGGGGAGTTAGGGAAAAGATAGGTCAGTCCAGGGAGGACGGACAGGTCAAGGGGGCGGGATGAGGTCAGTAAGTAGGAGATGGGAGTGGGGCTTGAGGTGGGAGGAGGGGATAGGTGGGAGGAAGGACAGGTTAGGGAGGCGGGGACAAGCTGGGCTGGTTTTGGGATGCGGTAGGGGGAGGGGAGATTTTGAAGCTTGTGAAATCCACATTGATACCATTGGGCTGCAGGGTTCCCAAGCGGAATATGAGTTGCTGTTCCTGCAACCTTCAGGTGACATCGTTGTGGTACCGCAGGATGGACATGTCGTCTGAGGAATGGGAGGGGGAGTTGAAATGGTTCGCAACTGGGAGATGCAGTTGTTTAGTGCGAACCGAGCGTAGGTGTTCTGCAAAGCGGTCCCCAAGCCTCCGCTTGGTTTCACCGATGTAGAGGAGGCCACAACGGGAACAGCGGATACAGTATACCACATTGGCAGGTGTGCAGGTGAACATCTGCTTGATGTGGAAAGTCTTCTTGGGGCCTGGGATGGGGGTGAGGGGGGAGGTGTAGGGGCAGGTGTAGCACTTCCTGTGGCTGCAGGGAAAAGTGCCGGGTGAGGTGGGGCTGGAGGGGAGTGTGGAGCGGACAAGGGAGTCACGGAGAGAGTGGTCCCTCCAGAAAGCAAGGCCTCCTACCCTCCCTCGACCTCTTCATCTCCAACTGCCGTCGAGACATCAATCGCCTCAACCTCTCCACCCCTCTCACCCACTCCAACCTCTCCCCCACAGAACGTGCAGCCCTCCGCTCCCTCCGCTCCAATCCCAACCTCACCATAAAACCTGCGGACAAGGGAGGCGCAGTTGTAGTATGGCGCACTGACATCTACCTTGCCGAGGCCAAATGCCAACTCTCCGATACCTCCTCCTGCCGCCCCTTGATCATGATCCCACCCCTGACCACCAAACCATCATCTCCCAAACCATCCACAACCTCATCACCTCATGTGACTTCCCACCCACAGCCTCCAACCTCATCATTCCCCAACCCCGCACCACCTGCTTCTATTTCCTTCCCAAAATCCACAACCCTGACTGCCCTGGTCGACCCATTGTCTCTGCCTGCTCCTGCCCCACCGAACTGATCTCCAACTATCTAGACTCCATTTTCTCCCCCTTGGTCCAGGAACTCCCTACCTATGTCCGTGACACCACCCACGCCCTCCACCTCCTCCAGAACTTCCAATTCCCCGGTCCCCAACTCCTCATCTTTACCATGGACGTCCAGTCCCTATACACCTGCATTCCCCATACAGATGGCCTAAAGGCCCTCCGCTTCTTCCTGTCCCGCAGGCCCGACCAGTCCGCCTCCACTGACACCCTCATCCGCTTAGCCGAACTCGTCCTCACCCTCAACAACTTCTCTTTCAATTCCTCCCACTTCCTACAGACAAAGGGGGTGGCCATGGGTACCCGCAAGGGCCCAAGCTATGCCTGCCTCTTTGTAAGTTACGTGGAACAATCCCTCTTCCGTAGCTACACTGGCCCTAAACCCCACCTCTTCCTCCATTACATGGATGACTCGTGCTCCCACGAGGAGCTCGAACAGTTCATCCACTTCACCAACACCTTCCACCCCAACCTTAAGTTCACCTGGACCATCTCTAATACCTCTGTCTCCTTCCTGGACCTCTCTGTCTCCATCTCCGGCAACCACCTAGAAACCGATATCCATTTCAAGCCCACCGACTCCCACAGCTACCTGGAATACACCTTCTCCCACCCACCTTCCTGCAAAAATGCCATCCCCTATTCTGAATTCCTTCGCCTCCACCGCATCTGCTCCCAGGATGAGGCATTCCACTCCCGTACATCTCAGATGTCCTCGTTTTTCAAGGAC
>NC_063336.1:38621207-38622096 GCF_021869965.1 Rhincodon typus
CGTCCTCACGTACCACCCCACCACCCTCCGAATCCAACGCATCATCCTCCGACACTTCCGCCATCTGCAATCCGACCCCACCACCAAAGACACTTTTCTCTCCCCACCCTTATCTGCTTTCCGGAGGGACCACTCTCTCCGTGACTCCCTTATCTGCTCCACACTCCCCTCCCAGCCCCACCAAACTCGGCACTTTTCCCTGCAACCGCAGGAAGTGCTACACCTGCCCCTACACCTCCCCCCTCACCGCCATCCCAGGCCCCAAGAAGACTTTCCACATCAAGCAGATGTTCACCTGCACACCTGCTAATGTGGTATACTGCATCCGCTGTTCCCGTTGTGGCCTCCTCTACATCGGGGAAACCAAGCGGAGGCTTGGGGACTGCTTTGCAGAACACCTATGCTTGGTTCGAACTAATCAACTGCATCTCCCAGTCGCGAACCATTTCAACTCCCCCTCCTATTCCGCAGACGACATGTCCATCCTGGGCCTCCTGCAGTGCCACAACGATGCTACCTGAAGGTTGCAGGAACAGCAACTCATATTCCGCTTGGGAACCCTGCAGCCCAATGGTATCAATGTGGATTTCACAAGCTTCAAAATCTCCCCTCCCGCTACCGCATCCCAAAACCAGCCCAGCTCATCCCCGCCTCCCTAACCTGTCCTTCCCCCCCACCTATCCCCTCCTCCCATCTCAAGCACCACCCCCATCTCCTACCTACTAACCTCATCCCGCCCCCTTGACCTGTCCATCCTCCCCGGACTGACCTATCTCCTCCCTACCTCCCCACCTACACTCACCTTTACTGGCTCCATCCCCGCCTCTTTGACCGATCTGTCTCCTCTCCACCTATCTTCTCCTCTATGCATCTTCTATCCGCCTCCCCC
>NC_063336.1:38632096-38652952 GCF_021869965.1 Rhincodon typus
CTCTGATGCTGCCTGGCCTGCTGTGTTCCTCCAGGTCCACACTGTTATCTCTGACTCCAGCATAGGCAGTTCTTACTATCTCTGAGAGAGTTAGTTATTGGATATTTTTAATCAACCTGTTCAGACATGTTATCATGTACCTCTGGAGCAGTATAAACATTTGACTAGTTGAACAGAGAAGGTACCTGATGTCTTTGATCAGAGCTCCTTGCAGTCTGTGGAATCACCTAGCTTCAGTTCACATGGAACCACTTCTTCAGCCCATGGTACATCTGTGGTCAATGGCCAGGCTCATTTTGGACCCTACACCCACACAGCCCAGTATCGGCAAAGCACCAACCTCACAACATCATCATGCTTAGTCTCATCCCAAATCAGCCACTAAAAGCTTCATGCAACTACTTTGGAGCTGAGAGACAACCAGGACTAATGCGCTTCAGGTAGGTCATTTTGTGTTTTGGGACAGTCAAAATTCATATATATCTATAAGGATAGTCTTCAAGGCCAAGAGCAAGCACTCCAGGAATTACATGTAGATCAGTCAGAGTGTTGTTGAGAGAACAGTCCAAGAAATGAACCAGACAGTGCCGTCCTGCCAAGTCAATCCAGGGGAAAGTCATAGGGGTTTCATTCTACACAAGTTAGGGGTTTATGCCCCTGAAGTCATGGGACTGAACCATGGTCAGTCATCAAGGTCAAATGCAAGTGATCTGAAGATTACATGCTGAGAGATTAGTCAGGGGTGGGGCCATGGTCTGTCCAGGACTGTCACAGCAAGTCAGTCCAGGACAGGGAGCACTACAGTCAATCACTGAAGTCCTGAAGAAGGGTAATACCCGAAACATTGACTTCTTTCCTCGAGATGCTGCCTAGCTTGGTGTTCTTCCAGCTTCCTGTTTGTCTACCTTAGATTCTAGCATCTGCAGTTTTTTTTGTCTCTCTGGTTAATCACAAGGTTTGGTTTACTAATACTCAGGGAGCTCAGCAGGGGGCAGCCCATGGGATCCTGGACAAAGCAGGCAGCTCAAGTCTGGGAATGGACCTCATTTTACTGGATCTCTGAGGGAATGGTGACAGAGATAGGGGCAATTTGAGATAGCAGGGTGGGACTTCATAGAGAATGAGGAAAGGACTGGGAGCTGTCAAGGGTTTGGTGGGGAGGTTCAAATAGATCAAGATTTAGCTGGTGTCTGTATGGAGAGGATACAGGGCCAGCAAGGGCATAGAAACCTCCAGAGTTATGGGCTCTGGAGGTAAAGTAAGCACATTGAAATATAAAGGGGCTCAACCAAATAAGAGGGGAAAAGGATGAAGGATCATCAGGGTCACAGAGATAGGAACACAAAAGGAAAAGAGAAGAATGGGGACAAATACACACTGAAACAAAGAACCTCGCCATATTGGATCAAAAGTCAACTGTGGAATAAGACAAAATGGCTGGGACTGTATGCAAAGTGGGAGGAATAAGTTACTGCTTTTTTTTTCTCCTCATTGTTTACAATATTCTTTTTGAGGCCCTGTCAGGGGCAATTGCAGTAATCATGTCTTCGTTAAATGGGGTTACTGGCAGATGTTCAAACCTTCTGCAGTCTAGTCCATCATGTGCACCACCAACGAGCATGAATTTTGAGAAAGATCTTTCTTTCATCTCTGTCCATTCATGTTTCAGATGCACAGAGACACAATGCTTTGTGTTGTTTTTCTTCTGCAGGCCACTGCACTATGATGAATGTGAGCTGCTCATTGAATATTTCCCAGGCTTGTGCCCCTTTGAAAAATTCATATGTGGGATGTATGGAATCATTACTGAAGCTGTACTCTCACCAGTAAGGTGGCTGTAACTGTCAAATGATGTATGCAGGCCAGGACCTGACAGTTCCCCAGATTCTCAGTGTCCCCCACATTAACTTGGCAGCAGTCCTCAACACGGAGGTTGAAGGATCCCTGACATGAGGGTAGCTGCGTTCAAAGACTTGGTTCTTTGTGAGCAGTGAGTAATACTTGACAATTGCAACATCTTAATCTTTGAGGTAAGACTACAGACCATAAGAAATTGCCTGCTGCACCATGCAATAGAATCATGACTGATCCATCATTCCCCAGATCTACTTTCCTGTCCTTTCCCCGTAACCCTTGATTCCACTACTGATGAAGAATCTATCTCAGCTTTAAATATAAAGGTCTCTGCCCCCACAGCTCTCTGTGGCAAGGAATTCCAAAGACTCAGAAGAAATTCCTCCTCATCTCTGTCTTAAATTGGCACCCCTTTGTCCTGAAATTATGCCCTCTGCATTCTCCCATGAGGGAAACACCCTCTCAGTATTTACCCTTGTCAAGCCCTTTAAGAATCCTTCATGTTTCAATGAGATAACCTTTCATTCTTCTAAACCTTTGTGAATAGAGTCCCAACTCTTTTAGCTTTGTCATTAGACAATCTCTTCATACCAGGAATCATCCGAGTGAACCTTCTCTGAAGTGCTTCCAAGGAAATGGTATCTTTCCTTAAAAGGGGACCAAAACTGCTCACAGTACTTCAGATGTAGCCTTAGCACACCAAACACGATGTAGAGGTGCGAGTGTTTGACTGGGGCTGACAAGGTCAAAAATCACATGACACCAGGTTATAGTCCAACAGGTTATTTGAAAACACAAGCTTTTGGAGTCTTGCTTACACCTGAAGAAGCAGCGATAGTCCGAAAGCCTGTGTTTTCAAATAAACCTGTTGGACTATAACCTGGTGTCATGTAATTTTTGAACTCAGCTTCTTAATACAGTTGCAGTAAGACTTCCCACCTCTTATACTCCAAGCCCCTTGAAATAAGGGTCAACATTCTATTAGCGTTCCTGATTACCTGTTACTTGCTCTCTGTCTTTGATGCACAAGTAACCCCCAAGTCCCTTTTTTTTCCGCAGCTTTCTGCAGTTGTTTTTTCCTCCATTTAAGTAATATTGTTATTTTCCCTTTCAAAATAAAAAGCTTTGCATTTTCCCGCATTAAAATCCATATGCCCAGATAGAATAGAGTTCTGGTCACCATACCCCTTTTTTAAGAACTTTTAAAAGATTTACAAGGATGGTATCAGAAGATAGGGATTAATTATCAGTGAAAGTTGAAGAATCATTTTCTCATGGGGAGAAAAAGTGAAGATGACCTAAAAGAGTTCTTTAAAATTATGAATAGGTTAGTGAACATATGTACGAAAAGAATGTTCTCACTTTTGCAAGATTCAAAAACTAGTGACTTTCCAATTAAGCTAGTTATTAATAAATCCATTTGGGAAATTTCTTTATTCAGGGAGTGGTTACAACTCGCTAGCAGAGGAAGTGATTGAAGCAAATAACATTGATGCTTTCAAAAGTAAATTAGACAAGGCTTTATCAGTTGAAGCATAGATTGTAACAGTAGGGTGGTTATGTTGGAGTTTTACAGGACTTTGGTTAGGCCACAGCTGGAGTACTGCGTGCAGTTCTGCTGTCTGCACTATAGAAGGACGGGATTGTACTGGAGGGAATACAAATGAGATTCATCAGCTCGTTGCCTGGGTTGGAGCACTTTAACTATGAACACAGGTTGAATAAATTCAGAGATAGTAGGAACTGCAGATGCTGGAGAATCTGAGATAACAAGGTGTAGAGCTGGATGAACACAGCAGGCCAAGCAGCATCAGAGGAGCAGGAAGGCTGACGTTTCGGGCCTAGACCCTGCTTCAGAAGTGGGGGAGGGGAAGGGGGATCTGAAATAAATAGGGAGAGGGGGGAGGCGGATAGAAGATGCATAGAGGAGAAGATAGGTGGAGAGGAGACAGATCGGTCAAAGAGGCGGGGATGGAGCCAGTAAAGGTGAGTGTAGGTGGGGAGGTAGGGAGGAGATAGGTCAGTCCGGGGAGGATGGACAGGTCAAGGGGGCGGGATGAGGTTAGTAGGTAGGAGATGGGGGTGGTGCTTGAGATGGGAGGAGGGGATAGGTGGGGGGGAAGGACAGGTTAGGGAGGCGGGGATGAGCTGGGCTGGTTTTGGGATGCGGTAGCGGGAGGGGAGATTTTGAAGCTTGTGAAATCCACATTGATACCATTGGGCTGCAGGGTTCCCAAGCGGAATATGAGTTGCTGTTCCTGCAACCTTCAGGTAGCATCGTTGTGGCACTGCAGGAGGCCCAGGATGGACATGTCGTCTGCGGAATAGGAGGGGGAGTTGAAATGGTTCGCGACTGGGAGATGCAGTTGATTAGTTCGAACCAAGCATAGGTGTTCTGCAAAGCAGTCCCCAAGCCTCCGCTTGGTTTCCCCGATGTAGAGGAGGCCACAACGGGAACAGCGGATGCAGTATACCACATTAGCAGGTGTGCAGGTGAACATCTGCTTGATGTGGAAAGTCTTCTTGGGGCCTGGGATGGCGGTGAGGGGGGAGGTGTAGGGGCAGGTGTAGCACTTCCTGCGGTTGCAGGGAAAAGTGCCGGGTGAGGTGGGGCTGGAGGGGAGTGTGGAGCAGACAAGGGAGTCACGGAGAGAATGGTCCCTCCGGAAGGCAGATAAGGGTGGGGAGGGAAAAATGTCTTTGGTGGTGGGGTCGGATTGCAGATGGCGGAAGTGTCGGAAGATGATGCGTTGGATCCGGAGGTTGGTGAGGTAGTATGGTGCACTGACCTCTACAATCGCCAAGGCCAGAAGCCAACTTTCCGATACCTCCTCCTACCGCCCCCTTCATCATGATCTCACCCCTGACCACCAAACCATCATCTCCCAAACCATCCACAACCTCATCACTTCAGGTGACCTCCCACCCACAGCCTCCAACCTCATCGTTCCCCAACCCCATACCACCCGCTTCTATCTCCTTCCCAAAATCCACAAATCTGACTGCCCTGGTCGACCCATTGTCTCTGCCTGCTCCTGCCCCACCAAACTTATCTCCACCTGTCTCGACTCCATTTTCTCCCCCTTGGTCCAGGAATTCCCTACCTACGTCCGTGACACCACCCACGCCCTCCACCTCCTCCAGAACTTCCAATTCCCCGGTCCCCAACACCTCATCTTTACCATGGACGTCCAGTCCCTATACACCTGCATTCCCCATACAGATGGCCTAAAGGCCCTCTGCTTCTTCCTGTCCCATAGGCCCAACCAGTCCCCCTCCACTGACAACCTCATCTGCTTCGCCGAGCTCGTCCTCACCCTCAACAACTTCTCTTTCAATTCCTCCCACTTCCTACAAAGCGGGTGGCCATGGGTACCCGCATGGGCCCAAGCTATGCCTGCCTCTTTGTAGGTTACGTGGAACAATCCCTCTTCCATACCTACACTGGCCCTAAACCCCACCTCTTCCTCCGTTACATGGATGACTGTATCGGCGCCGCCTCGTGCTCCCATGAGGAGCTCGAGCAATTCATCCACTTCACCAACAGCTTCCACCCCAACCTTAAGTTCACCTGGACCATCTCTAATACCTCTCTCACCTTCCTGGACCTCTCTGTCTCCATCTCCGGCAACCACCAAAGAAACCGATATTCATTCCAAGCCCACCAACTCCCACAGCTACCTAGAATACACCTCCTCCCACCCACCTTCCTGCAAAAATGACATCCCCATTCCCAATTCCTTCGCCTCTGCCGCATCTGCTCCCAGGATGAGGCATTCCACTCCCGTACATCTCAGGTGTCCTTGTTTTTCAAGGACCGCAACTTCCCCCCCCTCAGTGGTCGAGAACGCCTTCGACCATGTCTCCCGCATTTCCTGCAACTCATCCCTCACACCCCCCTCCCCGCAACAACAACCAAAACAGAATCCCCCTCATCCTCACGTACCACCCCACCAACCTCCGGATCCAACGCAGCATCCTCCGACACTTCCGCCATCTGCAATCCGACCCCACCACCAAAGACATTTTTCCCTCCCCACCCTTATCTGCCTTCCAGAGGGACCACTCTCTCCGTGACTCCCTTGTCCGCTCCACACTCCCCTCCAGCCCCACCTCACCCGGCACTTTTCCCTGCAACCGCAGGAAGTGCTACACCTGCCCCTACACCTCCCTCCTCACCGCCATCCCAGGCCCCAAGAAGACTTTCCACATCAAGCAGATGTTCACCTGCACACCTGCTAATGTGGTACACTGTATCCGCTGTTCCCGTTGTGGCCTCCTCTACATCGGGGAAACCAAGCGGAGGCTTGGGGACCGCTTTGCAGAACACCTACGCTCAGTTCGCACTAAACAACTGCATCTCCCAGTCGCGAACCATTTCAACTCCCCCTCCCATTCCGCAGACGACATGTCCATCCTGGGCCTCCTGCAGTGCCACAACGATGCTACCCGAAGGTTGCAGGAACAGCAACTCATATTCCGCTTGGGAACCCTGCAGCCCAATGGTATCAATGTGGACTTCACAAGCTTCAAAATCTCCCCTCCCCCTACCGCATCCCAAAACCAGCCCAGCTCGTCCCCACCTCCCTAACCTGTCCTTCCTCCCACCTATCCCCCCCTCCCACCCCAAGCCCCCCCCCCCCCTCTTCCCTACTTACCTCATCCCGCCCCCTTGACCTATCCCCTCCCTACCTCCCCACCTACACTCACCTTTACTGGCTCCATCCCCGCCTCTTTGACCTGTCTGTCTCCTCTCCACCTATCTTCTCCTCTATCCGCCTCCCCCTTCTTCAGAAATGGGGGAGGGGAAGGGTCTAGGCCCGAAACGTCAGCCTTCCTGCTCCTCTGATGCTGCTTGGCCTGCTGTGTTATCTTGAATAAATTCAGGTTGTTTTCTTTGGAGCACAGGGGTTGAGAGGGGAGCCTGACAGAAACGTATACAAGTACGTGAGGGACATGGGCAGGGTGGATAGAAAGCACTCTTTTAAAGTGAAAGGCAGGAGGTTTAGAGGGGGCATGAAGAAAACTTTCCCCCGCCCCCCTCACAGAGTGTGGTGGGGGTCTGGAATGCACTTCCTGGGAGGGTAGTTTGAAAAGTATTGGATGAGGTGATGGAAATGTCATAACAGGAAGGTGGGACTAATACAGATTTAGTGTAGTTTTTGTGGTACAGATTTTCTGAGTGCTTGAGGAAACAAATGATATGATGAGAGGAAATTCACAAAGACTACAAACACCAGCAAATATTCTTAGGCTGACGGCTTCCTTCTGTGCTATTGTAATCTATGTCGCTCCTACAAATTACTGCTGGGGCTTCTTAGAATGTCTGACGTAAATTCAAAAGTCTGGTGGAAATGCTGGACACATCAATAATGCAAAACCCAGCACATCAAATCTGGAAAGAACTCAAAAATCAGGAGCTTTGGTCTAAAAATGAGTTGCTTTTTTACAAACATAAACCAGTTTAAGTAGACTGACAGTGCTTTACAAACCTCATTACTGACATTTAATCTCCAGCAGGTCAAAGCATTTTACAAAACTCTATAATGTATTTTCAGAGACAGTAATAAAGTTTATAATCAGTTGTTTATTCTGTGTTGGAGTCAAAAAGGTCATGTTTATCAGTAAAGTATCTACAGTTTGTGGAGTTTGTAAACAAGGCAGTTTTCTGGAGCTATTATGTTTTGATTCAATTTTGCGTCCAAAAACTAAGTGCATCTTTTTTCCTTTTATTTGCCTTTACATGTTTTACTCTTGCATGCTCTAGAGTATTTCATGATGCCCTAAAATGTTTCAAGAGTTAAAGGAATCCTTTTCAAATAGGTTAGTAATCACTGAACACCTTCCTACCTAAAAGTATAATTCTAATTATGAAATTAATATAAGATTTCTGAAATACTTAGTCATAGAACAAACATTTCATGCCATAAACAGGTTCCTGAATTCATTTCCAAAGGTCAGAGATGATGGAAAGATGTCAGTCTGGACACTAAGCAAACAACAAAGTCACGAAAGATCATTTAGATGCATTATCCTCCCAAATTGTAGACATTTTTCAATTCATAGTATTGTAATTTGTAATGCATAATGTAAAAATAATAGGCACAATAAAGGCACATTCAACTCCTTCATCTAAAACAGCTTCTGCAGGCTTCTCCCTCAGGTATCTTTCAACTCAATCAATGATCACACTCTAGTGGCAGCATATTAAATTGCAAGTTTTTTTTAAAAAGCTGTAAACAAAATTTCTTACCTAAAGAGGATCAACTTTCTTGTTAATTGATCTTAACAAATGGTAATGAATGCAAAGCTACATACTGCTCCACATTTGATTCCTTAATACATTTCATGCTTCTTCGTGAGTTTTGCTTGAGCTTAGGTTGAGGGAAGATACAAAAAGTGGGAGGCTGACAAGGAGAACATAACATAAATATCAGATTACAGGTCTAAGTAGGAGAAGGCCATTCAGCATTCAACAAGATCGTTGCTGGTCAGATCATGATTTCAGCTCCACTCTCATCCACTGCCTATAACCGTTGAGTGCCTTGTCTATCAAACATTTATCTCATGCATATTGATTATGCTTCCAGCTTCCAGTACCACTCACTTCACTTGCCCACTTTGTGATGATGACCTCAGAGAGAAGGGCCACTTCTGAAACATTTCGCTTGATCATCATGGTCCACAGAAGAAAAATGTTTTGAAACAACCTGCCAAATTCTACAATCTAAGAAACCTCTCACAAGAGCAACCATCATTGCTAGGTGCAAGATATATTGACACATCCACTTGTGGTAAAATACAGTCTGTCACACAATAAGTGTTTAGTGACACACTTTGGAACATATCTGTAGGTAGAAATGGGTCAAAATGGATTCACTTGGAGATCTGAAAGCAACAGTTGGTTTGGCCCTTTTTTGAAAACCTAACCTTCCCAGATAATCTTAACCCAAATTGGTCCGAGAACATCAAAAAGGGCCAGTTTGGAAAATGGTTAAGATTAGTTGTTACAAAAGAAAACCTGTTAATGTTAAACCAGCAAATTATACAAGGTGAAAAGATTTTGTTCATATGTCCTTTGGAAATACTTTGCACGCATGAACCGTTCTCATCAGAACTTTACAAATAACCATTCATTAAACAAAAATCCAGTCTCTCAAAGGCTCAGCAGGTACATCACCTAGTTTTGGAGGTGTCTTGCAAATCAAGAAGTTCCCACATTCAATCCTTACAGCTGTTCGTACTTCAGGGAATCTGAGAAAATGCACTTCAAGAAACTGGCATGAGGTTTATGTTTGGAATCTGCAATTAGTCTCACAATTATCCAAGACAATTCAAAAGCTTGCTAGCAATTCTGGGAAGGAGTATCAGACCTGATACTTAGTAAATATCCCAACACTGTATTTGTATTCCTAATCAAGCTTAAATCCTGGGGAAAAAGTAATTTAAACTATGTCATTTCCAACTTTACAGGTCCTAGACACTAATAGGTGGGGTTGTTGAAATTTGTCGTAAATCCTTGCCAAGATATTTGTACTTTCACAATGCTTTGAGGAAGAAAACAAGCTGCTTCAGTTTACTCTTGCAAAAATTTGTTGTTCAAACCAGTCCTGTAATTATTTTTTAATTCCAACTCCCTATGAGCACTGAGCATGAGAATTACAGACCCTTCCTCATGTCTAGGAATGCTAAGATTGTGTGAGGAAAATACATTATGTGATTGCATTATAATGCGTTTTTCTAGTTGTGCCCAATGTATTAAGGATCTATCGACAAAATGGCCCTCCTAATCCCCAGAATTTGAGCCCCAACACATGACAAATACTTACAAAAAAAAGTCAAAGGATCAAACACTTTGTTTACTGGTTAGTTCTGAATGCAAAGTTCTTAAAGGAATCAAAGTTTCATTGCTTTCAATGGCAAGAACTTACTTAAGAGGTTTGATGCGCTGCCTGCATCTAAAGCAAAGCTGACAATGTAAGGTCATGCAAGGAATGTTTGACATTGAATCCAGCATATTGGATCGGAGAATAAAGTTGATCTTTTAGTCCATCCATATTTGCAGGCAGATATTCTTTTGAAGTTTAATTTATACATTTGAAACAATAAAGATTGAAAATAGTGATGACCAAAGTTCACTATAAGCTGCACGTGAACAACCATGAAGGTCCCCACATACAGATTGGCAGCTGAAACTGTTCACAGCATTGATATCTGGTTCTGGAAGTCCCTGCCATGTATATAATTTGAGGTTCATGCAAAAGAAAACAAATTTAGCTGGAAAGCCATTGACAAAGATAGGTAGAAAAGTAACTTGTGAGGAGGACATAGGAGCCACAGACAGACATAGACAGGTTAAATAAGTGGGCACAAAGGTGGCAAATTAATATAATGTGGGAAATGTGAAATTGTCCATTTTGGCTGGAAGAATAAACAAAGGAAACACAGACTTCAGAGCTTTGAGATGCAAAGGGGTCTTAATGTGATCACGTGTGAATTGTGAAGGTTAGCATGAAGGCACAACAAGTAATTAAAGCTAATGGAATGTTATCATTTATCACAAGGCAAAACTGAATAGGAAAGTGTATAGGTTATGCTTTAGTTTCACAGGGCATAAGTGAGGCCTCATCTGGGGAGTGCTGTGCACAGTATTTCAGGAAGAATGTAAGCGTAGTGGAGGCATTTCAGAGCAAGTTTACTAGACTAATACCCAGAACCAAACATGGAACTATAGATGCTGGAGAAAGAAAACAAATAAAAATGGAAATTGCTGGAAAAATTCAACAGGTCGGGCAGCTTAGCCAGGAATAAAAAAGTTAAATGTTGAGTCCAGTGTCTCCGAACAAGGGTCACTAGATTTGAAATGTTAACAGCTGGAACAGGTAGGTTGTCTTATTGGGAAAAAAAGTGTAACCCAGCTAGGCTCGCATCCACTGGAGTGGCTTGATTATAAAGGAGGAGTGTTTTAAATTACTGGGTTTATAATTCTACTGTCTTGGAAAATCTTTGAATGCATTATAGTTTGGCTTATTGTCTTTTATCTTCATTTCTTTTGTTCATTAATTTCTGCTTTAATGTTAAAGCAAAATCAGCAGCATTGTGTGCTAATGTTTCAGCGAGAGATCACTTAATTAAAATCAAAATAAGATCTATCAAGCCAGATTTCAGTCTGGGATCTGACTTGTCCAGTATCATCATCAGCTGGGATCTTAACACACAGATGGCACTAGTGTTCCACTTACACTGATTCAGAGCCATGCCTCAGCCCCAGAAGAATAAATAACATTTTAAAAAGTTTGTTTTTCCCCTTTCAGTGTTGGGTTATTAATAAGTGCTTCTGAAATGCTTTAACAAATTTCTGAAGTATATTTGAATATTTCATCACACCCATCATTAATCACATTTAACTGTTGTAACATTCAATACTGTCGGTTTGACAGGAACTGTTAACGAATCCTTAATCAACCGACAGTTCACCATACTTATTGTGATTATAGAGAAACCAAGAACAGATATTTCCACTAGATGCCAGCGCAGGACAAAGGCATAAGCATTACTAACCACAGAGCATTATTTTACATATTTTAATACTAATTCCTTCCATAAGAACATTGTGGGTCTACCTAAAGTGGATGGGCTGCAGTGGTTCAAGAAGGCTGCTCACTGCTACCTTCTCAAGAGCGACTAGAGACAGGCAATAAACGCTGTGGGCAGCCAACACCACCCATTACCCATGAGCGAACTTCAAAAAAAAAAAAAAAATCTGCTGGTGCCATCTGTCGCAATCTTCATTTCTGTGCGGCAAAAATGAAATGGTATCTGCAACAGCTGTGATGTCCTCTCTCTGGTGTGTGGTATTTCATGTTCAAACTTTTGACTTGTGGTCTCTCCCAGTCCTTGACTTTCCCTCTTCAGAGGCAAATACTTTACCTTGGTTGCAGTTGGTTAGAAGTGCAGGTACCAAGAAAGCCAAAAGGAGCAGAATATATGCCCTGGGATGATGCAAACCCTAGAACTGGTAGTTTAAATCAAGTCAAATCCTCAACTTTTTGCAACCATTCAAGTCGTTCTTTCTCTTATGGAAATTCCGTAACTGTTCCCTGTTGGTGTACACAAGCGACCACTATGTTGGCAATCGTGGTTTGAGGATAGATTGAAACCAAAGCAAGAATACTGTTCTCCAATTTACTGAGCCCTAATGTAATTCATCCATGAATACGCTTAATGTCTTTAATTTAAATCTGACACTTGGAAGCCCTGAAAACCATTACTACAAGAACGGAGCCACTGCCTTAGATCTTGCAGAAGATGCTGTCATTGACTCAAACTATCACACACCTTTGACGAGAGATGATGTGGATATTACTTGGAAGGTGTGGATGTCACAGATGACAATAAGTCTTCATTTGAAGTTGTCCTATTTAGTGTTGTTAGCTTTAACATCAGCAATTTAATGGAATTGTAATCTCAGTACTGCAAAGCACATTTTGACATCACTTACTTGACTGAACTGTCATAATTCTGACACAGCTTCCCCCACCTATTACTGGATGCTGGAGATCCAAAATAAAATTAAAGTGCTAGAGAAACTCAGAAGTTCCAACAGCAACTTTGTCCCGCTCTTCATAGATATGTTGAATTTGTTAAGACTTTTCTTCGGTACTCTGTTCACTGAATTTCTCCAGTATATTTTAAATAAATCTTGTTTCATTACAAAAAGGACTGAAGATTTAATCTTCAATAGTTTCAGAATTTACAAACAAACAATCCCAAGCAGAGAGAAATGCATCGATTAAACATAAGATTCAGTGCACCAAAATAATTGTTCAAACTTAGCAGGACTGTTACTTTTGCATATTAGCAATTTGCTATTTTGACAGAAATATAAATCCTTTTTAAAAAATCCAATCCTTTTTAAAAAATCCAATCTAAAATGTACAATGTATTGACTTAACTTTCCTCTAGAAAAAAGTGTTTTAATCTGGGTGGATAATTTACAAATGGGAATTACTGTAAACAAGTATCTGCTATTATGTCCATTACAATTGCACCATGGTATCAGTTCTTTTCCAGTGTACGTAACAGCTATGAAGAGTCGTCAATAGTTACTTCTGCTGGTTACAATATTTTATCAGTCCTCAAGATATTTGGTTTCTTGGGCTTCAGGTCATGTTGTCCAAACTAGAGAGAGGAAAGAGGAAAAATAGGCTTAAAACAAAGATAATGAAGCAAACATTTTGGTACCCTTCACTGCAAATGCAATTTTTCAAAAAAAAAAAAAAATAAATAAATAAATAAATAATTAAAAAAAAAAAAAACCCATTCAGGGGATGTGGGCATCACTGACTGCTGCTAAGGAATTCCTGCTTCTAAAGTTAACCACTGGGTGCAATACACCAGCATATGCTGTGTCATTTGTGCACATGCTGTTGATATCTAAATGTATTTAGTATTCACTTAATTGCACTGCTCATTACTTTCTTTACAATGTTTATTACATTGTCCTTGCTCAAATGCTCTTTACGACATTCTGTAGTCTTTAATTCTTCGCCTCTTCAAAGTTATTGCAAAAGGGATTCAGTTCTCTAGTCACCTGGTTCATTCAGGAGTTGCTATCCTATTCTCATACTCACTTCCACTCTGCTACAAAGTCTAGTGCATTACATGTTAATATGTCAACCTGAAGCATATTTTACTTTAAGTGAACCCCTATTCCAGCTGAACTATCTGCATAGTTCGAAATAATACTAACTGGCTTACTTTATCTAATAACCTAAAAGCACGTATCCATGCACCAATTCAAATAATTTGCATAGAGCAAGAACTTTTTTGTTTAAAATGTGTACCTAGACATGTCAACTTCTTTAAATTATATTTACACCAGTCTTCTAACATTTTTCAAGAAGGTGAAGATGACTTTGTAAGATAATTCTTTGCTAATTTTGTTGGCATCCCAACAAAATGAAGGAATCTCCATACAGAAGCAGAACTGTGGTATACACAAAAACCAAAGCAGGTGAACATTTTCCTTTCTAAAAAACTATATTGTTAGAAATGTGACACTAAAAACTATGAAAACCACAATAAGGAACTTCAACGTTTCGCTGCTTCCGGTGAACTAACATACCCTTGAAGTTTCTGGACTTGACAGTGGAGAGAATTCAAATGGCTCATTTTCATAATCAGAAGAATCATTCATGTATCTGTGTGAAAACTTGCGTTTTAAAGCATTGGCAATGAGTGCTGCTGGATCAGAGACAGGTGCCTTTATTGCTGGTTTCTTCCCCATGGGTGTTCCTCCAGGTGACCTTTATAAATAAGAATATTATTAAAACACGCCAAATCCACAAAATGTTTCCATTCCTGCTGTTGGACAACATTTACCTTGCTACTGCTTTTAATTTGACATTCTGCATATCCTTCAAGACATCCATCATGTTGAAGGGATTTGATAAGTTTTCAGTGAGCTTTGGTTTGATGGTTACATGACTAGGGTTGCTTTTCATAGCTTGGGCTTCTCCAACAAGATTGCTAGCAGACGCAGCACTGTTCTCTGCAGCTGACATTGGCGGAGGTGGAGGTGGAGGTGGAGGTGGAGGTGGTAGGGCATTCCCAGCTGGATCACTCAAAGCACCAAACGGTGTAGATGTTAACTTTGGAGGAGGAATGGAAAGAGCAGGAGTACCTGAAATGGAAAAGCCATTTAGTCCCAACTGTGTTAAACGTAGGAGTATTTTATCTTGAATAATGTTGAAATATTGGAATACAAATTCCTAATATGAGATTATGACCAACAAAAACAAGGCAAATGAAATATAAAACATGCACAGTCAAGAGCTAGGTGTAATTAAGATTGCTGAACCAACTGGATCAAATTTCTTCATGTTCCTTGGTGAGATCAATGGGAAAATTAATTTTATACATCAGCCATTTCCTATTTATTCCTATGCTCAAAACAGCAAAATATTTTCTAAGATTGCTGCATGTGCAGGTTTGAAAAATCTGATTTTCAACATGGAATTTTTATTAAACATCAGTATTTCAGCCTATACTGTTAGCATTTTGCACAAGACAGATAGAATACAATGTGTACTTACATTTCAATTATCTTTTTGAAGCTACAATCCTCATCGCCTTAACATTCACCTACATAAAATGTTTCAATATTTTTCCTTTTATTTCTGTAAAGTTCATTCCATATGTTGATTACTCATTGTTCAAAGACCTTTGACTATTATGTTCACCATTTTATACCTCCAAGCAATACAGAGACAGGCAGATTCTATGTAAAATGAAATGTATTGACAATAATTTCTCAAAAGCCTGTAACTCTGAAGTTTACTCCAAGCTTCAGCTCTTAGATTTCAGCAGCTTGTTTCTCATTTACTTTTCTAAGTCATTACTCCGGGCTTAACCAATGAATCACTATGCGTAAAACAGTCCAACAGATACATATAATCAAAATATGGAACAATTAAACATTCCCCAAACTTTTTTATTATTAATTCAGGTGAATATCCTTCTAATTTACTTCTGAATTTGAAATTATGCTCCAGAATTACCAGTTGTTCATAAACAATACATTTAGCTGCTAAGGAGCTCTCCTCTCAGGCTTTTTAGCCCTGAAAGCTGACCATGTTTCTTCAATTTGTCCTCAATCTATCCTCAGTGATTCTAACCTGGTTATTCTTTCTGAACCATCTTCAGATGTGTGAACCCCTTGTGACCCAGTGACCAGAACTAAAATATGATATTCGAGATACAGTCAAGTCAAAAATTTCTCTTGGAAGGTCTGTCATATTTCATTAATATGCATTGAAAAAAACAGCCTTTCCTGCTTTACACAATTCAGTTTTGCAAAGCCTCCTTACCTTTGATGCTCATTTTAGTTTTGTATCAACAAGAAGATTTTTTGCACAGTGATCAACATGTACTTTATTATTGATTGCTTTGCTGGCTATGAAGCATTTGGTACATCTAGACATCATGAAGGGTCCCAGATAAATCCAAGTTTACACTCAGAAGTGCTATGTAAATGCGCACAATTTTGTCTATAAAACTTACAGGGAGTATCCAATCTTTCATCCTGCATTGTAATAAGCATAGCAATTTGAGACCTCAGACGAGACAACTCATCTTCAAGTTGAGATATTTTATTCAAGGCATTTTCATTTGATGTATTATTCCCATTTTTTGGATAATTTAATGTGGTCATTGGTGCGCGATGTTCTTGCATCAGGCCGATTACCTGCTCAGCTTTGGGAGGGCGAACTTCATTCCTTAGAAAGAAAACAAACAATTCAATCTCAAAATTGCACATAATTTTTTTCCCTCAGATCCTGTCTAAACCTGCTGCCTTTCACCTAAAAGGTTATGCCCCCTTGTTATGGGCCCTTCAACTTGGGGAACAGCAGCTTTCTATCCACATTGTCCGCGCTCCTCACTCACTCTCTGAGGCACAAGCTTCAGTCCCATTTGTTGATCACAGAAGGCATATTCATAAAGTGGCCAGTTTGAAAACCAACTTGCAAAATACTTCCAATACACTTATGGCAGGCAGTAAGAGTGGGAGATTCTCCTGATAAGCCTAAACTTATTTTAAAAGCATATTTCTTCATGGCCCAATATTATTTTTATTATTTTATGAACTTACATACGTATAAGTAAATTCCACACACTAAATTCTGGCAACACATTCTTAGCTCTAATGAGTGCCTATATTTGTTTGATTACCAATCTCTCAAAAAACACTATGGACAGATTAAAAAAAAAAATCAATGTGCAAATATACATACATGCATACACACCTAAATCGAGTGAAAGTTTCACCCTCATCATCAGCAATCCATGATACATCAGCCAGAGATGGAACCGTAGGTTTAGAGCTATAGTTACATGAGTCAGGTACTTTTAATCTTTCTAAGAGCTATAAAATGGCAAAATGTTATTGCAATTAATTTAATCATTTAATATATACACACATTTACAAATAAATACATAAGAGGTAATGAGAGATAAACTTCGAAAATGTTAGCGAGAAATAAGCACACATATTAACTGAAATCAAATCACCAGGGGTTTGCCAATGTAATAGTCCAAATCAGACACTGATCTGCAAAAGTGAGTTCTGGACATAAATTAAGTTGCTACTCTAACTCTATCAACTGCAAAGGACAGCACATTCTGGCGCGGTTTTCTGCTATCTAGAAACCGTTTTTCAAAAATAGGAACTACTAGTGCTGAACTCAGACATTAGTTTAAATGTTGTGAACCAGCCTAATTCGAAGCCTCCCAAATCTTAGTTGCATTATTCACTTATCTTTTAGGCCCTTCAACTCGACTCGCAAAAGTAGGTAAAGCTTCAATGAAGGAAACCTGAACCTAAAGTTCCGAGTTCAAAGAGACTCTACGTTTTATGCAGCAGGGACCTTAACCCAGTGCGTGTTATGAATTTAGGTAATAAAAGTAATGATCCTTAAAGGACACGTAAGGTTGGTAGAAACGTATTTAAAACTACAGTCCTTTAACATTTAAACAAAAACATCCTACCCACATGAGCGAGGGATAAAAAAAGTTCTCACATTTACTATAGCTGGATGTTGACATTTGCCTCTGGGCTCTTTATGAATGCTTTGTTGCTTTCTACTCCCTATAACTCTCAGCATGGTTTCCAAGTTCCCAGTTTGATTGTCAGGTCAAAGAGGGTATCAAACTCTCAGTTATTAGCAAAACAATAGAAGAGGTTGTTAGCAATGTCATGAAGCAAAAACCTGCTCACTAGTTGTCAGTTAGGGTTTGCCAGGCTCACTTCATTCTGGTCTCATTGCAGGGAAAAATGGGCTATCTTCACAGTCCAAGCCAAGATCAGTCAAGCTGGTCTAGTGAAACCAGTCCAGAGATTACCAGTAAGTCAGTTGGTAGGGGTGGGGGCTTCACAGAAATCAGTCAAGGACTGGTCCATCCTCAGTCGGAAAAGGTTGCGAGATGTCCCAAGGGAGTGAATAGGAAGCAGACAGGGCAAGAGAAGGTCAGTAATTCAGGGGAACGGGGTAGGTGAGAGCCACTAAAGGGAAGATGCTGCATGCAACAGTGAGAGTGGTAGACCAGGAGGCTTTGTGGGAGGTGGGTGCAGTGGCAGATTTTGACTGAGTGCAAGGTAGCAGTGAGAAAATGATACAATTTTTGGAAGCACGGAAGTTCATTAACCTGCTTGTGGCACTGCAGTGTGATCCTCTAGGCCAAGGACATCACAGACAGGTGGCTATATAGATCAAGCTAGCAATGCCTGATGGCATGGTCTCTGCAAAGCAGGGGGGCAACTTGTCTCCCTCAATCATGTCATTTGGAATTGTACCGCAAAACACTAGGGGTAATTCCTGGATGCCGTAAGGTCCCAGCACTGGCAAGCACTTCTGTCTCTGCTGAGTACAAGATTGTGCAAGTGTTACCATGGTGGCAGGATACATAATTAATAAAGTAAGCAGCAGAGAATTCAATCAGAAATGTTACCAGGGTTTACAGTTGGAAACCCTCCATGAAATTCCCTGAAACAAAATTTGGAAAAATTCAGCCCAATGGAACTGGTGCATATGAGAGCAAAGGAGATTTGATTGAGGTGTTAAAAATTTGGAAAGGCTGTGATAAATCAGGAAAACTATTCACACCACTCAGTGAATTATTAACCAAAGAATAAATTGAAAATAATTAACCCTTTAATTATTAACTTGGCAGGGGTGTGGGAAACAGGAAGTATTATCAAGGAAAAGCAAGCTACACAGAATTCGGGCAAACAAATAGTTCTGTAGAAAATTGCATGATATTAGGGTCAAAATGAGTGGAAATTAAATAATGTATAGATTAAGTTTACTAAACATTTATGTGAATGTGAATGAGAATGTGCAAATTAGATGGATGAGCTACAGGAGCAGATAGCTACATGAGAATAGGATGCTTTGATAATAATAGAGATATGGCTGATAAAAGATTAAAAGTTATTGGAGCAGAATTAGGCTATTTGGCCAATCGAGTCTGCTCTGCCATTCCATCACAGCAGCTATATTTCTTAACCCCACTCCCCTGCCCTCTCCCTTTAACTCTTGATAGTAAGCCAATCAAGAACCTTGTCTGTCTTTTCACTCAATGACTTGGCCTCCACAGCCTTCTGCGTCAATTAGTTCCACAGATCCACCATCCTCTGGCTAAAGAAACTCCTCCTCATCTCAGTTCTCAAGGATTATCCCTTCATTCTGAGGCTGTGCCCTTGGATGCTAGTTCTTCCAACTAATGGAAACATCTTCTCATGTCCACTCCATCCAGGCCTTCCAGTGTTTTGTAAGTTTTATGCGATCACCATCCCCCACCCCCCCAATCCTTCTAAACTCCATCGACTACAGACCCAGAGTCCTCAACTGCTCCTCATTCGACAAGTCTTTCATCCCCAGGATCGTTCTTCTAAACGTTCTCTGGACCCATTCCAAGGCCATCATATCCTTCCTTAGACACGGGGCCCCAAAACTGCTCATAATATTCCAAACGCAGACTGACCAGAGTCTTATTCAAGACAGTACATCTCTGCTCTTGTATTCTAGCCTTCTTGAAATTAATGCTAACGTTGCATTTACCTTCCTAACTACCGAATGAACCTGCAATTTAATCTTGAGAATCCGGAGTTTCAGATTTCTAAAGTCGTCCCCCATTTAGAAAATAGTATACGCCTCTGCTCTTACCCACCAAAATGCACAACATCACAATTTTCCACATCATAACCATCTGCCACTTCTTTGCCCACTCTCCTAGCCTGTCCAAGTCTTTCTGCAGTCTGCCCTCTTCCTGTACACTACCTGTCCCTCCACCTATCTTTGTGTTATCTGCTAACTTAGCATACAGTCATAGCGTCATGCAACACAGAAATAGACCCTTCGGTCCAACCAGTCCAAGCTGAACATAATCCCAACCTAAACTAGTCCCACCTGCCTGCTCCTGGCCCATATCCCTCCAAACCTTTCCTGTTCATGTATTTATCCGTATTTCTTTCAAATGCTGTAATTGTATCACCATCCACCTCTTCCTCACAAACTCATTCCACACGTGAACCATCCCGTGTAAAATATTTACCTCATATCCTTTTTAAATCTCTCTCCTCTCACCTTAAAAACGTGCATCCTGGTCTTGAAATCCCCATCCTTGGGAAAAGACACCTACGATTAACCTTATCTATATCTCTCATTAGTTTATAAACTTCGATCAGGCCACCTCTCAACCTCCTACACTCCAGTGAAAAATGTCCCAGCCTTTCTTCATAACTCAAACCTTCCATACGCAGCAACATTCTAGTACATGTAAAAAAAAAAGAATGGCAGATGCTGTAAATCAGAAACAAAAACAAAAGTTGCTGGCAACATCTGTGAAGAGAAATCAGAGTTAACGTTTCAGATCTGGTGACCCTTCCTCAGAACTGATGGTAGCTAGGAAAATGTCAAATTATTTTCAGAAGATAAGGTGGGGGAGGGGGTAAGGAGTAAACAGTAGGTGGGGATAGAGTCCAAAGAGAGAAAAGCAGTTGGTCAGACAAAGGAGTGGAAAACGATCTGGCTAGGAGACAGAATAGCTGTTAATGGAGACTGTTAATGGCTAACAATCCTAACCAGATCGTTATCTACTCCTTTGTCTATCCAACTGCTCTTCTCTCTCTTTACGCTCTATCCCCAACTATCATTTATTCCTTATCCCCTCCCCCACCCTATCTTCTGCATATAAACTGACATTTTCCTAGCTACCATCTGTTCTGAGGAAGGGTCACTGGACCCGAAATGTTAACCTGATTTCTCTTCACAAATGCTGCCAAAGAACAAAGAAAATTACAGCACAGGAACAGGCCCTTCGGCCCTCCAAGCCTGCACCGATCCAGATCCTCTATCTAAACCTGTCGCTTATTTTCCAAGACAGTAGGAACTGCAGATGCTGGAGAATCCGAGACAACAAGGTACAGGGCTGGATGAACAC
>NC_063336.1:38653352-38660808 GCF_021869965.1 Rhincodon typus
AAATGATGCTATTGTGCCCGCCTCTACCACCTCTGCTGGCAACACATTCCACACACCCACCACCCTCTGCGTAAAGACCTGCTGAGCTTTTCCAGAAACTTGTTTGTTTCTAGCATCCTAGTAAATCTCTTCTGAACCCTCTCCAGCTTGATAATATCCTTCCTATAATTGGGCAACCAGAACTGGACACAGTAGTCCAGAAGAAACCTCACCAATGTCCTGTACAATATCAACATGACTTCCCAACTCCCATAGTCAAAGTGTTCTGAGGAAGGGTCACCGCACCCAAAACGTTAACTCTGTTTTTTCCCTACACAGATGCTGCCAGACCTGCTGAGCTTTTCCAGCAACTTTTGTTTTTGTTTCTGATTCACAGCATCTGCAGTTCTCTCAGTTTTTACTCCCATAGTCAAAGGACTGAGCAATGAAGGCAAGCATGCCAAACACCTTTTCAACCACTGTGACCATATGTGACACAAACTTCAAAGATTTATGTACCTGCACCCCTAGGTCCCTCTGTTCTTCAACACTACCCAAGGCCCTACCATTAATTGTCTAAGCCCTACCCTTTCTTTCATACCAAAGTGCAATGCCTCATATTTATCCAGATTGAGCTCCATCTGCCATTTTTCAGCCCATTGACCCATTTGATCAAGATCCCTCTGTAATCATAGAAAGCCTTCTTCACTGTCTACTATGCCATCAATAACAATACCAATTTGGATAAAGGAACCTGAGGGCAATGTATAACATGATTAGTTATGGTCCCAAAACTGATCCCTGCGGAACTCCACTAATCAACGTCTGCCATCTAGAAAAAGACCCCTTTATCCCCACTCTGCCTTTTGCCAGTCAGCTAATCCTCTATTCATGCCAATACCTTGCCCCTAACCACATGAGCTTTTATTTAGCAGCCTCCTGTGTGGCACCTTGATAAACGCCTTCTGGAAATTTACTAAGATCACATCTACTAGCTCTCCTTTGTCTAACTTGGCCATCATGACTCCTCAGAATTCTAACACTTTTGTCAGGCATGACCAACCCTTGAGAAGCCATGCTGACTCAGCACTACCTTACCACACACTTCCAACTACCGTGCAATCTCATTCTTCACAATGGACTTCAAAATCTTACTAACGACCAAGATCAGGCTAACTAGCCTACAGTTTCCTATCTCATGTATCTCTCCCTTCCTAAACAGGGGTAATACATTAGCCTTTTTCCAGTCCACTGGAGTCGTCCCTGATTCCTGAAAAGTCACCACCAATACCTCCACAATTGCCTCAGCTATCTCTTTCAAAACTTGGGGGCATATTTTATCTGGTCCAGGTGATCTATCCATCTTCAGACCCTTCAGCCTTGCTAGCACCTTCTCCTTAATGATGGCCAAAACACTCAACTGTGCCCCTGACTTTCTTGAAATTCTCTGTTCCCTACTTCTCCAACCTCATTTTCCAATTGTCCAATGTCCACTTTTGCCATTCTCTTACATTTATATATCAAAAAACTTCTAATCTTCTTTTAAAGAACTCGCTAGCTTACCCTCATATTTCACCTTCTCTCTGCTTATCTGCTGGTTTTTAAAGGCTTCCCAGTAATCTTCCCACATTGTACACTTTTTCCTTTTGCTGTTATGCTGTCGCTGGCTTGCCTTGTCAGTTCCCCTTTGTAAGTTTCTTCTTCCATGGAATGAATTTCTGCAATGTCTCTTGAATTACCCCTAAAACCTCCTGCCCTTGCTGCTCCACCATCTTCCCTCTTAGGCTCCCCTTCCAATCAATTCTAGCCAGTTCCTCCCTTGTGTCTTTGTGGTTACCTTTACTCAATTATAATACCATTACATGTGATTCTACCTTCTCCCTCTCAAACTGCTGAGTGAAAGTTATCATGCTACGGTCACTGTCCCCTAGGGGTTCCTTCACCTTAAGCTCCCTAATCAAGTCTGCCCCATTACAGACAATCAAATCCAAAATTGCCTGTTCCCTCGTGGGGTCTATCACAAGCTGCTCAAAAAAAATCTTGAAGACATTCCACAAATTCCTTTTCTAGGGATCCGCTACCAACCTGATTTTCCCAATCTACCAATATTGAAGACCACCATGATTGTAATAGTGCATTTTTGACATGCCTTTTCTATCTCCTGATTTATTTCCTTCCCCACATCCTGACTACTGCTTGGATATCTGTAGATAACTATATCAGGGTCTTATCTCCTTTGCGGTTCCTCAACTCTACCCACACAACTTCTACGCCTTCCCATTCGATATCATTTCTTGCTATTGATTTAATTTCATTTCTTACCAACAAGGCAAACCCATCCCCTCTGCCAACCTGCCTGTCCTGTCGATAGGATGTGTAGCTTGGGATATTTAGTTTCCAGCCCTGATCCCCTTGCAGCCACATCTCTGTGATACCCACAGTGTGCCTGTCAACTTCAATATGCACTACAAACTCATCTAACTGGTTTCATAAAGTGTGCATTTCAGTTCAGCACCCTCTGTCCTGCATTCCCCGTCCCCTTTCTCAGTTGTCCCTTTATCTGCTGTGTTTGAAGTTAGATTCCTGACCCTTTCCATACACTGCCCTATTACTTGTTCTGAAAACTTTAATAACCTCCGAGTCCTCCTGCACCCCCCCTTTAACATTTTCCATAATTTTCCATGCATGGAATCCATACCCCCATAGGACTGAATACTAAACATTTGTGGATACAAATGCTCAAGAAAAATAGGAATCTAACCATTCTCCTGAATATTCAAAGATGTTATGTTCACTTTACCATTCATCATCTATATCCTGGTGGCTTACCATGGAACAGAAATTGAACTGGACCAGGTATATAAATACTGCGGTTGTAATAACAGTCAGAGATTGGGAATTTTGCAGTAACTCATTTCATTACTGAGCAAAAGCAGTCCATCACAAATCAGGAATGTGAATGAACACACTGTACTTGCTGGAGCTGCACTCATCCAGACAAGACTGAAGAAGTTCAACACCTTAAATATGCACAGTCTATGACCGATGCACAGGAGCAGTAGCCTGTAGCAAGTATAAGATGTACAGTAGTAACTTGCCGTCTTCCAAAGTACCTTCCAAACCCATCCTCTCCACAATCTAGAAGGACAAGATCAGCATTGTCATGGGAATATCAGCTGCTAGTTCCCTCCAAGCACTACACAACCCTGATTTGGAACTACAGGTGCTCCTCACTTAACTTCAACAAAGGGTTTTGCAAGGCTCTTGTGGCACAGTGTAGCATCCTTATCCCTGGACCGAATGACCCGGGTTTAAGTCTCACCTGCTCCAGAGGTGTATAATTACATCTCTGAACAGGTTGATTAGGAAAATAGACTTGAAAAAAAGAATGCTAGCTTAGGAGGAGCCCTTGTGGTGCAGAGATAGTATCCCTACCTCTGAGCCAGAAGACTTGGGCTCAAGTCCCATCTGCTCCAGAGGTGTAACATCACATCTTTGGACAGGTTGATTAAAAAAAAAAAACACAATGGTAGCTTGGAGATCAGAATTCCTTATTGCTTTTCTGAGAATGGTACCATGGTGTCCTTCCTGGGGGTCTAAAATTTCTTAAAATGTTGTTTGAAATTTTTATCCGTTTTCAAGGTGCCAGAAGTGGCATAAATGCATTAGCCAATGGACGCATAATTAAGAGATAGTAGGAACTGCAGATGCTGGAGAATCTGAGATAACAAGGTGTAGAACTGGATGAACACAGCAGGCCAAGCAGCATCAGAGGAGCAGGAAGGCTGACATTTCAGGCTAGACCCTTCTTCAGAAAAAAAAAATTAACGCATAATTAAAGTCATTTCACAAAAGAAAAGGACTGTTGTGGTAGCACTGAATAAATTGATTAAATTAAAAGATATATAAAGCAGATCCAGAGGGGCCCACTTATGGTGCAGTGGTAGTAGCCCAACCCCTGGACTGGGAGGCCCTGTTCAAGTCCCACTTGCTCCGGAGTTGTGCAATAACATTTGTGAATAGGTGGATTACAAAAATAGATTAAACAAAGGGTTTTACAGGGCTCTTGTGCTGCATTGGTAGTGTCCCTATCCCTGAACCGGGAGGCCTGGGTTCAAGTCTCATCTGCTCCAGCAGACAGACATAGGAATAAGCCAGCAAGTGGCGATAGGGAGCCTGCTGTTGCAAAGAGAGTGATGCAAGCTGCCAGCCTGTCAACTATATATGTGCATTTTGTTACATCTTGTTATTAATTATGCTTACTATTTCAGCTAAGAATTCACATGCTTAATACAGCTGGGCAACCTGTTCATTTTCCTAGTTGGAAAAAACAATATTCCAAGGAATTGGAAACAGTAAGGACTGCAGATGCTGGAAGTTACAGTCAATAAATGTGGAGCTGGAAAAGCACAGCAGGTCAGTCCTGAAGAAGGGTTTCGGCCTGAAACGTTGATTTTCTTGCTCCTCGGATGCTGTCTGATCTGCTGTCATTTTCCAGCTCCAAACTCCAAGGGATCTAACTCTAGCTTTAACATCAATTCCTATGGGAACACAGCATTCATCTAAAGTTGTTTCACTTAAAGTTTCTCAGGATTGCAGCCAAGATTCTCCTTTTTTTAATTATTTGTTCATGGGATGTCAGAGTTGCTGGTTGGCCAGCATTTATTGTGCATCCTAACTGCCCTGGAGAAGGTGGTGGTGATGAGCACTACCTGTATATTTCTGTTTCCTTACTTTGACTGGCTCAATATTTGGAATTCCATGTCTGACAGTAATTAAGGGTGTACTTGAACCAGATAAACTGCAGCAATTCAACAAGTGGCTCACCATCACTTTCTCAGGGGCAATTAGGGATGAGCAAGAAATGTTGGCCTTCACAGTGGTGCCCAAGTCCAATGAAAGAACAAAATAAGAAGGGAAGATGGAGCGGTAGAAAACAATATATCACAAACCACAATCATAAAATCCAGAAAATTCTCAGGCCCAAGTTTCAAATTTAAAAATACTTACAGACATTGGAAGATGGAGAAATTGGCACATCTGTCAACTTACAGTTACAAGAAAAACTATTTAAGAATAATTTTGAAATGTGAAAATATCACTAAAATCTAAAACAAAACGTTTAAAGACAGACAACTTTTGTACAAAACATTAGAAAAAATCTTGTCTGACCTGAAAACAGACCCTAGGCCAATGATTCAAAGGAAGTAATGATCCTATCCTTCGAACAATACTACGAGTCTGTCCATATGGTTTGCTTTGCCATTGCTGGAAAAACTGCTTTTTAAAACAAAAAAATACATAAATATGCAGTAACACTTTTTTTAAAAATTTTAATTACAAAGCATTTAAAATGCTGCAACATTTAACAGCATTGATCTTATTATTACCACCGACAAAGTATTTGCAATCGGCCCATTTTAAGATTATTATAATACTATTCTAAAGATAGACATATGACTTAAAAAGAAACACAGTTTAAACAGTACGATCAAGACACTTCTGCTTCAATATTTTGTATCTATTTCTCTCACCCACGTTTAGCAATCAAGCCCCACTTACAATCAAGCTCAAAAATTGTGAACTTACCAAGTCAGATGATATCCCAAAGTATTCTAGTACTTCACAAATAAAATTTAGCAGGCGAGACATCAGGTGATTTAGCGTAGTCACCACTGAACATTTCTTTGTTCACATTTAATTACCAGAACAAAATGCAGATAAAATACTATAAGGAAGGAAAACAACAACCTATAGATAAAACTTGCAAGAAAATTATCACAATAAGTTAATGATTATGAAAATCTCACATTAATATTTGGAAGAATTCACTCCTAAATGTCCCTTTTTAAGAGTACTAAGCCCTAACTAAACCATTCTGACAATATATTTAAGCAGGACTTAAATTACTCATTAAACTTTCAGACCCGAGTACCATCCATCACATTATGACAACCTGACTCTGATCTTCTAACGAGTAAAAGTATAATACTAAAATGCAGTGCTTTTTTTCCTTTATATGTTCGTAAGCAATGGGAAACTATGCATCACTAAAATACCTCCTAATAAGACTTATACAGCAACAAGCACATAATGTGGTGCCGTGGTAATTTCTCTACCACTAAGCCAGGAGACCTAGGCTAAATAAAAACCAAAAGAACTGCAGATGCTGTAAATCAGGAACAAAAACAAAGTTGCTGGAAAAGCTCAGCAGGTCTGGCAGCATCTGTGGAGGAGAAAACAAAGTTAACGTTTCAGGTCGGGTGACCCTTCCTCAGACCTAGGCTAAATACCCATCAACTCAAAAGGTGTATTATAACATTTCTGGAACAGGTTAATTTTAAAAAGGAAAACTTGAAGAACAGCTGAAAAAAAGACCACAATTTTAAAGAGAAATTGTAACATTTACAAGTTTGTCCATCATATAGAGGTGAGCGAGATTTCAAGTTGTGAAGATTCAAGATACTTAGTCATAGAGTCACAGAGCTGTACAGTATGGAAACAGACCCTTCAGCCCACATCATCTATGCTGACCAGACATGCTAAATTAATCTTGTCCCATTTGTCAGCATTTGGCCCAAATCCCTCTAAACCCTTCCTATTCATATACTCATCCACCACCTCCTCTGGCAGCTCATTCCATATACACACCAGCCTCTGCTTTAAAAAGTTGCCCCTTAGGTCCCTATTAAATCTTACCCATCTCACCTTAAATATACACCCTCTGGGTTTGGAATCCCCTAGCCTGGGGAAAAGACCTTGACTGTTCACCCTATCCATTGAGCATCTTCAAAACAAATAGGTTTCTGGACATTAATGGCAGCAAGGGATGAGGAAATAATGCAGGGAAGCGACATTTAAGTAGACAATTTAGCCGCGGTCTAAGTGAATGGAGGAGGTAACTCGACAGGCTGAGTGGGGTACCCCAGTTCCTATGAAATAGGAAGGGAAGTACAAGAGTCTTTTATTCAAATAAATTCAATGGAAGAAAACGATTTTTAAACTTTTTTTCACAATCAACATGTTAAATATTAATTTTATCATACCGTGAAAACCAACTTAGATCCCTCCCACATCCCCCACTCCCACTTTCTTCTTGATCTCTTTCCGTCCCGCACATGCCTTGCCCTTCCCTGATTCCACTCTCCTTCCTTCCTCCACCTCTCCTGTTCTCCTTCCTTTTTTCCCATTTCTTTTTCTCTCTCACCTCCTGTTGAACCTTCTTCCACTAAACATTCAAATTTCTCGTGATTAACTGAAAAAAAAATTACCCTCCAGTAAAGCGCCGCCTGATTGGCCCTTTTGACCCAGCCTATGAAGCGGTCCAATGGGGGGGGGTCGGATCCGCCTGGGGTTGTCCAATCAGAAGAGAGCTTGGGGAAACGGCGGTTCATTCGGTGACAGCGAGCGGAAGGTGTCTTCTCGACCTGAAATCGTACCCCTTCTCCCCAATTTGAAATCATATCTTCCCCCCAAA
>NC_063336.1:38660908-38784085 GCF_021869965.1 Rhincodon typus
CTCCCCCCGGGCTCTGCTTTTGTACTGTGTCCGCTGCCTGTCCCTTTAATAATGCGGCCCCACTAGCCTTCACGTTATGTTTCCCGGTCGCCCCCAGCAGAGTGATATTGAGCACCCTCGGCCCTTTTTATTACTGGAAGCTGAGGTACGAATGAGTCTGAGCTTCTGTAACCTAGCTTGTCTCCTTTGCAGCCCATGTTTAACAGTTTTGTTTATGAACCTAACTCTGCAAATCTTATTTCCTATTTCAACATTTTTAAAAGGTTTTAATTCAATATCAACATTTGTAACTGGAATCTCTGCTAACAGTTGCTATTTGGGAGAGGGGAGTTCTTATCACTAGATGCTGTGGTTTCCCAAGTAGTAGACCCTCAACCAGCTACGTTAATTCTGCTTTCTCTCCACGCATGCTGCCAGACCTGCTGAGTTTTTGCAGAATTTTCTGTTTTGTTTATGTAGCAAACAAGAGCTGGTTTAGGTTTTTGGCCCTTTGAATCTGTTTTACCATTCAAAAGATAAGGGGCAGCACAGTGGTTAGCGCTGCTGCCTCAGTGCCAGGCACCTGGGTTCAATTCCATCCTTGGGTGACTGTAGCATTTGCATGCTTTCCCTGTGTCTGAGTGGGTTACCTCCTACAGTCTAAGGATGTGCAGGTTAGGTGGATTGGCTATGGGGAAATGTTGGGATACAGGGATGGGGTGAGTCTGGTTGGAATGCTTTTTGAAGGGTCACTGTGGACTTGTTGGGCTGAGTGACCTGCTTCCATACTGTAGTAATTCTGAGATTCATGACTGACCTGAAATTCTAATGCCACACATTATCTTTGATACCCTCTCTTTATGCTCATAAATCTGTTGACATCTTCCTTTTTTTTAAAGAATGATTTCTTGTAGCGTTTGAATTTATTTAGTGGTTACAAAATACTAGATTCCAAAAAATCAAGTTATCCAAAACATATAGGACAAATGCTACAAAAGTGTAGGTGTAAAAGTGAGTGATTTATTAAATGGTGTTTATTTTTTAAAGTTGATTTTTCAAAGTGTACTTGCAAAAATTGTATTATTCTTTTATTCAATCGCATTGCTGAACTTAATACTATCCAAAGAATCCTTGGCGTGCAGTAGGTAAATTAAGTGGTGGATTTCCTGCTTATGACTGCCCAGTCACCTCCTCATTAAAGAGGTACTTGGCCTGTAAGTGGAAATAAATTGAGATATGTAAAAGGAAGAATGCTATAAGCCAAAAAAAAATCCTAGAAAATAGGAGCAAGAACAGTCATGCAGCCAATCTAGCCACTTCCACCATTCAACACGATCATGGCTGATCCTCTGTCTTAATGCCATAACTCCTGCTCTCTTCCCATGCCCCTTGATACTTAAGTACCCAGAAATCTTATCTATTGCTCCGTAGGTGGGGTTGAGTCATAGCAAATTAATGTTGAATAACAAAATAGGAACCAGTTTTGTACACTCTTAAAAGCATTAATTTCCAGGATACACATTTCAAATATGTTCAGTTTCAGTCTAGTGAATCCCCAGTCAATGCCCACAATCTGGATACAAGAAAGTGCAATTAATATATCATTATCAGATGCCCTTCTTTCTTTCTCTTTAAATCAAGATTAGAGTTTATATGCACAACCCAGATTAAATCAAGAACCGCCATATTCTGTACAAATCATGACATTGTGAGTTGCACCTCCCCCAGGATGCTTTAAACAAAAAAAACTTTGTACATGCATTCTTTTTATAAAACTAGGTCATAGATGATAATACTGATTAACCTCCACTCGCATGAAGAAAGGACCAAAAGATCTAGAGATTTTAAGATTAATTATTTGGCTGTAGGAGAATTGAACAACTAAATAACCTGGTCACACTTCAAACCCCTACTAATGCCCACCTAGCCTTGCTGTAACCTTTATAATGCCACCTTCAAACACTTTCAGTACAAATCTAAATTTGAGACAAAGTTGAGTGATCCATTCTGGTACCTTGGAATAAACTCCATATTCACAACTGCCTAAATCCCTTTGTTTTTGCCTCTCATTAATTTATTCTCAAGTTGATTGGCAGCCACCAAAACTTCACCTGCAAGAGAACTTCTAGTTCTGTTGGAATAAAGGGCCCTGAAAAGTATTGCATTTTATAATCAATTCATACTCCAACCTGTTTTGCCACTTTTATATCTGTTGGGATTACCATTGTGAGATCTCCCATTTTAGAGATCATTTCTCCACATCATTTTTTTCTGATACAGGAAAGACTTCTATCACTGCACTCTTGCACCCTATTTTACCAATCCGTGAATTTTGCTTCTTAGCCATCAACCTAACCATTCAACTAATATTTGAACTTGGCAGCAGCTTTTTCTGCAGATCCCAAAATCGTCAATTAGACCTCTGTGGAATAAAAGTACCCTGATCACCCAATCTGGGAAATGGGTCTGTGGATGTGATAGCTTTGTCATGTGTGTATCATGGTCACTCACGATCACTCACATATGACTTCCATAACTAGGCGAATTAGACCCCCACCCCCCCCCAACAAGTTTAAATCCAGCCCTACTGCACTATCTACTGTCTCAGCCAGGAGATTCGTTTTATTTCTATTCAGGTAAAGCCCATCTCTTGTGAATAGATTTCTCTATTCCCAAAAATCGAAACCCCTCCCTTCTATACCATCCCTTAAGCAATTCAATTTCCCCTGATCTGTCTTTGCCTAAATTGTGAAGCTCATGGCACAGGTAGTATTTCTGTGATTACTGGAGATCCTGTAATTTAACCTATTCCCTAGCTCCTGAAACTGATCCTAGAAGTCCTCCACACTATCCCTCCCTATATTTTTGGTTCCCAAATGAACCACAACAACTGGTTGTTTACTGTCCCTTTCCAGAAGTATATCTAGCTGCTCTGTTATGTCCCCAACCCTTGCACCTGGAGCAATCAACTGAACAGGACTGTCAATCTCGGCTGCAAAATTGAACTCTTATGCCTCAAATTATTGAGTCACCCACTACTAATAATTTTCTAATCTGCCTACCAGCCTCCCTCTCTTTTCCCAGTGTAGCCTCAGGCGCAATGATAACATCATTTTCATCCACTCCCAACTCACCAGACTCGAAACATTAACTCTGATTTTTTTCTTCACAGATGCTGCCAGACTTGCTGAGCTTTTCCAGCAACTGAGATAACAAGGTGTAGAGCTGGATGAACACAGCAGGCCAAGCAGCATCAGAGGAGCAGGAAAGCTGACGTTTCAGGCCTAGACCCTTCTTCTGTTTTGTCATTCCCGACTCAGTCATGTTACACACTAAATAGGTATCTACAATTTTATATCTGTTAGACAGCTCCAAATTGTCCTGGTTTTCTTGGACCTATTGTCATCTTTCAGTGAATGGTCACCCATCATCTGTCATCTCAATGCTCTTCCTTGCCAGCCAATCACAATGTGGAGTGACGACCCTCTGGTATGCCTCTGCTGGAAACCCCTTCCATCTTTATGGTAGACAGAAGGAGAGCTGCTGCTCCAAATCAGCAACACGTTTTTCAAAGACTGCTGCCCTCTGTTTCACGTCTGATAACTACTTTTCAGCCATTTTTGTACATTACTGCAAGTGTCATGTGCTTTAATTTTGCACACTAGCCTCTTATGTGGGACTTTATCAAAACTTCCTGAAAATCCAAATGCACCACATCCACTAGTTCTTACCTATGCTGCTAGTTAACAGTAATGTGACAAGTAGCAAGTGACGGTAGTTGACAAGTAAAGTGAGCTGATCACCTATGTCACTTTAGGACAATTTGCTTAATTTTCTGTGATCTTTAGCACCTGATGCCATTTGTATTTGTCCAACACTTGTGAGAAACATGAAGCTTTGTTCAGACGATACAATAATGTCCTCGCTGGGTAAACTGCAGATCAACTGACTTTTCCAAAAACAAATCTTACCATGCTCCATGTCACTTTTTTTGTGTCTTTTTTTTAATAAATGCTTACTCAACAGCATAGCTTTTTAAAATTTGTGCATAGAATGAGGCCATTGCTGGCTGGGCCAGCATTTATTAACCATTTATTAATTGCACTCCTGAGGAGTATATGAACATCCACAGTTCTGTGAGGGAGTCCCAGGATTTTGACCCAGCGACAGCGAAGGAACGATAATACAGTTCCAAGTGAGGACTGTTTGTGACTTGGTGGGGAACTTGCAGGTAGTGCTGCCCTTATCCTTAGATGATGAAGGTTGCAAGAAGCTGCTGACCAAAGAACGTTTGAGAGTAGCTACAGCGCATTTTGTCCTTAGGTGTAAGTGACAGATCTTATAATGCTGCTTTCATCCTCAGTACACCAGTAACCTGTAATCGGAATATAGACTATTCAAATTCGGGCAATCATTGAGTCTTCTTTACGTAATTTAAGATTTGAACACATGGAAAGTGCAAGGATCATGAAGCAGGGAATCTTTATTTCCACTGGTTTCAGGCCATTACAAACATTACGTGCAACTTCCAACATTCCAAGCAAACATGTCCCTACTTATAATAGAAACATTTAAGCTTCTGAATTTCACCTCCATCCTCAGCATTTTCCTTCCTATTCTGAGGAAGAGGTTCTGGGGACAGTCCCTACTGTCAATTTCCTACCTTGGCTACCTGCCTTCCTTTTATTCTGCCATTTTTTAATTTTCTCAGATTTCTGGGGGTGACAGAATAAAAGTTTATGGATCAGTTCATAATCGTCAGCCATTATAGCTTTGGCCATTGCTACCCTTTGGTCTTCTACATGAATTCTTATGACAACATAGGAAAGTTTTAAATTACTTAAGAATAATTTCAATGAGAGCATCATAAATAATTTCAGTCTTTTATGCTCTTATCCATCTATCAAAATTATTTTGTTTAACTCAAACTCCATGTAAATTTGTATGTTCTGAAAACTCTGCCTGTATGCTTCTGGAACCAATTCATATGCACTTAGAATCGCTCTTCATACTCGATCATAATCTCTAGAACTTTCCTCCAGCAGGGATGCCTAAATCTTTTGTGCTTTACCAGTTAATTTACTTTGTATGAACAGTGTCCAGTATGCATTTGGCCACCCCGTTTGGGTTGCTATCTTCTCAAACGATATGAAAAACACATCCATGTCCTTCTCAAATTTGGGCAAAGTCTGTATCACCTTAAACATCTGACTAAACTGCAGATTGTGACTAGGCCTTTCCTTCTCCAGACTCTTCCAAACTTCTTGTTTAGCTGGCTTAAACAGCATTATTTGTAATATAAATTCCCTTTCTTTCTTTTGCTTCTGTAGTTCTGGGTTTTTTCTTAAAAAGTTCAAATTCTCTTTGGAATTCTTTCTCTGGAATTTAGAATTCCAGTTTTTTAAGCCTCTTTGGAATTCCACCTCCAATTTTGAAGGTTCACTGATTCATTCCTTGTACTGCCTGGATTATTTGACCTGTCTGGTATTTCCATCGAATTCAACTGTTTCAATATTATTTCTATAATGTCTGCCTTCTCAGCTCTCTCTGATAATATTTCCAGTCTCCTGGCTAACTCTGCTGGTTTTGCTTTATTTGTGACTTGCAACAGTACCAGGGAAACTTATGACACTTTCAAAAAATCTTTAACAATTTCTAGTGCCATCTTAAATCTGAATTAAAACCTTGGTGCCAGATCACCCACTTCAAAGTGTACTAGAAGACGAATTCCAGACATACATTGCCCACATTCCAAGAACCCAGCCCTGAGCCCACAATTATGTTACGACACAGGGATAGCAATCCAAAACAAGCCAGCCTTACTCTCATTGGATTTGCAACGCAGTGAAATTAAAATATTCACTGACCCTCAAAATTGCTCAATGTTCATAATCAGACTTTACAATAAGAGATTTTGGACACCAAGTTTATAACTTTAAAATAATTTGTTAATTTTAATTAAAGAATGTAACTTTAGCAGAACACAGATAAATGACAAAGCAAGCGAATTAATATCTATGATCTAAGCCCAATCTTCTTTGAATATAAACCTCACTCACACATCGACAGACATAGTTAAGGGATAATTCTTTCAAAATAAAAGAATCATAAGTTTCCAGTTTGATAACTGTTTCAGTGATGAATACCAGGCCTTCATGAAATTCTTTGATGGATTGTATTACAGGCATAGAGGACTGTGTATCTTGCTTGAATTCCAAAGTCATCGGTCAATCGAAAAATTCTGTGGAGACTTTTTACTTATTTCTTACCGACTGGGATTCTTTCCTTAGAACTTTCAACACGTCAATAATTAAAGAATAACTTGAGATCAAAACTGAAAAAAAAAGATGGCTTCCCAGTCCAGCAGATTCTAAAGCAAAAATTTCCTCCTATCCAAAACCCAATTAGAGCCAGTTCACTTTTTGTTTTCAACACTGTATGTTATTGGCTAGCCAGGATCAGTCTTTCCTTGATTGCACGCTGAATTGGTCAATTAGCTGCCAGTCCCTGAGCATAACCACATCTCGATACCAAAAGCAGTAGTTCTTAGAGCAGCAGTTGCTTTTTAACGATTAATCTATGAAAGCTGGTTGGCATGGATGAATTGGACTGAAGGGTCTGTTTCCATGCTGTACATCTCTATGACTCTAATTCACTTGTTGTATGTGAGCATTGCTGGCTGGGCTAGCATTTATTGCCCATCCCTAGTTGCCCTTGAGAAGCTGGTCGTGAACTGCCTTCTTGAAACACTGCAGTCCACATACTGTATATTAACCCACAATGCCCTTAGGGAAGGAATTCCAGGATTTTACCCAGAGACAGTGAAGGAACAGTGACATATTTCCAAGTAAGGATGGTAAGTGGCTTGAAGAGGAACTTGCAGTTGGTCATGTTGCCGTGTATCGGCTGCCCTTGTCCTTCTAGATGGAGGTTGTTGTGGGTTTGGAAAGTGCTGTCTGAGGATCTTGTGTGAATTTCTGCAGTGCATCTTGTAGATAGTACATGCTGCTGCTACTGACCGTCAGTGGTGGAGCAAGTGGATGCTTGTGGATGTGGTGCCAATCAAACGAACTGTCCTGGATGGTGTTAAGCTTCTTGAATATTGATGGAGCTGCATCCCATCCAGGCAAGTGAGGAATATTCCATCACACTCCTGACTTGTGTACGTGGTGGAAAAGCTTTGGGGAGTCAGGAGGTTAGTTGCTCACCCTGCCCTCCGCCTGTATTCCTAGCCTCTGACCTGCTCTTGTAGCCACTGTGTTTATGCGGCGAATCCAATTGGGTTTCTGGTCAATGGTAACCCCACCGAAGTTGATAGTGGGAAATTCAGTGATGTTAAACCTATTGAGTGTCATGGGGCAGTGATTACATTGTCTCTTATTGGAGATGGTCATTGCCTGGCATTTGTGTGGCATGAATGTTACTTGCCACTTGTCAGCTCAAACCTGGATATTGTCCAGATCTTGTTGCATTTGAGCACCAACTGCTTCAGTATCAGAAGAGTCGCAAATGGTGCTGAACATTGTGGAATTATCAGCGAACATCCCTACTTCTGACTTTATGTTGGAGGAAAAGTCATTGATGAAGCAGCTGAAGATGGTTGAGCCTAGAGACACTACCCTGAGGAACTTCTGAAGAGATATCCTGGACCTGAGATGGCTGACCTCCAATAACCAGAACTATCTTCTTATGTGAAAAAACAGAGAGTTTGCTCCCGTTGATTGAGTTTTGCTAGGACTCCTTGATGGCACACTTGGTTGAATGCAGCCTTGATGTCAAGGGCTGTCACTCTCACCTCACCTCTGGAATTCAGTTCTTTTGTGCATGTTTCAACCAGGGCAGTAATGAGGTCAGGAGCTGAATGGCCCTGGCGAAACCTAAACTGTGCGTCACTGAGCAGGTGCTGCTTAGTAGCACTGTTGATGACATTTTCCATATTGGGGCAATTGTCGAGTAGGTGCCAGTGTTGTAACGTACTGGAACAGCTTGGCTAGAGGAGCAACAAGTTCTGGAGCACAAGTCTTCAGTACTATTGCTGGAATGTTGTCAGAGCCCATAGACTTTGCAATATCCAGTGCATCCAACCATTTCTTGTTATCACGTGGAGTGAATCAAATTGGCTGAAGACTGATATCTGTAATATTAGGGACCATGGAAGGAAGTCAGTTGGCACTTCTGGCTGAAGATTGCTGCAAATGCTTCAGCCTTCTCTCTTGCAGTTGTCAGTTGGGTTCTTCCATTACAGTGGTGGGGATATTTGTGGAGTCTCTTCCTCCAGTGAGTTCTGTAATTGTCCACTACCATTCACAACTGGATGTGGCAGGACTGTCGAGCTTAGATCTGATCCATTGATTCGATTCATGGGATCACTTAGCTTTCCCTATGACTTGCTGCTTTTGCTGTTTGGCATGCAAGTAGTTGTATTAGGTAGCTTCACCACTCTGACACCTCACTTTTAGGTATGCCTATTATTGTTCATGGCATGCCCTCCTGCACTGTCCATTGAGCCAGCGTGATTCCCTGGCTTGATAGTAATGGTTGAGTGGGGGATATGCTGGGAAACGAGGTTGCAGATTCTGCTAGAATACAATTCTGCTGCTGTTGGTGGTCCACGGTGCCTCATGGATACCAATTCTTGAGTTGCTAGATCTGTTTGAAGTCTATCCCATTTAGCATGATGATAGTTCCACGTAACATGATGAGGGTAATCTCGACATGAAGGTGGGAATTCATCTCCACAAGGACTGTGTGGTGGTCACTCTAACCAATACTATCATGGAACAATGGATCTGCAGCTGGCAGATTGGTAAGGCTGAGGTCAAGTATGCTTTTCCCTCTTATTGATTCCCTCACCACTTGCCACAGACCCAGTCTAGCAGCTATGTCCTTTAGGACCCAACCAGCTAGATCAGTAGTTACTGCCAAGGAATTCTTGGTGGTAGATATTGAAATTCCCCCCACCCAGAGTACATTCTGCACTGTTGCCACCCTCAATGCTTCCTCCAAGTGTTGTTCAACATGAAGAGTACTGATTCATCAGCTGATGGAGGAGAGTATGTGGTAATCAGCAGGAGGTTTCCTTGGCCATGTTTTACCTGAAGCCATAAGACCTCATGGGATCCAGAGCCAATGTTGAGGACTCCAAGGACAACTCCCTCCCTCCAGACAGTATACCACTTCCATCTGTGCTGGCTCTGTTGTGCTGGTGGGGCAGGACACATCCAGGGGTGGCGGTAGTGGTCGTAACTGGGACATTGCCTCTCAGGTATGATTCTGTAAGTATGACTATGTCAGGCTGTTGCTTGACTGTGAGACAGCTCCCCCAATTCTTGCACGAGACCCTAGGTATTAGTAAGGAGAACCTTGCAGGGTCAACAGGGCTGTTTCTGCCATTGTCTTTTCCAGTGTCTAGGTCAATGTTGCATGGTCTGTCTGGTTTCATTTCTTTGTTGAGACTTTGTAGCAATTGATAAAACTGAGTGGCTTGCTAGGGCATTTCAGAGGGCAGTTGAGAGTCAACTGCATTGCTGTGGCACTGGAGTCAAATACAGGCCAGACCAGGTGAGGATGGCAAATTCCTTTTGTGAAGGACATTAGTGGGCCAGATGGGTTTTTCCAACAATCAGCAATGGTTTCATGGTCACCAGTAGATTCTTAATTCTAAATATTTTTATTGAATTCAAATTCCACCATCTGCCGTGGCATAATTCATACCGGGTCCCCAGAACGTTAGCTGAGTTTTTGGATTAATCATCTCGTAATAATACCATTAGGCCATCAATACCCCCTATGCTTCCAGGCCAGTTCCCAACAGCAAACATCAGAGTTTTGTTCTCACGTTTTTTTTAAAGAAACAAGCCGCTGTTCAAAGTTCAATTCTCAACTTCAACTCTCAGTTCCAAATCAAACATTAGAAATATTTTAAAAAATGGTCTCAATGTTAGTTATAACTTAGTTGGTAGCACTTTTGTCTCTGAGGTCTTCCAGGATTTGAGCTCAAAATTTAAGGCTACGTCCCCAGTGCACTACTGAGAGATTGCTGGAAGTGCCGTCTTTCAGTTGCATTATTAAACCAAGGCCTTATTTGCCTGCTTGGAGGAATGCAAAAGGTTTCATTGCACCTCAGTCAAAAAGGAGCAGTGAAATTCTCCCAAAATGCCTTGTCCATTATTTAACCTCCTTTATGCATGACAAAAAGCATTCTGTCGTCATTATTATATTGCTGTTTATGTGAGTTGTTGGATGCAAACTGGTTACCACATTTCCTGCATTACAAAAGTGACCATACTCCAGAAATGTTTCACTGAATGTTAGGATTCTGGTTTTCTGTCTAAACATTGTTTCTTAGTTTCCACCCTTCACCATTAGACAATTGTCTTCTGTTAACCTGTCAATTTTAAGAACTTTTACAAATATTTATTTACTGACACACAAAGCACATTAAAATCTATATCTCTTAACTAACAGTTTTCTAAGGCTTTCTATTTGTGGGTGCATAACTGAATCCCAGCGAAAGGCCATCATCAGCATACAAGTAAATATTTTATTAACAAAGTGCCAGTTCGTTGTTGATTCTTTTTAAATTTTTTGTCAAGTTTAAATTGCCAGATATGGAATGAAATGTAATATATCTCTGTTCTTGCATAAAAATCAGCTAAATTAGTTACCGTTTAGTTTGTATGTGGAGAAGCTATTATAACGTTTGGGTATGGCATTTATATATTTACATACCTTTAATCTTTGAACATCATATGATCAGTGCTGGGACCAGGGTTATTTACAGAATACAGTAATGACTTGGATGATAGAACTGAATGGACTATCACCAAGTCTGCAGATGACACAAAAATAGATGGGAAAACAAGTAATGAGGATGACACAAAGAGTCTGCAAAAGCATATAGACAGGTCAAATGAGTGGGCAAAAAGCTTTTAAGATGGAATATAAAGTGAGAAAATGTAAGATATGCACTTGTAGGAAGAAAAGAAGAACTGAATATTATTTAAGTGAAGAAACACTGAAGAAGGCTGTAACACCAAGGGATTAGAAGGTCTAATCTCACTGGAAGAGGTCAGCCATTTAAAACCAAAATGAGGATAAATTTCTTCTGTCAAAGGGTCATAAATCTGTGGAATTCTTTATCACAGAGGGTCATTGAGGTTCGGTTATTTAGTATCTTGAAGGCTGAGAGACAGATTTTTAATCATTAAGGAAATCAAGAGTTGTGGGGATAAGGCAGGAAAGTGGAGTTGAGGATTATCAAATCAGCGATGATCTCATTGAATAGCAGAACAAACTTGATGGGTCAAAGGGCCTACTTCTCCTATGTCTTATGGTATTACAGAAAATTAAAAATAATTTAAAATGCATTTTTCACAAATGAATAAAATCTGTAAATTATAATCAGTCAACAATTGTGACCCAATTGTTTGTGCAAAATTGCAGTGAATGACATACAAGGTGATGGATGCTTTGTCTGTAGTTAGTCAACTGAGGGACTTGGCTTCAAAAACGCAGAATAGAGAAGCCATTGTCAAAGACAAGGGGTGTCTTACTGGCCTCGTGGTATTCCTGGAACACTGCAATCTACAAGTATTACATTGTGCCCTTCAGGTATGCAATTTTCTATTGATCTATTGCTTACATCTCATGTTTTAAATATTTTCCTTCAGTACAGTTTAGATTATGATTTAATACTTTCTGGTGATTAAACAATTATATTCTAATTAGTATCTCAATTTAAAAAATTGCTGAATTTTCTGTAATGCCATTGAATTTACTTCTGGTGAGTCAAATCTGTATGAAGTGATTACACCATCCAGCACTTTTTACCAATATCAACTTTCTAAGACTGAAAATTGTGCAAGGTTTACTCCACTGCTTGCAGAACAACACCACAAGATGTTCAAAAACAGAAGTTGCTGGAAAAGCTCAGCAGGTCTGAGCTTAATGTTAGCGTTTCGGGTCCGATGACCCTTTTCCTCAGAATGATCCAAAACGTTAACTCTGATTTTTTTCTCCACAGATGCTGCCAGACCTGCTGAGCTTTTCCAGAAACTTCTGTTTTTGTTCCTGATTTACAGCATCCGCAGTTCTTTCAGTTTTTACCACAAGATGTTCACCAGGCTGCAATTTGATTCTCCTCACTAAGCAACTAGCAGTCTGCCCACAGAGAATTCTTGTGAAATATAGGTGTATGTTTACAATATTGGATAGATCTATAAGATTTCTATTATTCCCTCTCAACCTCCAAATTTTTGATAATTCTTGTATTTAATTTTATTATGTGGGTGAAATAGTACTGCATAGGGCGGCGCGGTGGCTCAGTGGTTAGCACTGCTGCCTTACAGCGCCAGGGACCTGGGTTCGATTCCACCCTTGGGCGACTGTGTGGAGTTTGCACATTCTCCCTGTGTCTGCGTGGGTTTCCTCTGGGTGCTCTAGTTTCCTCCCGCAGGCCAAAGATGTGCAGGCTAGGTGGATTGGCCATGCTAAATTGCCCATAGTGTCCAGGAATGTGTAAATTAGGTGGGTTTTAGGGGGATGTGTTTGGGTGGGATGCTCTGAGGGTCACTGTGGACTTGTTGGGCCGTAGGGCCTGTTTCCACACTGTAGGGATTTTATGACTCTATGATCCCTCTCCACAAATAAAAAATTTTGAGAATTAATGCCTTTTCATTGTAAGGTCACTCAGACTGAAAAATGAATTATCTTGCTAGTACCTTTGTTTTCAAATTATATCATCTAAACATGAATTATATATTTTTTGTTATATTTCTTCTGGATTATTTTGACAGGTGTTGTATTATCTTGTTGTTAGGCACTGCATAATCTGGCAGAATGTCCCTGTAATAGAGAGTTAATGAAAAATGAGTTACGATTGGTGAGCAATCTTGAGAGACTTCAGAAAAGGTAAGTGATTTCTACCAGTCGTGGGAAATTCTGTGCATTTGAGAGAATTGTAACATTCAATGTAAGTTCCATTTTTAGAGTGGTAGCTATTCTTAAAGTGCTTTTAGTATAATTTTTGGAGTTACCATATTTAAAACTTCTGAACTTTTCAAAACGTTGTCACTAAATTTCTATTTCTTTGCCTATCTGCTGCATTGAATCTACTCATTAGTTCAAGTATGAAGGCAGATACTATATGTATATATAGCTGTTATTATAGGTGAAGTTAAAATTCTGACTGCCATCTTCACGTGTAGTATAAAAGCTTGCCTATTGGCTTGGACCGTATTTCCTCCTTGTATCTATTATTGCCATTACATATAACTATGATTAGGCTGTTTTTAAAGAATAGTCATAGTGGCCTTTTTTTCACATAGCACAATGTGCTAGGTTATTCTGAGGCTTTTCCTTCATCGCATTTCTTGGGCATTAATATTCAAATTGGATGGACAATGTATAAATGACCAAGCAACAATTGAGAGCTTTCACTTTGATCCTCATAAAGGTTAACAGTTTTGAACTTTGTTTTATTTTTTCCTTCCTTTGAACACAGTTTTGCTTCTCTTTCCAAATTTGACAACAGTGAACCAATACTGAATCCAACTTGAATACAACCTGTAGCAAATTCAGCTGCATTGTGTTGCAATGATATAGACAAATCTCTTCCTCATATTGCACCCTTCTTTCTCAACTGAAGGTTTTGGATTTTTGGAGAAGATGGAACCTCACTTAGCAAACTGCTCAAACACAGCCTCAATAAATTGTTTGCTGTGCTGTGCAACATGGAATTGGATACTCACAGAATCTTTTTTATGTGTTTATTATAATGATATTTAGTGTCTAAAAATCAAGCATTTTCAGTTTGTGTAGTTAGCTGTCTGTCTGAGAGACAATTAGATTGAGGAGAACACTTTCAGCTAGTCTAATTACAGCTACTCCACTTGTAACTGAGATAACAAGGTGTAGAGCTGGATGAACACAGCAGGCCAAGCAGCATCAGAGGAGCAGGAAGGCTGACGTTTCGGGCCTAGACCCTTCTTCAGAAATGGGGGAGGGGAAGGGGGTTTTGAAATAAATAGGGAGAGAGGGGGAGGCGGATAGAAGATGGATAGAGGAGAAGATAGGTGGAGAAGAAACAGACAGGTCGAAGAGGCGGTGATGGAGCCAGTAAAGGTGAGTGTAGATGGGGAGTTAGGGAGGAGATAGGTCAGTCCAGGGAGGACGGACAGGTCAAGGGGGCAGGATGAGGTTAGTAGGTAGGAGATGGGGGTGGGGCTTGAGGTAGGAGGAGGGGAAAGGTGGGAGGAAGGACAGGTTAGGGAGGCGGGGACGCGCTGGGCTGGTTTTGTGATGCGGTAGGGGGAGGGGAGATTTTGAAGCTTGTGAAGTCCACCAACCCCCATCTCCTACGTACTAACCTGATCCCGCCCCCTTGACCTGTCCTCCCACCTTAAGCCCCACCCCCATCTCCTACTACTTACCCTCATCCCGCCCCCTTGACCTGTCTGTCCTCCCTGGACTGACCTATCTCCTCCCTAACTCCCCACCTACACTCACCTTTACTGGCTCCATCCCCGCCTCTTTGACCTGTCTGTCTCCTTTCCACCTATCTTCTCCTTTATCCATCTTCTATCCGCCTCCCCCTCTCTCTATTTATTTCAGAACCCCCTTCCCCTCCCCCATTTCTGAAGAAGGGTCTAGGCCCGAAACGTCAGCCTTTCTGCTCCTCTGATGCTGCTTGGCTTGCTGTGTTCATCCAGCTCTACACCTTGTTATCTCAGATTCTCCAGCATCTGCAGTTCCTACTATCTCTGAAACAATTTTTACCCCCACTTGTAACTGAAGTCAGTTTTGAATACATCCTTAATGTCTGGAGTTCTTGTGTTCACAATTATTGGTGCAGTTAACTCAGTTCAAGTGTATCTGCACAAAACTAGACCAAAGTTCTGAATAGGGAACTTTCCTCTTTCAAATTCTGGTTCAGATTGAACATATTGTTGCATTTAACTACAAACATGAAATACGAATTGATCAGTAATGCAATTAGCATTCAGCATCTCTTTGATTGTTGCAGCATAGTGTGTTACTCCAGCACCCATTTTTATAAACACATAGCTCACAGATACCGTCTGGGAAACCTTTGACTGCAGCTCATGTGTATCTGAACACTTATGCCTTTTTTCTGTTTCCAGTGGTTTGCAGGTCTTCAAACAATTTGAGCAGATGAGGTTGGATTCAAATGTTGTGTGCATTCAAGTGACTCAGCAGGAAGATCCTGCAGAAAGGTCTTTGTGTAGAGAGCTGAGTTACTGTGAAAATGGGATGTTTTTGAGCCAGAATGCTGCACTGTTTTCTGCATTTATTGTTTTTCTGCAGTCGAGTCATGCAGTCTCTTTCCACCTGTATTCTTTATTTGTTGGATACGGTGCCAATTCAGACATGCTTTACTGCAAGTTCCTGATATGTCCTGATATCAGTTGTTTAATCCTTTGACAGGATGTAAGCATCGCTATCTGGGTCAGCTTTTATTGCTCATCTTTAATTTCCTTCAAGAAGGTGATGGTTAGCTGCCACCTTGAACTGTTATAATCCATATAATGTAATTGCATACTGTTAGAAAGGGATTCCCAAGATTTCAACGCAATGACAGTGAAGGAACTATGATATAGTTTGAAGTCAAGATGCTGTGTGTCTTAGATGGGTACTCACAGGTGGCGATGTTCCCTTGCACATGCTACCATCATCTATCTTGGTGATCAGTGTCATACAGCACAGAAACAGTCTAATCAGTCCATGCCAAACTATAGTCCCACCTGCCTGTTCCTGGTACATACCCTTCCAAATCTTTCCTATACATAAATTCATCCAAAAGACTTTTAAACATTGTAAAGTGCTTCCACCACTTCCTGATGAAGTTCTTTCTAAATGTGAACCACCCTCTGTGTAAAAAAAAAATTGCCTCTCATGTCTTTTTTAAATCTCTCTCCTCTCACCTTAAAAATGTGCCCCCTAGTCTTGAAATTCCCCATCTCAGGGAAAAGACAACTACCATCAACTCTTACCTATGCCTGTCATTATTTTATAAACTTCTTTCAGGTCACCTCTCAACCTCCTGCACTCCAGTGGAAAAAGTCCCAGCCTATCCAGCCTTTTCTGAAGAAGGGTCTAGGCCCGAAACGTCAGCTTTCCTGCTCCTCTGATGCTGCTTGGCCTGTTGTGTTCATCCAGCTCTACACCTTATCATCTCAGATTCTCCAGCATCTGCAGTTCCTACTATCTCTCAAACTTGATTTGAGTTTTTTGAGGAAGTTACCAAAAAGGTTGATGATGGCAGAGCAGTAGATGTTTATTTGGATTTTAGTAAAGCCTTTGACAAGGTTCTGCATGATAGACTAATTAGTAAAGTTAGATCACATGGGATTCAGGGTGAGCTTGCCAATTGGATACATAATTGGCTTAATGGCAAGAGACAGAGAGTAATAGTGGAGGGTTGCAACCAGCGGTGTTCTGCAGGGATCAGTTCTGATCCTCTTTTGTTTGTCATTTATATAAATGATTTAGATGAGAATATAGAAGGCATGGTTAATAAGTTTGGGGACAACACCAAAATTGGTCACATAGTAGACAGTGAAGAAGGTTTTCTAAGATTACAAAGGGATCTTGATCAAATGGTTCAACAGGCTGAAAAATGGCAGATGGAGTTCAATCTGGATAAATGCAAGGTATTACATTTTGGTACAACAAGCAAGAGAGGGTTTATACAATTAATGGTAGGGCCTTGGGTAGTGTTGTAGAACAGAGGGACCTAGGGGTGAAAGTACATAATTCTTTGAAGATTGCGTCACATATAGACAGGATGGTTAAAAAGGTGTTTGGCACGCTTGCCTTCCTTGCTCAGTCCTTTGGGTATATGAGTTGGGAAGTCATGTTGAGGTTGTAAAGAACATTGGTGAGGTCTCTTCTGGAATACTGTGTCCAGATCTGGTTGCCCAGTTATAGGAAGGATATTATTAAGCTGGAGAGGGTTCAGAAGAGATTTACCAGAATGTTGCCAGGAATGGAATATTTGAGTGATAAAGAAAAGCTGGATAGGCTGGGACATTTTTCACTGGAGCGTAGGAGGTTGAGAGGCGACATGAAAGAAGTTTATAAAATTATGAGAAGTATAGATAGAGTTAATGATAGTTGTCTTTTCTCTCAGATGGGGGATTTCAAGACACGGGGGCACATTTTTAAGGTGAGAGGAGAGAGATTTTAAAAAAGACATGAGAGGCAAACTTTTTTTACACAGAAGGTGGTTCGCGTGTGGGATGAACATCCTGAGGAAGTGGTGGATGTGGGTACATTTACAATGTTTAAAAGATATTTGGATAGATAGGTATTTGGAAAGGTTTGGAGGGATATGGGCCAGGAGCAGGCAGGTGGGACTACTTTAGTTTGGGATTATGTTCAACGTGGACTGGTTGAAACAAAGGGTCTGTTTCCATGCTGTATGACTCTATGAGTTGCAAGGCTATTTCAGAGACTAATCAAGAATCAACCACATTGCTGTGATTTTGGGGTTACATGTAGATCAGACCAGATAAGGATGGCAGCTCCCTTCCCTAACAGACATTAGTGAACCGTTTATGACAATCCACAATGTTTGATGGTCATCATTCAACTTTTTGAAGACGTTTATTGAATTCAAACTCACCACCTGCTGTGATGGGATTCAAACCCAGGTCCCAAGAACATTATCCAAGTTTCTGTGTTACTAGCCGAGCCAATACCACTATGTTAGATTATGGAAAATCACTGAAAATTGACCAGGATTAATATTCAGAGTGTAATTCTCTGGCCTTGATGTTGTAAATGAATGGCTGAGTTTACTGAGTGATCTTTGCAACCTGCTGTACATTTGTATTTGAGATTTTTTTTCTCTTTTGACCTACTTGCTTTTCGCTTATTTCACACATCATCCATAACTGAAAAAATTAACAGATGCCTGCCATTGCAATTCTAAAATTAGCTGAGAGGAGATTGAGAAGTCAGATTTTCTTTCCTCCGTTCTTCCTCCTTAGTGATCTGTGGTTTTAATTTTCCCTTCTGAAAGAAAATTTAGCATATGATGGTCAAGCTCCATGGAAGTGTTGTTGGCGTCATTGTTTTTTTAACCTGTGTTGCATTCATCATAATTTTTGTTCTCTGAAGTTTAGTTCAAGTTATTCTTTATTTACTTAAAAAATTGTGAAATTTTGATGCTTAACTTGTATAATTGCCCATTTTTGTGACAGGGACCACACATCAGAAGGCATCAGCGTTTTAGCAACAGAAATTTATGAGCTGTTGAAGAAGCCTGTACAAACTGTCAAAGCCAAAGCTGATAATTCTAGCAGTACAAGAAATGTGCCAGCACAGTTTTTCATTAACAGCACAAACAAGAAAGCAAAAACAATCACACTACAGATAGATGGACTACATAACATGGTGAGAATTTACTGAATTATCTCTGCTTTCAACAACACAGGGGTTTAAATGATTGGTTTGGGAAAAATATGCAAATCCTATCAGAATAGTTATATTTTCTCTCTCAGTTTTTAGGCTTATTACATGAAATATGGTCTAATGGGTTTTAACCTTTCAAAATCTTTGCAGTTAATAATTAGGACTTCAAGAGATGTATTCCAATAAACTAGAAGACAATATTAAATGGTGTGTAAAAATCTTTTTTCTTTGTGCAAATACAATTTCTAAAGAAATACTCAGGAGTTGTAGATTGTTCAGAGAATTATATGAAGGACTATTCTAGTGCTTTGGAAGACAATTACATCCACATCTCAGTAGTAGCACTCTTGCTATTAAGTCAGAAGATTATAAATCCATGAAAAAGACTTGGAAAAGAATCTAGACTGGCACCTGTGTAGAACCATGAATCTGTACTATTTGAGGTACCCCATTTTCCTTTTCAGGTGAACTTGAAGATTCCATAGTACTACTCAAAAGGTAAGTGGTCAGTTTTAATTTTTGATGACCTAGTTATTTTGGGACCTTGCAGACAGTTTTCATATTATGGCAGTTACTACATTTAAAAGGATTGTATTACCTGTAAAGTTCTTTGGGACAACTTGAGGTCGTAGAAATTATAGATAAATACAATGCTTTGCTTTAGATTTTTTTGATAATGGTTTATCAGATTTTTTTAAAATAACTAAATGTTGTGGGTAATTTTCCAACTATCTGGTCCAAGCAAAGAGCCTTTGCCAGCCAGCAGTGTAGACCATAAATTTGTGCATGCATGATTTTCTGATTATCGAAATTAGTGGCCAGAAAATCACTCATTGTGAAAACAAATGTACATAAATGGTTCATTTCATTATATAAATCTATAATTGCATGAAAACAGTTACCAACAATTCTTAAAATTGTTCCCTCTCCCAATATCAAAATGAAGTGAATAGGGTTTGCAAGAGTAACCGTTTTCAGCGTACTGGCTACATGTACTGTCTTGACATTGTGTTGTGGCTGTACAAGGCATTGGTGTGGCCACTTTTGGACTACAATTCTGGTTGCCCTGATATATGAAGGATTTTATTAAACTGGAAAGGCTGCCGAAAAGATTTACAAGGATGTTACTGAGACTGAAGGCTTTGAGTTATACGGAGAGGCTAGATAGGCTGGGACTTATTTCCTTGCAGTGTAGGAGTTTGAGGGTGACCTTAAATAGGTTTATAAAATCATGACATAGATAAGGTGAATAGCCAAGGTCTTTTCCCCAGGATAGGGGAATCCAAAAACTAGAGGGCATAGGTTTAAGGTGGGAGGGGTGGTACATATATGGAACAAACTGCCAGAGGAAGTGGTAGAGGCAAGTACAGTTACAACATTTAAAAGACAGGTACATGAATAGGAAAGGTTTCGAGCAATATAGGCCAAACACAGGCGAATGTGATTAGTTCAGTTTAGGAAACCTGGTCGGCACAGACAAGTTGGACTGAAGCGTCTGTTTCTGTGCTAAAACTTTGTAAGTTAGTAAAAGCTAATACTCGAGGAGCATTTTCCCTATGAGTGGTAACTTGCAATGTATAGAATTGTTGAAAACGGTTAACCCAAATGTGTCTTAATATGAGCTACCAGTAACAGAGGGTCAGTATTCCTGGCCTCAATTTCTTTCCAAACTTTAGATCTTAAATTTATAAAAATGTATTTCATTTTGTTGATAATTACAGTACATTGTTTATTGGCATTAACTAAGATACGCTGGTGATTGAGTAAAAGTGAAAATTGGAATAAGTTAATTATTAAATGCAGAGGCTGAGATTCCTACAAGTGGTACCTCTCAACAATATTTTATTGTGTTTTATGTCCAATTGTATTTTGTGGCAGGGAAATGAAAACATTATGCAGATTGTAAACCTTTTTTCTAATATTTATGCAGGATAGCCGAAATATCTGTGAAGAAGCTTTGTTAAAAGTTAATGGTGTCATCAGCTTTACATTTCAAATGGCTCTTCAGCGTTGTGTTATCAGAACCTATTCTGATGTTAAATTTGAGGTGAGAATTTTAAAACTTTTATGTGATATTAGGTTTTAACCCCTGATTTGTTTATTACTAATTCTAATATCTGTATTGATGGTCTGTGCACACACAAAGAAGCAGTAAACACATATACTTCTCTGATCAGAAACAACTTAAGTTCATGCCCAGAACTTGGTGAAGTTCTGCAATCACTGCCGGAAAGGGTGGTAGAGACTGAAACCCTTGGCACATTTACAACCCAATTTGATATGCAGTGGAAGTGACTGCAACCTACAGAGTTAGACAGTGGGATTATGCCATATAGCACTTTCTTAGCATGAAGAAGATGGGCTGAATGGGTTCCTTTGCAGCTGTAAATGTTCTATTATGAATGTAATGTGGAAGGCTTCTTTATTTATGTGACTATACCTTGAGTATTTGGACCTGAAGATGTTCTTGGTATGTAGTGTACAAGAAATTAAAGCAGTAATTCAATTTGATAGATTGCTCAAGTTCATAGAAGTTCAAGCATCATAGAAAAGGCATGGCACAGAGAGAGGCCATTCATTCCATTGTGTCTGTACTGAGTGGAAAATTGCATTGGTACCTGGTGTATGTACTGATGTAGGAGAGAAGTCATAAACAATTAGTAAGGTAAAGAGGAATAACAAAGTTAAATTATCATGGAACCTAAAGAAAAATATTAACTTGTTTTACCATCAAAGAAGGAAGTAAGGATAGGAATAGAGCCATTAGCCACTGATGGGTGAACAAGATAAAGTCTCAGCAGCTATAGCAAAATGATATAAATATCAAATAATCAATTAGTTACAGTTGCCAGATTTACCAGATAGATAGATCAGTGGACATGAAATCAGAGCAGATTAGGAATAATAATTTATTAAATTAGTGAGAAATATTAAATTTATTAAACTCAAATAATATCCCTAATCCAGATAGATTGCAATCATGCATTTTAAAATAATCTAGAAAAGAGGTAATTGCAGTGATATTACACATATTTAATAATTAAATTGAAAATGTTGTAACGGCAGAGGACTATGGTTGGCTAATGTCTATTTCCCTTCTTAAATTGAGATTTAAAATGCTCAGAGAACTGCACATCAGTCAGCTTACCTTCAGCTTTAGGAAAGATAATGAAATCTCGCTGAAGAGGAAAATTGTAAAAGGTTTGATGAAATAGCCAATTAAAATCAAATAATGACTTCAAAATAAATTGCTTTACACGGGCAGTGGTGAGAAGAACAAATTAGGTGTGAGTGCAATTAAAAGATAGACAAACACATGAGAAAAAGAATAGAGGATTAACACTAATAATTTAGATGAGGAAGAATGGATGAAGTGAAGCATGTATAAACTGGGATAGTTGTGCCTAGTACCCTTTTCTTTGATGTTCATTTTATGTCATTACATGATGGACTATCAGTCTTTACCATATATTCCATGATAATTTTGTGTTTTGCAAAATTTGTCATGTTGCACTTATCAATCAGAGGGAGTTTGGTAGCATATTTCTGTCAGCTGATCAGACAGTTCCAATGTACTGTGTAATTTATAATTAAAGTTCATGAAAATAAAAAAAGGAAAGGATTACAATGGATAGCTGATCTGCTGCTGTGCATTTTGTGCATGTGCCAAAGTCAAATTTTGTCATGTTCCCTACCCATCCCACTTTACCCACAGTGAATGCCAGACTTCTGAATAATGAGGATCTTTATTTCCTGTATAATTGTAATGTGTTTTACTTCACTATAATTGTACAATACCACATTTAAGGAATGTATTTTTATATGGATATTTTTAAAATTTCCCTTTTTATTTCATTGTCCAAATTGTTTTAAGAAGAAAAAGACTTACAACTGCATAAGACCAAAAGACACAGGAGCAGAAGTAGGCCATTCAGCCTGAGTCTGCTCCACCATTCAACAAGATTGTGGTTGATCTGATAATCCTCAACTCCACTTTCCTGCCTTTTCCCCACAACTCTTGATTCCCTTATTGATTAAAAATTTGTCTCAGCCTTGAATTTTATACTTAATGATCCAGCCTCAACAGCCTCTGCAGTGAAGAATTCTACAGATTCACAATCCTCTGAGAAAAGAAATTCCTCCTCATCTCTGTTTTATGTGAGACCCCTTATTCTAGATATGCCCTCTGGTCCTAGGCTCTCCCATAAGAGGATACAACCTTTCTGCATCTACCCTGTCAAGTCTCCTAAGAATCTTGAATGTTTAAATAAAGTTGCCTCCCATTCTTCTATTTTCCAACAGTACAAACCCAGTCTACTCAAATCTCTGCATAACATAGTCCTTCCATTCTGGTATCAGCCTGGTGAACCTTCTCTGCATTGAAACAAAGGCCAATTTGCCTTACCTATTAACCAGTGAAGTGAATGCTAGCTTTCTCTGATTCATAGATGAGGTCTCTGAAATCCGTCTGTTCTGTAGCTTTCTGAAACCTTTCTCCATTTAAATAATATTTAGCTTTCTATTCCTGCCAAAGTTCATAACCTCACATTTCCCCACATTATATTCCACCTACCAGATTTTGGCCCACTCACCCTAACCTGTCCATATCCCTCTGCAGTCATCCTCATCGTTTGCCTTCCCATCCATTTTTGTATCATCTGTAAACTTGGTTATAGTATGTTCATGTTCTTTATCCAAGTCATTTATATATTGTAAATAATTGTGGCCCCAGCACTGATCCCTATGACACACCTATCGCAGGCTTCACATTGAAAATGCCCCCTTTATCCCAACTCTGTCTTCTATTAGTTAACCAATCTTCTGTCCATGCTAATGCACAATCTCCAACATCATGAGCTCTTACCTTAAATAGCCTAATGTGTGGTACCTTATCAAACACTTCTGAAAATTCACTGCATCTCATTTATCAATACTGCTTGTTACCTCCTCAAATAATGAGTAAATTTGTCAGGCATGATATCCCCCTTCATGAAGTCGTGCTGACTGCTTGATCGTATTATGCATTTCTAAATGCTGTTTATAAACATCCTAGTTTATATGGATTTTAGTAAGATATTTGATAAAATGGCAGATTGGAACAAATTCTAAAATCACATGGGATTCAGGGTGGGCTGGCTAGATGGATACAAAACTGGCTTGGTTTTAGAAGATCAGAGGGTAGCGGTGGAAGGGTGTTTTTCAGAATGGAGACCAGTAACTAGTGATGTTCCACAGGGATCAGTCTTAGGTCCTCTGTTGTTTGTAGTGTATATAAATGATCAGGAGGAAAATGTGGGTGATTTGATTAGCAGATGACACGAAGATTGGTGGCGTTATTGATAGTGCATTGTGAAAGGATACAACAGAATATAGATAAATTGGCAACTTGGGCACAGAAACGGCAGATGGAGTTTAATCATGACAAATGCGAGGTGATGCATTTTGGAGGATCAAATTTAGGTGTGAATTATACTGTTAATGGCAGAACTCTTAAAACATTACCATTCAGACGAATCTGGGTATGCAGGTCCACAGTTCCTTAACACCGGTGGCCAAGGTGATTAAGAAGGCATATGACCTGCTTGCCTTCATTGGCTGGGCCGTGGAGTACAAGAGCTGGCAAAACATGTTGCAGCTATATAAAACCCTTGTTAGGCCGCATTTTGAGTATTGTGTGCAGTTTTGATTGCCACATTACCAGAAGGACATGAAAGCTTTGGAGAGAGTGCAGAGAAAGTTCACCAGGATGTTGCCTGGTGTCAAGAACATTGATTATGAGGAAAGGTTAAAAAGACTAGAATTATTTTCACTAGAAAGATGTCAGTTGAGAGGAAACCTGACAGAGATCTACAAAATTATGAGAGGCATAGATAGGGTGGATAGTCAGAGGCTTTTTCCCAGGGTTGAAGTTTTAATTATGAGGGGGCACACGTTCAAGGTGAGAGGGAGAAAGTTTAAGGGAAATGTGCGAGGGTGGTTTTTCACGCAGAGAGTCATAGGAGCCTGGAATGCACTGCCAGAGGAAGTGGAAGAAGCAGGCACGTTGGCAACATTTAAGAAGCATTTGGATGGTTACATGAATAGGGAGGGAAAAGAGGGGAACAGACCAAGTAAGGGCAGAAGGCTTGTTTTTTAGATTAGTCAGGGCATGATGATCGGCACAGGCTTGGAGGGCCGAAGGGCCTGTTCCTGTGCTGTACTTCTCTTTTGTTCTTTATAATAGACTCACATTTTCCCAATAACAAATATTAAGCTAACTGGCCTACAATTACCTTTCTTTTGTCTTTTTCTTTTCTAAATAAATGTGTTACATTAGCAGTTATTCAATCCTCTGGGACCTTTCCAGAATGTAAGGATTCTTGGAAGATTACTACCAGTGCATCCACCATTTCTGTGAATACAATCATCAATGATCATCCACTTCATGTCGTTTTCCCACATGAACGTATATTCCTCTACATTATTCTCAGATTTCTAAATACCAGTCTCTACTTCCAAGCCCTCTGGGGTAGAGAATTCCAAAGATTCATAAAGATTCATAAAGCTTTGTATAAAAAAAAATCCTGACTCATGGCTTCCCCCTTACTTTGAAATTGTGTCTCTGATTAGATTCGCCAACCGTGGGAAACATCTTACCTGTATCTACTCTTGTCGATCCCTTTAAATATTTTGTAGGTTTCAATGAGATCATTTCTCCTTAAAAACTCATTTGAATACATGACCAATTTCCCCAATCTCTCTTCAGTTGGATGATCCACTAGCCTGGGAACAGGTCTGTTGAAACTTCCTCGATGGCAATTCACATTCTAATGCGAGGGGACCCCAACTACACACAGGACTCCAAGTCAATCTAATCAATTTAATTGAAGCAAGACTTTGCTACTCCTCTATTCAAATCCTTTTGAATAAAGACTTGCATACCATTACCCCTCTGAATTGCCTGCTGCACCTTCATGTTAGTCTTCAGTGACTTATTGATAGGACACCCAGATTCCTTTGTACATCTACAGTTTATAATCTCTTCCCATTTAAGAAATACACTGCATATCTGTTCCAAGAGGATAACATCATTGTTATGCATCCACGAGGCAGGAAACCATTTTTTTTAAAAATAATACATTTAAAAGTGGTTACACCACAGTTTTGATGAAGAGTTACTAGACCCAAAACATAAACTCATCTTTCTTTCCAGATGCTGAGTTTCTCCAGAAATTTTTGTTATAGATTCAGATTTCCAGCATCTCCAGTTCTTGATTTTATTCTTAAAATGATTATTTAAGATACAACTAATAGTCATGTGGAAAAATATGAGTTAATTGGGAAGAGCCAGAATGGCTTTCTTTAGGAGAAATTGTTTAATAAACTTGTTGATATTTTTCAAGAGGTAAGAGTGTTGATGGAGGTAATACGGTTGATGTAGGTATACATGGATTTCCAAAAAGGGTTTGACACAGTACCACTCATCAGATTTGTGAGGAAGGTTATAGTTTATGGAATAAATGGGACAATAGCAACATGGATACAAATTGGCTGAGGAATGTAAAACCATGAATAATATTAATGGACATTTTTTAGTCCAGAAGGTTTGTAATGGAGTTCCTTGGGTCAGTACTGGGACTCTTGCTTTCCCTGATCTATATTAATGATCTAGATCTTGGTGTGCAGAGGACAGTTTTCAAGTTTGCGAGAGATGCAAAACTTGGAAGTATTGTAAACTGTGAGGAGGAGAGTGTTAAACAACAAAGGGATATTGACAAATTGTTGGAATAGGTGACTAAGTGACAGATGAAGTTCAGTGCAGAGGTGAGGTGATAGATTTCGATAGAAAGAACATGGAGGTACGGTATAAAGGACATTACCCTAAAGGGTATATGGGAGCTGAGAGACCTGAGTATCTATGTGCGTAAGTCACTGAAGATGGCAGAACAGGCAGAGTGAGAAATTAATAAAGGGTACAATATCCTTTGCTTTATTAATAAAGAGGAAATCACAATGACTTGCCAGACCTTGCGATTGCTCTACCATTAGAGAGAGAAATGGATGACTGGTAGTGGTTTAACCTCAGAGTCACCATACCTTGGGCATGGAGAGAGGTTCAGAAGGACAGTCCATCATGGTAACCTCAACTGGTGCAGGAATTGACCTATGCTGTTGGTGTCACTCCGCATCATAAACCAACCACACAGGCAACCGAGCTAAACTGACCTCTTTACTAATAACTAACAATTCCTTTATTCATTGAAAAATAAAGCACAACCACAAGGAAGTTATGCTGAACTTGTGTAAGACACTAATTAGATTTCAGCAAGTGTAGATTTGTAGGTGTCACACTTTAGGAAAAATGTGAACACAGGAGAGATTGCAGAGGAGGTTTATGAGAATGGTTCCAAGGATGAGAAACTTAGTTATAAAGATAGATTGGAGACTTTGGTACTGTTTTTCTTGGAGAGGAGACAGCTTAGAGGGGATTTGATATAAGTTTTCAAAATCTAGAGGTGCTGGATAAAATAGATAGGGAGAAACTGTTCCATCTCATAGCGAGATCAAGAACGAAAGAGGAAAGAAACAAGCTAATTTGCAAAAGAAGCAAATGTGATGTGGAAAACATATAGCAAGTGGCAGTGCTGGAACTGTAGTAGAGGTAGGTTCAGTTGAAGCATTTAAGAGGGCATTAGATAATTATTTAAATTGAAACTATATTCAGGGTTATGGGGGGGGCGAGTGGGACAAAAGGGAATAGCACTGAGTCATAACGCTTATTAAGGAAGCCAGTGCATTCATGATGGGTCAAACGGCCGCTTTCTGTGCAGTAACAATTCTGAGATACTTATAATCATTAATAACCTTGAACTGACATGGACTTGTGATAATGGCATCCTGTTTGCCATGAAAATATTGTTTTTGATTAAATGGCCTTGTGAATAGCTTATTTTTGTTACATTTCAACAAATTGGTTTCATATGAAACAAGTTATTTTTCACAACTAAACTGAATTGTTTCTAATGTTTTTATTTCGTATCAGTCTCTTGCTTCAGCAATTGCAGCAACAAAAATACTACAAGCTTATCAAGTTGTGAAAAACAAGTATGGAAAAGAGGTAAAATGAGTATATGTTAGATATAACGTTGTTGTATGCTACCCTTTTATATATTTGTATACCATATTAAAAAACGCTGCATCAGCTTGTGGAGAAGCTATTTACCACAAAAGAAAAGTCATCAATGCCAAATATGAACTTCTACACTTAAGTTTTATGTTGCTAACCTCCTAAAATTTAGTTATCTAAAATTAACTGAATATAGAAGACCACGCAAGATGGCCAAGTCAACATGGTGCACAATGAAAATTGCATCACCAATCATTTGTCTATGATACATAAATAATAGATTACTAAGACCAAAAATTAATTAACTAAGTTCAATGATCATATAAATATTTATACTATATATCTTGTTTTACAGGATATCATTCCCTTTAGCACTGGTAATGCAAAAATAGTACAAAATCTGAATTTGCCTGATTATCTTCCTGAAGATGAAAGCCCAGAAATACAGCATAATAAAGCTATTTCACAAACTGGTGTGAAGGAAAACACAAATAGAACTTGGTTAAATGTAGCTGCAAGCTTTCTAACCAAAACTTTCTACTGGTAATAAAGAAAATTATAAAGTTTTGCGGTTGGCAAGTGTTTATCATCATTTGTCTTAGGTATGTGCTACTGGTGGCACATGGTCAGAAACATTTGGTTAGGTTTCGTGTTTAACTAAATAATTCTTGTATTGTAACTTTTTATTTGAATTAACATGGGTTTGGTCATCTCTACTGAATTTATTTCCTGAATTTCTATTGTAGCCAATTCTATTGTATTGGTTATCTAAAAATATTTGTAATATTTTGATTAATTTTACAGGAACAGTACTGTTGAATTGTTTACATTTTTACTATTGATTACATATGGTTTTAAAATAATCATTATGGTTCAGAATTAAAATTGAAGTAAAACTTTAACTCCAAGATGGAATTAAAATATATATTTAAATATTGCATTCCATTCTTATTGAATGAAGGAGCAGGGTTCATGGAACTATGTTTACTCCTATAATTAATATTCTTAACTCTGGTATGAAGTAATTCTTTGACTATAATACAAAAACTAAAAAACTAACAAATCTCCAACTGTTAATTGAAAAAATGGTTTCTCATAATCCTACACTCTACATCAGGTCTCAAAATGAATCACTATCAATGCTTTAACATTTAAAACATGTATGCAAATTCATGCTTCACAGTGGAGGGCCAACAAAAGTAATGATCAACCATCTTGTAGACTTAATTGACACTCTTCAAATGGTATCATATTTTAAAAACTATAGGAACTTTAATCAATCATAATTGCTGTACAAGATTACACCTTATATATATCCTTAATTTAATATGAACAGACATTTTGGGAGCAGAAGTAGGTCATTCAACCGCTGAAGCATGCTCTGCTCTGATTTGTTTGTTGTTTCATCTCAACATTTTCCTTTATTCACTTGTGGGACATGGGCATCACTGGCTGGCCTGTTCCTAGGTAACCTTGAGAAGCTGGTGGTGAGTTGCCTTCTTGAATTGCTGCAGTCCACTTGCCGTGGACTGACCCACAACACCATTAAGGAGAGAATTCTAGGACCCAGCAACAGTGAAGTATATAATTACCAAGTCAGGATGGTGAGTGGCTTGGAAGGAGGCGTGCGATCAATGTGTTTTCTTTCTACATATGAGTGTCACCTTCCATTATCACAATTGTAAATGTTGCCAGCTTTATTCCATGTTTACGTGTTCTCCTACTGATTCATTTTAAAAGGTATAAATTCATGTATGACCAGATGAATCCACATTTCAGCTTATCATTGTTTCACATAGAATTGTGTTTCCCAAAAACAAGCTCCAAAGCATCAATGGCCAATACATGCCCCCCACCTCACCCGATTTCGTAGGCCATCTCCTCCCACTCTCATTGAGGTGCAACTGGGTCACTGTGAGGAAACAAGTTTAGGAAGCATTGATCTATAATTTTAATTTTTGTTACATTCTTCAGTTTATCACAAACCTGCCAATTATACAAAAAAAAACAAAATTTTGTTTTATTTAAAGATAAGCCTACAAAATGGTACAAACATGGCAACTGAGAGGCTATAACTCACTCAGAGATAGTAAGAACTGCCAGTGCTGGAGTCAGAGATAACACAGTGTGGGGCTGGAGGAACACAGCAGGCCAGGCACCAGGAAAGTTGACGTTTGAGGTCGGGACCCTTCTTCAGAAATGGGGGAGGGGGATGGGAGCTCAGAAATTAATAGAGAGGAAGGGTGGGGCTGGGAAGGTAGGTGGGATGGTGTTAGGTGAGTGCAGGTATGAAGTGGTGGGGATTGGTCAGTGAGGTGGGAGGAGTGGATCGGTGGAAGAGAAGATGGTCAGGTTGTGTCAGGTCAGGGAGGTGGGGATAAGAGGAAAGGTTGGTTATAGGATGAGGCCGGGGTGGGGAGATGTTGAAACTGGTCAAATCCACATTTAGGCCATTGGGCTGTAGGCTCCCAAGGAGGAATATGAGGGGCTGCCCTTCCAGTTTGTGGGTGACATCATTGTGACATTGGAGGAGGCGCAGGATAGACATGTCTCCCAGGGAGTGGGAGTGGGAGAGGGAGTTGAAATGGTTCATGACTGGAAGGTGTTGTCGTTTGTCGCCAACAGAGCGCAGATGCTCTTGAAAGTGGTCTCCAAGGATCTGCTTAGCCTCACCGATGTAGAGGAGGCCACATCGGGAGCAGCGGATGCAATCGACCTCATTGACAGATGTGCAGGTGAACCCCTGTCTAATGTGGAAGGTTTGTTTGGTGCCTTGAACGGAGGTGAGGGAGGAGGGGCAGATGTAGCACATCCTGCGGTTGCAGGGAAAGGTGGTGGGGTTAGTGGGGAGTGTGGAGTGGATAAGGGAATCGCGGAGAGTGCGGTCCCTATGAAAGGCAGATAGGGGTGGGGAGGGAAATATATCTTTGGTTGTGGGATCAGATTGTAGGTGGCGGAAGTGGCAGAGAATGATATGTTGGATACGGATGTTAGTGGGGTGATATGTGAGGACAAGGGGGAATTCTGTTTTTGTTTTTGTTGGGGGGGAGAGAATGTGATGGCAGAGGTGCGGGAAACGCAAAAGATGTGGTTGAGAGCATTTTCGACCACTGAAGTGGGGGGGGGAGTTGCAGTCCTTGAAATAAGAGGACATCTGGGATGTTCGGGAGTGGAATGCCCCATCTTGGGAGCAGACGTGGCAGAGGCGGAGGAATTGGGAGTAGGGGATTGCATTCTTGCAGGAAGGTGGGTGAGAGGAGGTATAGTCTAGGTAGCCGTGGGAGTTACTGGGCTTGAAATAGATGTCGGTTTTGAGGCGATCACCAGAGTTGGAGACAGAGAGGTCCAGGAAGGAGAGAGAGGTATCAGAGATGGTCCAAGTGAACTTGAGCTTGGGGTGAAAGGTGTTAGTAAAGTTGATGAACTGTTCAAGATCCTCATGGGAGCATGAGGCAGTCATCAATACAGTCATTGAAGTAGCAGAGGAAGGGGTGGGGGATAGTGCCTGTGTAGCTGCGGAAGAGGGACTGTTCCATATATCCTCCGAAGAAGCAGGCATAGCTTGGGCCCATGCAGGTTCCCATGGCCACCCAGTTTATGAATGCTTTGAGAGATGATGGTTTGGTGGTCAGGGGCGGGGTCGTAATTGTGTGTGTGTGTGTGGTGGGGGGGGGGGGGGGGGTAGGAGGAGATGTCAGAGAATTGGTACCTGGCCTCAGCTATGTAAAAGTCAGTGTATCAAAGCACAACTGCGTCTATCTCCATCTCTGGTGACTGCCTCGAAAATTAGGTGAATTATAGGGGGATGGGTCTGGGTGGGATACTCTGAGGGTTGGTGTGGACTTGTTGGGCCGAAAGGCCTGTAGGGAATCTATATATATGATTCTATATAAATACATAACATTCTGCTTTATGGTACTGATGGATAGCAATATGAGATACATCCTTAAAGGTTCATACATTATCACATAATGACAATTTTGCTATTTTCTGTTTGAGTGCTGGTTGTATTAAGTCTGATGTCCGTGTATTAGAGCTTCAGGAAGTCTTCACCAAAATGTTTCCATAAAAGTTGCACAGAGACTGGACCAGAATTTCTTGCCAAGCTGTAGTTGCCCTTGAAAAGGTGGTGGTGAGCTGCCTTCTTGAACCACTGCAATCAATGTGCATTGAAGAACATGGAATTCAAAATATCATCTGGAACCTCATAAATTAGGTGAAAGGAAAGATGTAATAGATACTAAAGGTGGCTATACTATGAAATGATTGACTGGAGTGGATTCTGTATGAGGAATCCTACTAATTCCAATTTACACCAATGACTGAGATTTGCAATATTACCATAAAATGATCATGGTTGCAGATGATGCTAAGTTGATGGGTTGCAATATATTGGCTTCAAGAAGCACCCAAGTGCATGCAAAGAGTTGATTAAAGCCATTAAAGGAGCAGTTCAGTGGCACCAATGCCACCTGTTCCTGTGTTAGGTACAGGTGGTGGTATTTCTCTATATCTGCTTTCCTTGTCCTTCTAAATAGAATTGGTCATGGGTTTGAAAGATGCTATGTAAAGATCTTCGGTGAATTTCTGCACTGCATCTTACAGACAGTACATACTATTGCTACTGAGCAGAAGTGGTGGAGGGAGTGAATATTTACAGACATGGTGCCCATCAGTCAGCCCTGATGGGGCAGCATGGTGGCTCAGTGGTTAGCACTGCTGTCGCATAGTGCCAGGGACCCGGGTTCGATTCCAGCCTCAGGTGACTGTGTGGAGTTTGCACATTCTCCCTGTGTCTGCATGGGTTGCCTCCCACAGTCCAAAGATGTGCAGGCTAGGTGGATTGGCTATGCTAAATTGCCTGTAGTGCTCAGGAATGAGTAGATTAGGTGGGTTATAGGGTGATGTGTCTAGATGGAATGCTCTGAAGGTGTGGACTTGTTGGGCCAAAGGGCCTGTTTCCACACTGTAGGTATTCAATGAAAAGTTGTGAATGGTGTAAAGCTTCTTTACTGTTGTTGGAGTTGCACCATTGAAGCAAGTTTTCCATTCCATCACATTCCTGACTGATCTTGTAGATGATGGACAGGCTTTGGGGACTCACGAGGTGACTTACCACAGTATTTCTAGCCTCTGACCAGCTCTTGTGGCCACTGCATTTATGTGGCAAGTCCACTTGAGCTTCTAGTGAATTGTAACCCCAAGGATATTGATAATGGGGAATTCAACAATGATAGCAACATTGAATGTCATGTGACAGTTGTTAAGTTGTCTCTTATTGGAGATTTATTTTATTCATTCATGGGACGTGAATGTTACTGGCTGGCCAGCATTTATAGCCCATTTCTAGTTGCTCTTAAGGGTGGTGGTGTGCTGCCTTCTTGAACTGTTGCAGTCCACCTCCAGTTGGTTGACCCACAATGCCCTTAGGGAGGGAATTGCAGGATTTTGACCTAGTGACTGTGAAGGAACAGCAATATATTTCCAAGTCAGGGTGGTGAGTGCCTTGGAAGGGAATGTATGTGGTGTTCCCTCACCTCTGGAACTCAGCTTTTTGCCCATGGTTGAAGAAAGGCTATAATGGAGTTACAGTCAATATTCTTCAACACTCATTTGTCAAGAATCTACCTCCTCCACCTTAAAGATGCTCAATTACTCTGCCTCTGCCACATTCTGAGGAAGTGTTTTACAGATTCATCCTCCAAGAGGATCCCTTCTCCAAATGTTATCCTGAACCCCTTTCATTGTGACTCTTGTTCCCAGGAACTGAAAGATAGATCAAAAAGAACCATCTTATGCTACCCAAGTAACATCCCAACTATATAAATAACAATGCCAGCAGAGGGAGATATTATTGTTTAATAAAAGGCAAATAAAAGGTATTACTTTTCTAATAGACAATGTGTAATAATTATCATTTGAACCACTTCGGTTAAGAAATCAGAAGAAATCAGAAAACAATGTTCCTGGTGTTAGAATCATAGAAACCCTACAGTGTGGAAACAAGCCCTTCGACCCAACAAGTCCACACCGTCCATTAGCCAAATTCAAAACTGGTAAACATGAAATGGAATCTAGCTAGGGAAAACAAAGCAGCTATGGAATTACCAGAATTTCCCTCATTTAGCTTGTAATTGTGACAGAAGTTTATGACTGGGTCCAATATACTAGAGTCACTTCACCTTCCAACTGTTACCTAAGGTGATTTTACTGTACATACCACTGGAATTTATAAACCTCAATTTTTCAGAACATAGGTTCTAGACACCTGGTGGGACAAGAGGAGTGGGAATTGTACAAAAGGCCAGAGGAACAGAGAGTTTGTACTGGTAGGGGATGAGTAACATCATAAAAAGGAACTAAATCTCAAATGTCTTCCATTGGCAGAAATTGTCCACTCCTTTCAAAACTTCACCTGAGGAGAATCTATTCTCTTAAACACCTCAATCAATCACTTCCCAGCAAAGTTTGTTTGTCTAGTCTAAAATGTTCCCAACACCGAAGCCTATTCTAATAAAAGTACAGGCATCACAAATAGCCCTTTGGACTTTCTCTACATTCACAAAATCTCTCACGAAATTTAGTAACAGGCACAATTTCCTAAATGTGGCTAGGACAAGGCATTCTGCAGAGAAAGTATAATATTTCTAACTACCCTAGCTAGAAATCCACAACTATTCGTTTCCTATGAAAGTGAAAAACTGCTGTTGTGAGACCAATATTCTCCCAGCACCTTCTGTTCTAGATCTGCAAATAGAGAACTGCATGGTGGTAATTTATAATCATGTCATTACATGCCTCTGGAGTTGGTGGGACTTAAAACTGGGCCTCTTAACTCAGAGGTAGGGACACTACCACTGCTCTGCAGCAGCCCCTCTGAATATTTTCTAATCAACGTATTCAGATATGTTATGACACCTCTGAAGCAGGTAGGAGTTAAATCTAGGCCTGAGGTACAGACAATACCAATGCATCTCAACAACCCCACTGACAACTGTATGGTAAATAAATGCTTTAACAGAAAATAGCAGTAATAAATTACCTTCACTGAAGGGCATGTAACACATTCAGGCCATTCTTCCAATATCAACCTAAATTTGTTTATTTTATCTGTAATGCTATCTCGTATATACTTGTGCCATCAACAATTTTAAGGATATGTTCTAAAGGCATGACACAAATTATTGATAAAGTTGAAAAACAAGGCTCTAACCTGGATTCCCTCATATCTTTAGAAGCAACTTTCACCCTCAAGGAGTTCTTACTTCAGAATTATTCACTCTACATAAATGCAATATAGCTGAAAATTTGACTGTCAATCCCACAGAAGAGAAAATTTGATACAGGTGCTTAAGATCTGAGTTTGGACACAGCAACTGGAGAAATTATTCATGGAAAAATTAAAAACCAGACAACACCAAGGTAATTAGCAAAAAGAACCTGAGATGATACAGAAACTTGTTATAACGCATCAACGAGTGGTTCAGATCTGGAATGCAGTGCCCGTGTGTGTGCTGGAGACAAATTCCATCACAACATTCACAAGCTAATTATCTGAAAAGGTTTCCAGAGCTGCATGGGAATAGCAGGCAGATAGGACTAACCGAGTTGCTCTCGTAGAAAACCTCCACTCAGTTGCCTAAATGCTATCTTTTTTACCTTTATTCTTTCATGGGATGTGGACATTGTTGCCCATCCCTAATTGCACTTTAATGGCTTAATAAGCCACACCATTCAAGTCCAATTTAAATTAGAATTTGGCTAAATGATTTATTTACTTTATAATTGAAAATCTTTATTTGGACAAAGAAGTTAACTCACTTAGCTTAGAATAAAGGTTTGCAAGCCAATGGGGAACACAATTTTTCTTTTGCGAGCAGCATAAACCAACTGCCTAGAGAGAAAAGAAATGAACTTGACTCGCTAGCTCAGCAAAAATAGAGTACAGCCTTCTATACAACTGCACAGTCTATTTATTGACATTTTATATTTGAATTCTGGTAAGTTTTTGTTTGTTTTATAGTGACTTACATTTATATATCTTACCCAGGACGTACAAAGGCACTTAAGGAAAAATTAAAATCTGGCCATCAGTTTATATACACTGCAGAATCTTATAAATGAATGAGTGGATTAAAGCTATGTGGTTATTGATAAATATTGGCCATACAGAACTCCGTCTCTCTTTGAATACTGCTGAGATAGAACATAGAACATTACAGCGCAGTACAGGCCCTTCGGCCCTCGATGTTGCGCCGACCTGTGAAACCAATCTGAAGCCCATCTAACCTAAACTATTCCATTATCATCCATATGTTTATCCAATGACCATTTAAATGCCCTTAAAGTGGGCGAGTCTACTATTTTTGCAGGCAGCGCATTCCACGCCCTTACTACTCTCTGAGTAAAGAACCTACCTCTGACATCTGTCCTATATCTATCACCCCTCAATTTAAAGCTATGTCCCCTCGTGCTAGCCATCACCATCTGAGGAAAAAGGCTCCCACTGTCCACCCTATCTAATCCTCTGATCATCTTGTATGTCTCTATCAAGTCACCTCTTAACCTTCTTCTCTCTAACGAGAGGATAGATGGAGCTTCAACTAGGTGTCAGTGCATGCACAGCATTTGCCACAGTAGTGCATTGGATTCTCAACCTAAATAACGCTTTATACTCTGTATTCGGGTTTGAATGTGTAATGTTAGGACTTCAGAAGTGCCTTCAATTGAACCAAGCTGAAGCTGTGCAAAACTTAAATAATGTAACAAAATTCAATTTTTTCCCTTCACTCACATTATTCTTTGATTGTGAAGGAGATAACATGCGTAGATTACTTGAATGGACAGATTACCAATTCAATGATTTTTCCATCAGACTTTGGCCTGGCAAAGAAGTTGATGCTTATGGAGCAGCAGACAGGCAGGAAAGTGGAGTCAAAGTCCACAATCACATCAGCCACGATCTTACTGCACGGTGGAGCAAGTTCTGGGAGCCAAATGGCCTAATCCTGCTCCTAATATGTTCTTAAAGAAACGAGTTGTTCAAAAGTTACACAATAGCACCATGCAATCATAATAGAGTAGCTGCATCCTGAAACAGTAGGCTACAACTCATTATTTAAAGAAAAGATGAGACAAGGCAAATATTTTAGTAAGTATTATTTGAGAGAAGCCAAGAACAAAATAACAAAATACAGACAATTACAATAAAAAGGCCCAAACAATACAAGGTGTTTATTTTCTGAAACTGTGCTTTTTATAGTATATATTGGTTATCCACTTCAATAAGCCATGCAGTTATCAATATCTAAAAAATACTGCCTATATACTCAATACAGATAGATCACAGCCAACAATTAAATTAGACATTAGACACTCAGTACGTCAAAAACTAGAAGATTTTAATTCAGATTTAGCAAGATGTTTTCCTCAATAAACATTAATATTTAATTAAAAGCTAATGTTAGGTAATAAATCAAAGTTCAATAAAGGAAAGTGGTTGACGAAAATCCACTTGTATAACTCTGGGGGAGATGCTCATCTTATTTCTGCTTTTGGATACAGTTTTAAATATGGTGTTCCTGTGAATTAAACAGAAAAATGAATTGTAGAACACATACAGAAAACATAAACATTGGAATGTGTCATTCATCATGAGTAGAACTCATGAGATGTTCAAAGTTGCTGTTAAGTTTTCAGAGGCTAGCCCATTGCAACTTTTAATATTTTCATTTTGATAGAACTAAATTTTAATGCATTTAATTCATAAATATCCATGATTAAGCCATTATCCTCATGAATGAAGTGGTATTCATATAGATTAACACAATGCATAGTCATCATAACATTAAAAACGTGTCATCATTCTGAATTCTTTTAGAATTCATTCTAAAACCCACAAATCAAGGCTAACGTTTTAAATAATCTTCCCTCTAGTATGACAGCTATATTTAAATATTTTTCTTAAAATCTATTGTTGTTTATTTAAAAACATTCAATTTTATCATGTATTGATCATATGCTCTTATTCCCTGTGATTTTCAAACTAATTCTGAATTACTTCAAAATAAACCCGTACTGCTCTGTTCTTTAGGGACATTTAGAACTAACTTGAAAATCAGATTATCGCAGTATTGAAGGCTGACCTCAAAATGGTATGAGATACTGGTACAGTGTAAACTATTTTATTATTGAAATGAACATATGTCAATACATAACAAAATGGACAATTTAAACTGTGTAAAATGTGATGTTTAATTTAAGCTTTTTTAGGCAATGGTAGTTAGAGTAAGCAGTTCAAATTTGTTATCAAATGTTATCACAAGTAAATCAAACAAATTAAGCTTGTCACAAGTTTTGTAATTATTGTATTAACTACAATTAGAAGCATGGTCTTAAGATGATGGAAGCAGTTTAAATTTCAAATAAGCAACTGCAGGAATGATCAGAATTAAAGCTTTAAATTTGTTTCACCAGGCAATTTTACTACACTTGAAAATTATGAAAAATAATTTGAAATGAGGGTGATAACATTAGTTTAGCAAGGGTAATTGATCTATAACGCCATCATAGTAATGCAATAAAATCTCAAATGTAGTAATACATTCTATACCATAAAACTGCATTTAATAAAGGTTCATTTAATCCAAAACAAAATAAAATATACATCAGGTTTCAAAAATAGTTTACACTGAAGTCTTGTACAGGTTCCTTAAATAACCACCAGATGCTTGGTACAAAGGAAACAATTTTGTATTCTAAATACTGTAATCACTATCCTACATATCTATTAACAAATAAACATAACATTTCCAGAAATCTGAAAACTATTCAAACAAGGAGGGCAAGGTCACTCAATTAGCAGGTCTAAGCCAGGGCAGCACCAGTAACTGGTCTTAGCAACCAAGTTTGAGGGAAATTAAGCTGGGATTCATACTTCTCATTGTTGTCTGAAGTATCAATGTTGGGACACGATCAGGCTCTACTGAAATGTATCATCCCCTAACTGGAAAACAACCTGCCAATACCTTATGTAGCTTCAAAAAGGACAACTGTCTTTTAGGGCTGGGTACTGCAAGGACCCAAGTGCCCAAAGAACCTTACCCTCATCAACTTTTAGGAGAGGAGGAAGGAAATGACAGTAAAAAAGGGAGAATGGAGAGAAAAAAAGGCCAACACTCTTGAGGGAAAATGCAATACAACTTGTCCCTTTTTCATTCATTTTCCACAAGCCATGAGACAGATCAGAGTTAATCAAAAAGACAGTTCACTTAAACACACCATTTTTGTGAATCAATGCAGGAACAATATTTTAATGAAAAACATAACGTCTTAATGCATTAAAGCAGATAAAACATAAGCAGTTAAAATTGGAGGTGTTAAATTACTACTGTTTGGAGTAGTAATTTGATTCAATTTGAAATTAACATGATATTTATACACTTAATTCTTTCACATTCCCTTTCAATTATTTGCTTGCCTCTACTGTTTAAAATAGTTTCACTGTCGGTACATGCATTCTAACTGTGATACAACCGATAATTAATTAGGACAGAAGGGAGCACTTCATTTTAACCTCACCAATCCACTTGCTGCCCAAAACTGTGTTTTGTAAAACAAATTTCTATGGACAAAGAAAAGAAATGCAAAGGCTAAAATAACTGCAATTAATGACATTGCAACGACTGCAAGTCTAAATCTTAGCTCCAAAAGTACACAGACCTGAGTGGTATGTAAGTTTTCAATTACAGAGCACAAATTAAATTGTGTACTGCAAAACATAGTTAAGGGCTATTAACACATGGCCACACACGTGCTGTGTTGCCAGGTGCTGTATGTCCTCGAGGATTACTATTAACAAGCCACGAATACAACCTTGAAAGATTTAACACAAATTGTGACTTCCCACAACTCATTCCATCTTGCTGTTGTGGAACGGAGGCAATGCAGGAGATTGAGACAGTGAATGTATGAGGATGGGGGTGGCAATGTGACCCAGGATTATATGCAGTGTTGTGTGCAGTGACAGCAATGCACTGGGCAGGAATTATGCTGTGAAGCTGTTGGTGAAGGTGTGAATGTTTATTATTGTGATTAAACAGGAAAGGATTGCTTCCACTGGTGAGTGAATGAAGAGGAAGATAAAGAGCAAGAGATTCTGCATGTGATCAAAGAGGATCATCAGTTCTAGTACATAGGAAGACAGACAGAGAGAGAGAGAGAGACGGCATGAGACCGAAAGATGCTCAAATGCCAGGTATATGCTTGTGGAGCTGGGGGGAGTAGTAGATTTGCTCCTTTACAGAATATTTTTAAGAGCGTCTACTACAGCAGCCCCTTTGCAAAGCTGCATAGGGCATTACTGAGACCATATCTATACAGAGTAATAATCACAGTTTTGTTCACCTTTAGGAAGTATATTATTAAGCAGTTCAGAGAAGGGTGACTTGACTGATTCCTGGGTTATATATTGCAGAAAGGTTAAGCACGTTTGCACAATGGCAAATGAAGTATCAAAGATGAAATGATCTGATAGGAACGTAAAATCCAGAAGGGTCTTGACAGGAAGGATGCTGAGAGGATGTTTCCCTTGAAGGGAGCCTAGAACTGGAGACAAAGTTTGCCCAATTAAGATGGAACAGAATTATTTCCTTCACAGGGTCTTTAGTCAGTGAAATTCTCTTCCTTTGAGAGCAGTGGGAACTAAATCATTGAATACATTCAAGGCCAAGTTACAAATTTGATTGTCAACAGAGTCCAGGTTATGAAGCCATAGTCTCAAACATCACTTTTGAGAAGGCTTGAGGGCTGACTAACCTATTCTTACGCCATATCGCCTTGTTAAGATGTGCTTCAAAAAAGTGAGATGCATGCAAGGTTTTACTTTATTGGTATCCAAACAGATTTCGTTAAACGTTGCCTTATGCAAAGTGCCAGGAAATCTAATTAGGCTATCAACATAAACAGTTTGACAAGCCCAATTTAAACGAGTTAAAATCCAAGCATTAATCCAGGTCTCACAAATAAATTTCCTTTAATTTAAGTTTTTCACTGGGTAATTGATACCATTAATCTCTGCATTACTAAATTATGTTTTCTGTATAATTAGATAATGCTGGTAGACCACTATGTAATTGCTTTACAGAAACTGCTACTCATATGTTTATTTAGGGCTCCTGTCTTACCAATAATTTTCAAATATTTTTGGACGATAATCATGATATTTGTCATCAGCAGTGTATATTGGAGCAGATAATTAGCCAAAGATTTAGAATCACTGTAAACTACAATAGAACCATTGATAAATTACACAAGCTGAATTTGACATTCCAAGAGATTCTAACCTTTCTGTAACAAATACTTAAATGTAGGCGCAGGAAATTTAAACTCCTTAGGGCAAAAGATTGATAACAGACAAGAAATTGACCTATCATTTTTGATTTGTACAATTCTTTGTAGCAACAAATTTGGCATTATAATTTTCAGATTTGAAAAATGTTTTATTTCAATATTTGCTCAAAAGGGTCTAAATAAACATACTTTTATAGACAAGATCTGTACTAATTTCAATACTGCTCATACCTTAGAAGGAATACGGCCTGCACAGACATTTAATTGAAACTAGATCTATGGCTACTAGTTACATAGCACTTTTCAAAAATTGAACCAGAAACGGGTGGTTTACTGTCATCTCAACATATAGCGTTATACCTACTGCAATCTATATTCAATTCTTGACCTAGCTACCAGCTTAAGTACTATGAAAACAGACTGTTCCACCCCACTAGGATAGACCCCTGATGCACTGATGGAAGCAGCTATTAAACTGGCTGTCTGGGTGGGGTTGTGGGCTGGACCACCTCTCCTCCCAGCTGCAGAAGAAAATGTGAAGGGAAGTTAACGAAAACAGAAATCTTGTCTAAACATGTTTAAATACAATTTCTTTTAGAAAATCCAAGTGTTAATCCAGCTCTCACCAAAATAATATACCTTTTCCTCTTTGTGTCTGTCCTTTCTCTCCTCTTCATCTTCTATTCCTCCATTTTCTTCCTCCTCCTTTTCATCGCTTCCCTGATATTTGTCATGTGTCCACTTTGGACTGCTGCTCGATTTTTTGAAAATAAATCGCCCACGTCCTCTTGGAAAAGTACCTCGCCCCCTTCCCCTTTTGGCCCAGTAATCCACCCCATCATCTCTGTCATCATGCTACCATGAAGAGAGAAAAGAACAGGAAATACTTCACCATTTTAATCAGGTTATTTCTTTTTTTTTGTTCTGGAATTCCCCCACCAGATTGTTGTTTACTCATACAGGTAAGAACAGGTACATGCAAACCTGTCATTAAAAGTATACTGACTACTGTAACAATCTGAACAACTCCTTTAAATATGCACTAGCTCCAAGCTAACTTTATTAAATATACATGAGTAGGCATCAGAAATATCGGGCAAAGTACTACAGGTGAGCAATCTTAGCTCATGAGGAAGTTGAGCATAAAATCTGAACAAATATAAGTATTTAAACAGCCTTCTTGGAGCTGGCATAAACTAAATAGTAAAAATTCAAGAAATATCAGCAATGAGGTCAATTATTAGAGTGGAAGCTACCTACTACTTTGTTTCTTGATTAGAATTTTTCATAATAACTGTAGCCAGAGCCAAGAATATGGTCTCATCAGAAAGACCCAGAGAGTTAACAATTGGCAGCATTTTATCCATCATTAAAACATGCCTTATTTGATGATCCATGCATAATAGCGCAACAGTGAAGCTGGGGAAACCATTTTTTACGATGTTTTCATCACATGACTGAGAATTTTTAAGTATTTCTAAAATGTAGCTTCAGTCACTCTAAGCTGATACTTACAAGTCCATTTCAGTAATGACAGCGATGTGCACTGTCTCCCCGTGACAACAGGGGGAGCAGATTTACAATATTCATTTAGCATAACAGCTAACAAAATTCCCACTTACTCCTGGCAAACCATTGTAATCAAATCTTGGGGGGTAAAGAAAGTAACAAATTCTTAGAACAGATTGCCAATACCCACCAGGAAGTATTTCTTGCTCTTTGGAGTATATTCAGGATCCCACTCTTCCTCCTTGGATCGCTTTTGAAAATTTGGGTTTGCAGTACTGGTGGAAACAGTACTCGAACCAGAGAAAGTTCCTCTGGCTCTCCCTCTGCCACCTCTTATTCGAAACTGCTAAATGGTCAAAGCACAGAATCTATTAGATGCTTTTTGAGCTGCATTTCCTTTCAGAAAAGTATTTTAGAAAGTAGGAGATCAAAAGGGGTGGAGAGAGGATAAAAGCTAGCCAAGGAGGCTTGATGGCAATGAGAAAACAAAGATTGGTCACTGCCCTGATTAACTAGTCTTGATTCATGAAACAAAACTTAATATTTTCTGCTTTTAAAACTTTCTATTCTTTTCTCTTCTTTGACCTTCATTATATTCTACTTATTTTCTATTTCATTACCAGATCATTTCAACGAAAGCCTCAGAACTCTGTGCTGTGATTATAACTCATCCTGCATTAGCGAGGATTATTAAAAAAGTTTTATTTGAAATTGAACTGTATAATATCATTTTGCAAGAATGAATCCTGGAACTAAGTTTATAAGAATGGACACCAAGAAGACTGCAAGGTAGTCATTTCAAAGTTTCAGAAACCATCATAAATGAGATGAATTTATGAATGGAATTATGGGGGCTGAGTGCACTTTTATTTCTTTGCATGTCCAGTAGTAGGACTCAAGGCAAAACCATGTAGGTAGAGGATCCTTGTTTCGGAGAACATTGCCTCCGAAGGTTTAATGATTAATTAACATTTGTTTACCAGTATTTAGCTTGGCAACTACTTCTTACTGATTATAGTGTGTTTTATAACGCGTTTGTTACCTTATAACAGTTATATAAAGGCTCAATATCATTGCAGTTTATACTAGGCTATAACCGAAAGTGCCTATAAAGATATTTCAACAGAATTCACTTACAGACTGGGTAGTATGTTTTCATTTTTGCTACATATTATTAAGTTAGAAACTATTTCTTCTACACGTTTGTATGAATCATTTGGAGCAAACAAAGTAACGACACATCTTAAACGCTCATGTTGATTAAATATTGCGGCTTTGCTCACAATCCTGGTCATTTTTTCCAGTAGTGACAAAGAATTTTTTCTCAAAAACAAAATGAACAAAAATACCACTAAGTGAGACATACTGACAGAGATCAGGACTTCCCAAAAACAAATTTACAAACTATTTGAATATTAATAAACTGAAATGATGTTTATTTTCAAGTCTTGCAACGTGTAAGGATGATATTCAGCATGCAGACTTTATATTGGTTAATATGCACCTCACTGTCATAGAACAATGAACACAACCCATATTCATAATTAATATTATATCAAGTTTCAATTTCATCAGTAAGAAAATAACCATGGAAATTTGAATGTGCAATCAACTTCTACTCAAATATTAATTCTCCTACATGGCTAATGATTGCTGACAAGAGAAGCAGGCTGCCTAAGCTTTTCACAGTGCACTCATCAGGACAGATCACAGAATTACAAATTTCAAAGGAAACAACAACTTATAGAGCATGAGAAATATAGGAAATGATTCATTTGCAAGTACACTGTGATTGGTCAAAACATTCCCTGTAGAATGGACCAGGCAACAGTGTTCCCCCCGCCCCGCATCCCCCGAGGTTTTTGTTTAAAGGAAACTTGTTATTCCTACATTTGTCCTGACTGAGTCTAATGCAAAAAACTTCAACAGCATGTCTCTTTTTCTCACCAACCAACTATTTCTGATCACATTATACTCCAAGATCAAGAGTATAGAACACAGCAGTACTGCAATACGTTTACTAATTAGATAATAAACAATTAGACATGATAAAAGATTATTTTTAATTGAAATGTAACATTCCAATGCAGCCGTGAAAATATTTTATCCATTAGCTGAGGCACAAAGTCACAAAGGATGCAAGTTCATACTTGCAGCATTGATATAAACAAGGCAGGAGTAGATCATTTGGCCCCTCAAGCCTGCTAATGCATTAAGACCATGACTGATCCAACTGTGGTTTTAATTACACTTTCCTACATATCCTCTATAACCCTCAACTCCCTTATCAATCAAAAACCTGTCTAACTTCAATGACCCAGCTACACTACTCGCTGGGGAAGAGAATTACAAACACTAACATCCTTCTGAAAAAAGAAATTCCACATCCCAATATTAAACAGGAGACCTCTTATTTTGAAAGAAATTCACAAAATTCTAGATTCTCCCACAACAAAAAATGTCCTTTATTATCTACTTTGTCAAGCCATGTCAAAATCTTTTTATTCACCCAATTAGAAGCACGCAAGATAATCTTAACTCTAACATACAAAAACCAACCTGTTAAGCCTTTCCTCATGTCAACTTTTTTATTCCAAGAACTAACCTACTGAATCTTCTCTAAACTGCTTCCAATGAAGTTATATACCTCTATAAAGGAAACTAAAACTGTACACAGTATTCCAGATGCTGTCTATCAAAGCCCTTTTCAGCTATGGCAAAACTTCCATATCTTAATCCCCATTCCCCCTACCACCCATCCCACTTTTGCAATGAAGGCCAATGTTCAATTTGCCTTACTAATTACTTGCAATACAAGCTTTTTGACTTTGTGATTCATGTAAAGGAACACTCAGATCTTTGTCTACTGCAGCATTCTTAATCTCTCTGCATTTAAATAATATACTGCTTTCATTATTCTCCTTGCCAAAGTGAAAATGATACATTTTTCCATACTATATCCCATTTGCTAGATTTGCATCCATTCAAAATTATGGAGTGTCCATTGCAGACTATTTGCATCCTCAAATTTTTTCTACTTCTCATGAGACAGAAACACAGGACCAGGAGCAGACCATTCAGTTTGTTGAGGCTACCCTGCCATTTAACACAATCATGACTGATCAATAACTTCAATGTCTTTTATCTACCCCCTTCCCCAAAACCCTGTATGATACTGGTAATCAGAAGTCTGTCAGGTTCTACCTCAAACATACTGAAAGACTGAGCTTCCACAGCTGTCTCGGGTAGAGAATTCCAAAGGTTCACAATCTTCTGAGTAAAAGGATTTTATCTTATCTTGGACCTAATGGCATCCCTCTTATTTTTAAATTGTGTCCACTGGTTCTAGACTCCCCCAATAAGAGAAAACATCTTACCCGCATCAACTTTGATTATTCCTTTACGTATTCCGTAAATTAGATTACCTCTCATTTTCAAAATTCTAGACATTACAGGCCCAGATTGTTCAATCTCTCTTCGTTGGACAGTCGCACCATTTTGGGAGCAAGTCTGGTGAACCTTCATTGCATACCCAAATGGTAATAATATCTTTCCTGAAGTAAGGAGACCAAAACTGCACACAGTATTCCAGACACAGTCTAACCAAGCTCCTACACAATTGAATGAAGGCTTCACTACTCCTTCGTCACAAGAAGTGGAGCCTTCACCTAATGAAGGAGCAGCACTCCAAAAGCATGTGATTTTAAATAAACCTATTGGACTATAAGCTGGTGTTGTGTGACTTCCAACTTTGCCCATCCCAGTCCAATACCAGCATCTCCACATCTTCATACTCCTGTATTCAAACCTTCTTGCAATAAAGGCTGATTTTCCATTAGCCATCCTGCTTGCTGTATCTGCATATTAGCCTTCGGTAACTTATTGACAGACACCCAAGTCACTTTACATATCTACACTTTCCAACCTCTTCCCATTTAAGAAATACCCTGCACACCTGTTCCTCCTACCAAATTGGATAATCTCACATTTTTCCACATTATATTCCATTTACCATGTTCTTGCCTAATTGTTAAGCATAACCAAATCCTCCTGAAGCCACTTTACATCTACCTCAAAATACACATCAACACTTAGCTCATCATCCACAAATTTCAAAATTACTGAGAAATATATCACAAACAGCTGGGGCTCAAGTACTGCCCACAATATCTTTAAAACAAACCTCCAAGTTAGTCAAGAAATTTCCCATTCACTAATCCATGCTAACTACGCCCAGTCAGATCATTATTATCCAAAAGTTTATTTATCATATCCTCTATTATAGATTCTAGCATTTTCTCCACACCTGATGCAAGGCTAACAGGTCTACAATTCCATGTTTTCTCTCTTGCTTCCTGGCAAAATGGGGTAATCATGTCTGGTGACATCTCAAGAGTCATACAGCATGGAAATTGACCCTTTGGTCCAACTTGTCCACACTGAACAGATAGCCAAAACTGACCTAGTCCCATTTGCCAGCATTTGGCCCATGTCCCTTTAAACCCTTCCTATTCATGTACCTATCCAAATGCCTTTTAACTGTTGTAGTTGTACCCGCCTCAACCACTTCCTCTGGCATTTCCATGCATGTACCACCCTCTGAATGAAAAAGTTGCCCCTCTGATCCCTTTTAAATCTTTCCCCTCTCATCTTAAACCTATGCCCTCTAGTTTTAGACTCCAATACCATGGGAAAAAGACCTTGCCTATTCACCCTATCCATGCCCCTCATGATTTTATAAATCTCTACGATATAAATCCCTCAGCCTCTGACAGTCAAGGAAACAAGCCAAAGCCTATGCAGCCTCCCCCTATAGCTCAAACCCTCCAATCCTAGCAACATCCTTGTAAAGCTTTTCTGAACCTTTCCAAGTTTCACAACATCTTTCCTATAGAAGGGAGACCAGAAGTGAATGCAGTATTCTAAAAGTCAGGACACAGCAGAGTTTTGTACAATCCCTTGTTCATAGAGGTAGAATGTGGGAGACCAGATGGGAACAGCATAGAGGTAACAGGAAAGGATAAGAATTTCAGACGCTGTTGAACCGAGAAAGGGAAATCAGGCGATGTTACTGATTGATAGGGTGGAACTAAAGACCTTCCTTTCTGTTCTAAAAGCAAAAACAGAAATCGCTGGTAAAACCCAGTTGGCCCAGCAGCACTGACCAGAATTTTGGAAGATAATCACAAATGCACTAACTAGCTCTATCACCACGCCTTCAACATACTGGCTGTAGACTGTCACGTACATTATAGTAACTTCCTAACATGTTGCCCCATCAATTTCTCCAGTACAATCTTATTAATACGAATTTCCTTCAGCATCTCATTCTCCCTAATCACTTGGTTCTCTAGTTCTGGGATATTTCTTAGCTTCCTCAGTGAAACCAGTTGCAAAGTTACCTTTTAGTTTCTCAGATATTTATCTGTTCCCCAATATAAATTCACCTGACTCAATATGTAATGATAGTTGATTTCCTCAAACGTTTCCTCTTTACACACTTATAGAAGCTTTTACAGTCTGTTGATTTTTTTTTGCTAGATCACACTCATATTCTATTCTCCCTTCCTTATCAGTTTCTTGCTCTTTGTCATTTCCAAAAACCTCCAAATCCTCAAATTTACTGTTATTTCTAGCAACTTCATACACTTTTAATTTTATACGATCCTGACCTTCCTTTGCTACTGTTACAGTTGACTGGCCTTTGAGTTCTTGCACCTTAAACAATGTATAGTTGTAAGCCATGTAATAGTTCTTAAAAGACCATCCATTTACAGCATTTGCCAATACACGTCTTCCAACTTGTGCCTCGTGCCTTCGTGATTTCCCTTATTCAAATTTAACACCCTTGCTTTAGAGTGAACTTTCTCACTTTCAAATACAACATAAAATCATATCCTCAAGGTTCTTTCACAAGATTGTTAATTAGCCCTTCTGTATTACATAATATTAGTTCTAAAGTAGCAAGTCCTCAAGTTGGATCCTTAACACGCTACTCTAGAAAACCATCCCTAATGTGCCCAGAAAATTGTCCTCCTTAGCTCGAGTGTTTAGTTGGTTTACTCAGTCTATATGTAGATTGAAGTCAATGATGATAACTCTGTTGCTCATGCTACATGTTTCTCTCATTTCCTGATTAATTACATGCCCCTCCAATCACTTACTTGGTGGCTTGTAAATACACCCAACCAATGTCTGCTGGCCCTTGCTGTTTTGTAACACCACCCAAACAGACTCCATACATTGGATTTCCGATTAGAAATCCTCCCTTAATTGTGTGCTGATTCAATCCCTTATTATCAATGCAACTCCACCTCCTTTTTCTTGTCTGTCCTTCCTAAACATCAAATATTCTAGACTATTCAGTTCCCCGTCCTGATCACCATACAGCCTTGTTTCTATAATGACAATAAGATCATATCTACACATCTGTATTTATGCCTATAGATAATCAGCTTTGTTGTGCAAGCTGCATGCATTCAGGTAGAGTGCCCTAACCATTGTCTTTTTGACATCATTCTACTTTAAAAACATATTCGACGATCAGTTTTATTTCTTCTGACTTCTAATCTTCCTAGCATCTTTCCTACTTCCTGTTACCAATTTTACTTTCTTCCAATTTGCCGCTCAGGTTCCCATCCTACTGACAAACTAGTTTAAGCCTAACCAAACAGCACCAGCCTGACTCCCTGCCAGGATATCAGTCCCAGTCCCATAAAAGTGTAACCCATCCAGTTTGTCCAGGTCCACCTGCCCCAGAATTGTTCCCAGTTCCTCAGAACTCTGATGCCCTCCCTCCTACACTAGTTCTCTAGCCATGTGTTTACATAAATCAATTCTCTTGTTCTTTTGGTCACCAGCTCGAGGCACTAGGAGTAATCCAGAGATTACTACTCAAGGTCATGCTTTTTAAATTCCTTCCTAACTTCCTGAAATCTGCTTTCAGGATCTCATCCTTCTTTCTATTGCGGCATTGGTACCATGCAAATTACAACTTCTGGCCAATTCCTCTCCACCAGGAGCATGTCTTATTACCACTCAATGACATCCCTGACCTTGGGGCATACCATCCTGGAGTCACATTCAATGCCAAAGAAATGCCTATCTGATCCCCCGACTATGGAATCTCCTTTAGCTATTGCTCCTCCATTCTTCTTACTCCTCTGCTATACAGATGAGTTACCCGTGGTGTCATAAGCTCTGCTCTGGCTGTAATCCCCTGAACAACCATCACTCTCACTATTTTCTAAAATGGGATACTGATTAGCAAGCAAGTTAGACTCAGGAGACTCGCACACTATGACTGTTTTTTTTTTTAAAAAAAGACTGCCTGCATCACAAGCAAATTTGGTTACAATGGCCAGTCCCTTCCTACAAACCGTTAATATGATCTTAAACTGTTGAGGCCAGAGTACGGATTCCTGTGACATTCAACGAGTTCTGCTTTGTCGTTCCAAAAATAACCCAATTATCTTATCCTTATTTCCAATTAGTTAACTGCACCTCGATCCGTGCTCATATAATCAGCCCAACACCATGAACTCTTACCTTGATGGTACTTTATCAAATGCCTTTCAGTAATGCAACTATAGGCCCACATCCACCCTGCCTTTCCCCTCCTCAAAGTAACTTCAATAAATTCGACGAACACAATTCACCTTTCACAAAAGCATGTTGATACTCCTTTATAGTCTTATGAATCTCTAAATGACCAACTGCTACTACTACTTTAAGAGATTCTAGCATTTTCCCAATGACAGATATTCAAATAACTGGACAAAGATTTCCTGCTTTTTTTTAATCTTCCTCTCACCTTGAAAATAGATGTCACATTTGCCCTTTTCCAATCTGTTGAGATCTTTCTAGAATCCAGAAATTTTGGAAGATTATAATCAATGCATCCACTTACTGTGTAGCTATTTCCTTTAAGACCCTATGACACAGGCCATCAGGTCCTGCGGAGTTGTCAGCCTTTAGTCATATTTGGTTGCCTAGTACTTTTTCTCTGATGATAATGATAAATAATTGCCAGTCAGCTATCTCATCAGTACTAAAGGTAGGCTTCAGCATCTACCTGCTGGGAAAGGGAACAGAAACAGTGCACACCATCATGCGCAGTATAAACTTTATCATAAATACATTACAAAATGGGACTGGCCAGGCAAATTCTTTGGATATGAAACCAAGGTAAATTGTTGTAAAAACCCATTTGTTTCACTGTCATGCTCACCTGATCAGGACTGAAGGGTCTAGGCCCAAAACGTCGACTCTTCTGCTCCTCTGATGCTGCCTGACCTGCTGTGTTCCTCCAGCTCCACAAGGTATTATCTCTCCACTTTTTTGATTACCTTCAAACTTTATCAATTCAGCTTCCCATTTGAAACTCACTCTTCCCCAGAGTAACCACTGTTTTTTTCAATGTTTTCATTTTTCCTTTAGATCTGAACTAATAACTTTTATGTACGCATTTTTAAGTTGTAAAAATAACTAGGATATTTCAATCAGAGATAGTAGGAACTGCAATATTTCAATGTTCACTTGGGAAAACAACGTCCGCCTTTGCATGCCAATCATAAACTTGTACTTTTGTGCTATAAAAAGCCAAAATAAAAATCTATTCTAATTATGACGATGGCTTGTTTGTCCAATTACACTTAAGGAAGACCATTTATTCAGATTAATAATGTGTACATTTGATTTCATCAACATGATGGATGGACGTACTGAAAAACAGAAAATGCTGGATATCATCAGCAGGTCTGATGACATCTGAGGTAAGAATGAATTAATGTTTCAGATCAGTTCAACCATTCATAAGAACCGGAAAAAGTTAGAAATGCTAGATGTTTAGTAGGTCAAATGAGGGAGTGAAAAAATAACATTAAGAGACAAAAAGAGCTGGTGGAGCCTAGCCAAAGATAAGTAGTAATGGGACAGGTAAAGAAATAAAAACTGTCCAAAAAAGGTGCAAATGTCAGAATGATGGCCATCTGCCAACCAAATGCAACAATATTATGACCGAAACATACAAAGGGTAACAAACAAGCAGAGATCATGGTATGAAACTGTGGAACTCAACACTGAATTGAGAAGGCTCGAAAGATGGAACAGTTGCCCTTTTACCTCCTTTGTCTAATTTGCTTTAAATGGGCAACGCTTATTTTTAAAGGTTCACCACTAAATCTAGATTCTTCCACAACACCTAAAAATCATTTCCACATCTACCCTATCAAGATACCTCAAGATCATATAAAATCATAGAATTCCTACAGTGTGGATGCTGGCCATTCAGCCTATCGACCTTCTGAAGAGCATCCCACTCAGATCCAGCCCCTACCCTAACACTGTAATCTTGCATGTCCCATGGCTTATCCACCTGGCCTGCACATTCCTGGCCACTACGGGCAATTTAGCATGGCCAACCCACCTAACTTTCACATGTTTAGGCTGTGGGAGGAAACCAGAGCACTCAGGAAACCCATGCAGACACGGGGAGAATGTGCAAATGGCAGATGGAGTTCAATCCAGGCAAATGCGAGGTGATGTATTTTGGAAGATCCAATTCAAGAGTGAACTATATGGTAAATGGAAAAGCCCTGGGGAAAGTTCATACACAGAGAGATCTGGGTGTTCAGGTCCATTGTACCCTGAAGGTGGCAACGCAGGTCGATACAGTGGTCAAGGCGGCATACGGCATGCTTTCATTCATCGGACGGGGTTTTGAGTACGAGTTGGCAGGTCATGTTACAGTTGTATAGGACTTTGGTTCGACCACATTTGGAATACTACATACAGTTCTGGTCGCCATATTACCAAAAGAATGTGGATGCTTTGGAGAGGGCACAGAGGAGGTTCACCAGGATGTTGCCTGGTACGGAGGGCGCTAGTTATGAAGAGAGGTTGAGTAGATTAGGATTATTTACATTCGAAAGACAGAGGTTGAGGGGGGACCTGATTGAGGTCTACAAAATCATGAGAGGTATAGACAGGGTGGATAGCAAGGAGCTTTTTCCCCTGCGTGGGGGACTCAATTACTAGGGGTCACGATTTCAAGGTGAGGGGGGAAAAGTTTAAGGGAGATATGCGTGGAAAGTGCTTTACGCAGAGGGTGGTGGGTGCCTGGAATGCGTTGCCAGCAGAGGTGGAGGAGGCAGGCACGATAGCGTCATTTAAGATGTATCTAGACAGATACATGAATGGGCAGGAAGCAGAGGGATACAGATCCTTGGAAAATAGGCGACAGGTTTAGATAGAGGATCTGGATCGGCGCAGGCTTGGAGGGCCGAAGGGCCTGTTCTTGTGCTGTAATTTTCTTTGTTCTTGCCACACAATCGCCTGATATCGTTCAATTAAATCACTTCTTATACTTTTAAATCTAGTGGATTCAAGCCTAGACTGTCCAAACTTTCAGCACCTTCCGAGAACTGCTTCCAATGCATTTACATTCTTCCTTAAATAAGCAGGTCAACACTGCATGCAGTATTTCAGATGTGTTTTCACCAGTGTCATGTATAACTGAAGTATAATGTCCCTACTTTGGTATTCCATTCCCCTTGAATACTATATTGGTACTATCATTTTGTAATTTCTGTAATACGGCACCCAGGTTCCACTGTACCTCAGAACTTAATCTCTCACCATTTAGACCATATGCTTCTTTTTATTTTTTTTATTGGCTTTTTATTTATTTTCTATAATTACTTTTCTACCTATCACCAACAAATTCAAAGTTTGTACCTTCAATCTCATCATTCAAGTCATTCAGATAAATTGTTAAAAGCTGAAGACCCTGCACTAATTCCTGTGTCACACCACTCATTACTACTTGTCACCAAAAAACAAAAAGACCTACCCCCGATGCAGTATTTTATCAAATGCTATCTGGAAATATAATTAGAGTACATTCACCAGTTCTCCTTTCTGCACAGCACGTTACTTCTTCAAATAACACCACTAAATTAGTTAAACATAATTTCCCTTTCACAATGTTGATTCTGCCTGATTACTTTGAAGTTTTCGAAGTGTCCTGTTTTAAACTTCTTTAATTGCAAATTCCAACATTTTCCCTATTACAAATTTTAAGCTAAATGGCCTGAAGTTTCCTACTTTCTGCTTCCCTCCCTTTTTGAATAGACGAAGTTACATTTCTATCTTCCAATCTAATTGAACTTTCCCTCAATCTAAATCATTTTGAAAAAACCTGAACCAATATTTTGGCTATCTCACTAGCAACTTCTTTTAAGCTTTTAGGATGATGTTATTCAGGATAACAATAATTGCTCAGTACAACTTCCCTGGTTACTTTAAATTTTCTTTAGCTCATCGCTCCCATTTTCTACATTGCAGCAGTACCTGGAGTGTTATTTATATTCTCTACAGCCCGATACAGAATATCCATTCATTATCTGTAGGACCATTGTTCACTTTGGGTTAACTCTTCTCCTTTTCAAATATCCTTGGAAACTTACATATTTCTGTCTTTTGCTACTACTGTAACTTTCCCCTTTTTATTAATCTTTCAGTTATTCTTTTCTGTTTATATTCTGTCCAATTTTCTGACCTGCCACCCATCTTTACACAATCATATTCTTAATATTCTTTAGTCAACCCCAAAGATGGGTCCTAATCTTGAAATTATTGTGTGTTTGGAACATATGGTATATGTTCTGAAATATCCCTATCTATTCTCTCTCAATCCCGCCTGAGTTTGAACATTTCTATCAAATCTTCTCTCAATATTCCCTTTTCCACAGAGTGCAATCTCAGCGTCTCCACGCTATTCATATTACTCAAAAATCTTTTCAATGTCTCCTCCATAGCCTTCACCTACTTTCTAAAGTGAGTTACCCAAAACTGAACAGAACACTTTCGTTGAGTCTGAACCACTGTTTTAGAGAGAGATTTATCACTACGGCCTAAGCCTTGATTTAAAAAGCCCAGGATCTGATGTGCATTTTTAAAAACACATTCCCAACCTGCACGTTTAATGACTTATGCATTTGTGTCTCTGTCCTTTAGTTTTACAGTCCCTCTCTTTGTTTGTCCAAACAAAATATATCACTTCACATGCCTCTGCATTAAATTTAATCTATGCCTCCTCCATTACATCAACCTATATCCTCTGCAGCCCATCACCATCCTCTCTCAGTTCACAAACATAAAATCACAGAATCCCTGCAGTGCTGGTAGAGGCTATTTGATCCATCGGGTTTGCACCAACTTTCCAAACAGCATACCATCTAGACCCACACCACCGACCTCTGGCCCCCATCCTATCCCCGTAACCCTGCATCTACCATGGCTAATCCATCTAACCTGCACACTGATGGACATTACGAGCAATTTAGCATGGTCAAGCCAACTAACCTGCACATCTTTGGATTGTGAGAGGAAACCCGAGCACCCAGTGGAAGCACACACAGATGCAGGAAGAATGTGCAAACTCCACACAGACAATCACCCAAGGCTGGAATCTTAAGCAGTTCCTGGCAGCTGTGCTAACCACTGCAACACCAAGCCACCCATTTTTAACAATTGTGCCGTGTCCACGCACATTGAAGTCGTAAATATAAAAGTAATGATTCTAGTACTGACCCCAGGGAACTCCACTACAGCCAGAAAAACAACTATTCACCTCCACCCTCACTTGTCTCACCCAGCCAAATTTGTATCCACGTTATGCTATCACTTTTATTCCATAGACTTGAATTTTGCCCGTACTTTCAGAAATATATTTCATAATTTCACATCCATAACATCAATAGCATTACCACTGTCAACCTTCTTTTGCCTCAAAAAGCTCACTAAGTAAAGACTATTTGTCTCCAACAAACCTGAGGTGGTACTTATCCAAATTACTATTATTTTGTCCCAGATTAATGTCTGTAAATATTTTTGCATCACCAAGCTTAAAAGGCCTATATAATGTAGTCAATGATCAACGAACCTAAGTGCACGATTGCGAAACCTGATGGCGTTCATCACATTTAGTAGTGTGACCTTCCAATTAGGAAAACAGGAACAGTAATCTTCTTCACTAGCCAACTGATACTGCAATAATGATTTAATATTACTCCTGATATTTTACAGTTCTTTAGAAAAAAATGTTTTTCAAAATGTATTAGTTGATGAACTCTATCAAAAACAAAATATTAGCACCATGATGCACTTACAAAGTTTCCCCTAGGTCTTCCTCGCCCTTGAAAAACTGCACTTTCTGTATGACCTTGGAACGACTTAAAACCGCTAGATCCATCATCCCTCTCTTTTCTGACTTCTCTATCCTCATGGGGTTCAGGTGAAGAAGAAGATGAAGAGCAGCTGGAATGATCCCGATCTTTATTTCTATACTTGCTACGAGAGATGTGTTAATAAAAATTACTGTACTTCATAAAGCAATAAAATTGGATTGTCAGAAATCCACTCATTGCTACCACTAATATAACACCAGAGAAGATTCTTACAGGAAACATTTAAAATAAAAATAAAAAATAGACATCAAGTTTGTTTTATTAAAATTACCTACCTCACTTCTCTATAAATAAACATAAGTTGACACAGAAATATTTAAAAATGCTGGCCTCAAATAGGAAATATTTGACTGCACAAGGCACTAACAGGTCATTAAAAACTGAAGGCAATCATCCTTTTATATGATCCCTATTAATGTCTGTTTCAATATTGAGATGCTATTCCACGCCTTGTTTATCTTGAAAATGTTGGTACTGAGAAAGAAATATTCATGTTACTACTAGAATTTAAAAAGCCCCATTCTGGTTAAAAGTGACATTAGTAATTAAACAGAAAAAGTGTGAATTAACAAAACTAAAGTTTAAAAGACAATCTCACCTTCCTTCCTTGAAGGGTTTGTAATCTTTGTACTCTTTATGTTCTTTCCCTGATTTTTCCAAGGAAAGCTTCTTTGATGCACTAGATTCTCGCGAACCTTCACGTTCTTTACTTTTCTCTTTTCTACGCTGATCAATGTCATGGCGCAAGTCAACTGAATCACATCTCACTTTTTTCTCTGCCTAATTATTTTACCAACAAAAACTGAGACTGTAAGCAATAAACAATGGAAAACTTTCACATGTTGTAATTAGTTTAATGCTTAACACTCGTTTGGTTTGAAATAATGATTCCATAAACACATATGGTACAAACCAACCACAAGGTTTAATTTTAATGCAGTATCAACAATACGGAAAAATCCTTTGTGGTTACTCAAATCACCATGATTTATGACTGACATTAAAAGGTTAGAAGTAGCAATGTTAGTTGCTGATTGCTACTGACATAAATCAATAGCAAGTTGATCAACTTGCAAGTGCTGATGTCCAAAGGAAATCTGAAGCAATAAAGAATTCCAAACCGCAAATAGAGGATTAAAAAAAGGTGATGGTATCACTTCAATATTATTGAAAAGTTGGAACTTAGGACAAAGAAGAAAAGTATTAATTATTTCAAATTTCCTCAATTTTACTGTCAAGGAGGAACAATTACTAAAGATAGTGATCAGATTTCCAGAAATGGCAGAGAAACAGAAACTATATGAAAAATAAACAACTTATTCACTTACAGGATTCAGTCATCACTGGTGAGTGCAGCAATTGCTATCCATTCCCAAATACCCTCAAGAAGGTGGTGATGAGCTGCTTTTGTCAACCGCTGCAGTCGATGTGCACTGTAGCCACCAATTTCCCCTTATCAACTCTGCTTGGAACAACTTCAAAAAAGCTCAGGTTTGTCAAATACAATTTCCTCTTCATAATAATGACAATTCCATGGCAAATATGTCCAATCTAATATTTTTAAATCTCCAATAATCACATAATTTACAAGAGATTCTGTACTGGTATCAGGCCAAAAAGTCTGCAGTTGTCCGTTGTCTCTCTCTTTCTTTCTTAAACATAGTACATGGACTACAGCGGTTCAAAAAAGTAGCTGAACACCATCCACCCAACAATTTTGGATGGGCCATTAATGCTGCCCTAGCCAGCAATGCATACATTCTGTGAAAGAACAATAATATTAAAAATGATGAGGTCAAAAAGGAACCTGCTACTCGACCTTACCTATATGCATTTCCAACCCATATCTACATGATTGACTAATACTACAGGCAAAAGTGTGGCTGGGCAATAAATGCTGTCTTACCAGCACTGCCCACACCTTAAAAATAAACATTTAATGTAAATAGCAGCAAGGAATCAAAGATAACAATATTTGTTAAGTGGAACAATGTTACATTGCATATAGATAACATCACAGTATCCTTTAATTATTGGATCTTGTGATGTAGAATTTCAACAACATAGGTAAGGCATGACTTTACTGAATGCATCTACTTGTCTTGAATTTAGAGGGGCAGGATGGCCTAGTGGTATTAACCCAGAAACTCAACTAATGTTCTGGGTACTGGGTTTGAATCCTACCATGGTAGATGGTGAAATTTGAAACCAAAACAAAACAAAGAGTCTGGAATTCAGAATCTACTGATGGACATGAAAAACTGCACTGTCAATTGTTGAAAAAAATGATCTGGTTCACTAGTATCCTTCAGGGAAGGAAATCTGCCATCCTTACCTGGTCTAGCCTACATGTGACTCCAGAGCCACAGCAATGCAGTTAAGTGTCAATTACCCTCTGGAATAGCCTAGCAAGCCACTCAGTTGTATCAGTCGCTACGAGGTCTCAACGAAGAAATCACATCTGACATACCACCTCGCTTCGACCTAGGCTTTAGAAAAGACAACGGCAGAAACTACCCCGTAGACATTGCAAAGGGCTCCTTACTAACATCTAGGGAATACTGCCAAAATTAGGAGAGCTGTCTCACAGACTAGTCAGGCAACAGAATGGTGTAGTCATATTCACAGAACCATTCCTAACAGACAATGCCTCAGACACTACATCACCATCCCTGAATATGTCCTGTCCCACCAGCAAGATTGGCCCAGCAGAGGTGGTGGCATGGTGGTATACAATCAGGAGGGAGTTCTCAACATTGACTCTGGACCTCATGAAATCTCATGGTATCAGGTTAAACAAGGGCAAGGAAACCTCCTAATTATGACCTCCTTTCTGGTCAATGGTAAACCCCTGGATGTTGGTAGTGGTGGATTCAATAATGGTAACACTGTTGAATATCATGGTACGGTGGTTAGGTTGCCTTTTATTTGGAGATGGTCATTGCCAGGCATTTATGTGACATGAAAAGGACTTGTCACTTGTCAACCCAAGCCTAGATATTGTCCAGATCTTGTTGTATTTGAACATGTATCTGAGGAGTTGTGAATGGTGCTGAACATTATGCAATCATTGGCGAACATTACCACTTCTGACCTTTATGAAGAAGGAAATGTCGCTGATGAACTGGCTGAAGACAGTTGAACCTAGGACATAGCCTGAGGAATTCCCGCAGAGATGACCTGGAGTTCAGATAACTGGTCTTCAACAATCGCAACCATCTGCTATGTGCCCAGTTATGACTCCAACCAGAAGAGAGATTCCCCCCATATTTCCATTAATTCTAGTTTTGCTAAGGCTACTTGGTGCCACACTCTGTCAAACACAGCTTCAATGTTAAGGGCTGTCATTCTCATCTCACTTCTCGAATTCGGTACATTTTTCCATGTTTGAACCAAGGCTGTAATGAGGTAAGGAGCTGACTGACCCTCTTGGTACCCAGACTGGGCTTCAGTGATCTGGTTATTGCTGAGCAGGAGCTGCTTGATAGCACTGTTGATGACACCTTCCATCACTTTACTGATGCTTGAGAGTAGACTGACGAAGCAGTAATGGAGTTGGATTTGTCTTGCTTTGTGTGTGCAGGATATACCGGAGTAATTTTCCACATTGTCAGATAGATGTCAGTGTTGTAACTGTACTGGAACTGCTTGGCTTCAGGGAGTGGCAAGTTCTGGAGCACAAGCCTTCAGCACTATTAAGGGCCCACAGCTTTTGCAGTATCCAGTGCTTCCAACAATTTCTGTATATCACGTAGATTGAATCAAATTGGCTGAAGACTGGTATCAGTGATGCTGGGTAGCACTGGAGAAGGCCAAGATAGATCTCTGTTTGGCCCTTCTGGCTGAAGATTGCTCTGAATGCTTCAGCCTTATCTTCTGAACTGATGTGTTGGTCTCCTCCATCAAAGAGGTTGGGGATATTTGTAGAGCTTACTCCCCCAGTGAGTTAATTGTCCACCACCATAGATGATTGGATGTGGCAGGACTGCAGAGCTTAGATCTGATCTGTTGGTTGTGGGATCACTTGCTGCTCATGCTGTTTGCTGCTGTTCTGTAGCTTCATCAGGTTGACACCTCACTTTTAGTTATGCCTAGTGCTGCTCCTAGCATGTCCTGCTGCATTCCCACTGAACCAGGCTGATCCCCTGGCTTGATGGTAATGGTTGAGTGGCGGACATGCTTTGCCATAATGTTCCAGATTATGCTGGAGTACAACTTTGCCTGTGTTGTTGGCCCACAGCGCCTCAAGGGTGTCCAATGTCAGAATGGGCAACTTCTTCCATACTGTATACCATTATGCCATCAGTTCTTCTTGGTCTACCCTGACAGTGAGAAAAGACATATCCAGGGATGGTGATGTTCTTGTCTCGCATTTTGATTGGAGGTATGATTCCATGACTATGACTATGACTGTGGCAATGTCAAGCTATTGCTTGACAATCTGTGGAACAGTTTTCCTAACTTAGGCACAAGCCCCAGACTTTGGTAAGGAGAACTTTGCAGGGTTGACAGGTCTTCTATGTTTGCTGTTCTTGTTTCCACTGTCTATGTCAATGTTAAGTGTTCTGTCCAATTTTATTCCTTCCTTTACATTTTGTAGACTGAGTAGCTGTTAAAACTCAACCACATTACCATCAGTCTGGAATTACCTACAGGCCAGACAAGCTAGGGACTGCAAATTTCCTTCCCTAAAAGGGCATTAGTGAAGGAGATCAACAATCAATAGTTGTCCCATGCTCACCATTAGAGTACGTAGTACTGTCATCAAAACGTCAGTAATCGTAAACTATATCAACACAAATGAGCAGTACACCATGAAGTAATGGGTTGGAGAGATAAGTAATGTGACAGGATTAGGAAACTGGCCTTAACCTGTGAAACATATCTTTTGAGTTCTAGTTGCAATCATGCTTACTACAATACATTAATTTTTCAAATAAAGGTACATTAAAAAATATCAGAGCATCTAAGTAGTTAATTGATAAAACTCAAAGTCCATAATAAAGTTGCTCACCTTTCGGTTATCTTCTTTGGAACTTGCATCTTCCTCTGTGATGCGCGTATGTTTTCTTAGAGAGCTAGGAGAAATATCAATTCTCCTAAAAATCAACAATGACAAATTGGGAGACTTTAGTATTGCGGTGAAAATCAAGCTACATCATCCTTTCATAGCATCACATCCATCCAACTTTCTCCCTTATAAAATAAAATTAGCACCTTTTTTAAGGTGATTACTCCCAACAGTTTAAATTGCACATTTTGAAAGTTAAACAACTTTTCATTGGATAATCAGAACAATTAGCACTTGCCATTAAAAATACCTATGAATTTTACAATTTTAGTACAATGAACTGTATACCTATGGATTTCAGGACTTTTCTGCCTAGCTCCGTGTTCTTCTGTTGTCTTCTGATACATAGTAAAGCGCTCATTTAGGGTCATTCCTGTTGACTTGAAATAGTGCTCTGTTGGTTTTAGAGGAGAAATACAGATCGGTTAGTTTATTTTCGCATTAGATACTCCTTTCTTGAGAAGATATATGTTAGTATATATATTCAAGAAACCTGGCAAAAGTAAGAGATAGATGGAATCATGCAGTAAATGTAATGGCTGCAAGATTACATTCTTAGCTATACAGTTAGACTCAATGTGGTCAATTCAACCAGGTTCATACACCTAAGGCCATACAATTTTCAAACTCTGTAAAGTGCAACAGCAAATATAAGTTACAACTGCTGCATTGCATGAGATGTGACACTCAAGCATTTTGAATTTTCAGTGAACAAAACAGTTATTTACATTGCAGGTATATTCTCCTTATCCACACTGTATATTAGTTTGAAGTAACGACTCCAGGTTTATAACCAAACACAGCTGAAAGCATATTCTGGAGTTGGATGGACTATTTGTTTGCAGTATCTTTTTAAAAAAAAACAATTTTCCTCATTCCTGAATGATTTTTTAAGTTAGCAATGCCATTAAGACCTTTTCAATTTGATCAACAATATATCCCTCTCTCAATCTCAAGAAAAATTACTCAATTGTCCCAAACTTGGCTATGGAAAAAACTGGTTAATAAAATGACAAGTACAATATCTATGGGAAAACTTACCGCCCGAAATCCAGAAACTGCCTCACAACCAACCATAAACACTTCAATGGGTCACTACAACAGTAGTGCCTCGATCATAATTCCATGAAACCCAACAGGGAGTGCAGAGGAATTTTGTTGTTAGCAATTCAGTTATAAGCCTTTTTTCCAGGAAGACAGAAGCTTCAACTTTGCCTGTGTTTTTTGCATCTGTATCTTTCAACCGTTATTATATTTTTTAACATGGGACTTGGAATTTCAATACATGAACACATCCCAGGATTGCCATGACCTATTTGCAATGAAAAAGAAAACATCACTGGGCTTTTAGCTCAGCACAAGAACTGTACCTGTAACAGTGTATTGGTGCACTAACATAATAATGTATTTTATTTTCATAACTATTTCACTAGAAAATGATCATGGTGACTAAACATTGGTGGATTCAAAAAATTCTAATGAATCAATTTCATGTACATATATTCATCTGACTATTAATATTGATAATGATGGGGAAACTCTTAGGTGCAAGTTTTCTCTGCATTTCTGCAGGTTTACAGTTTGTCAAACATGATGTTCAAAAACAGCAAAGTTATAAAAAGCATTAGATAACACAATTACATATATGTACATACAAAGTGGCTAAATCAAATTGTATTTGATACAAAACTGTGTCAAATTATGGAATTCTCAGAACTTGAACTATTTATACACAAAGAAATTACTTTTAAGTGTCCAATAGTCAACGAAGCATTACTACAAAACTAATAAACAGAAAGGAAGATGGGAGATTTTTTCTCCCTTTTCCTTCTGTCCATGAGCTAGTAGTGTCAGTGTTAAACAGATTTTATGGAAGATCTCTATAAGCACTCAAGAATCAACATTGTAATGTTTTGTAAATCTATAAACAAAGTATATTCCAAAAGAAAAATGCTACCTGCTGGCTATTTCAAAATATATGCATTTTTTTCTCTTCCATCACCATCTCAACCCTGGGAAAGTTAGACTCCCATATCCAAGTTAAAAAGGCTTTGCCCTGGACACACAGATTGAGTTAAAGTCAGTTTTTGCTTAATCTACCATGAAGCACATGTTCATTCATGTGATCAGGGTTCACAACAGTTCTCTCCAAAAGATACACAATCCTTCTCATCAAAATTACAACATGGGTTTCAGCTAATTAACAGCTGTAGCATGCTAACTACCAAGCTACTATCTTCAAATCTTTTAATTTAAAATACTAGAAGCGCTTTGATTAAAAAAAATTTGAAAATTGTAAGTACAGTACTTTGAACTTCTCTTATTCACATTTCATTTTCTTGAAAGAAATTACCTACAAACTTAGTGTTCACAAAATTCTACTTGGTAGCTGTGAATTTTAAAAAGATAGTAGATTGCTTTTATCTTAAACCTATTTCTTCCAAGAATCAATTATAATTATACTGAAATCATCAGTGCTGATGATTTTTTAATTAGAAATTGAATTATGTGTATGTCATGTGTTCTTTGTCATTCCAGCTATACATGTTTACAGCACCAGTTAAATACGTAAATTACAAAAGCAATTGATTAACTAAAAACTATCAATACTGCAGTGTAGACTCAAACTTGAGTCATCTTAAGGTGACAAATCTAAAACCTGATGGGTATCTACTATGCAAAACATTTTTATGCCCAATTAAAAGCTAGCAAGTAAGCAAATTACTCAATGTAATTTTTCCATATTAATATAACCATTAAGTTGAAAATTTTAATTTAGTGTTAGATGCCAATCTGGACCACCTAATCATGTTCAAAACACTACTGAATCACAAAATGCTGGATATAGATGCACACTGTTCAGGTCACAGTCACCATGCATAACCAAGAAAATGTTCAGAAATCTGTAAAAATATTTCGATAGAAGAAGTGAGCACAAATACATTCTTATTCTATTATTCACAATAACCTATAAAGAACAATGTTCAAACTATAATGTGGTACAAAAAATGTTGAATATGCAGTTATGTATTTTATTTATTTGGTCTATAGACTACATAAAACATTAGGCAAAAACCTTAGACAACTGTAGAGCAATGTTACAGATAAAGCCCACAGGCTAACTAAAAAGTGATATTTAATAATATACTAAGTTAAATATCAATGTAACACTTTTAGAAGAAATGATTAAACCTTATGCTCACATATTGTAGGACTGCAATAAATATACTTCTTTAAAAGAGGTGCCCAGATATTGTGTATCGCATACAAAGTACCTCACAGGAACTTACCGTTTTTTTGCAAAAAGCATGAGATGTATCAAGTTAAATTTTCAGTTCTTATAACCTGCTATACAATAGCTTCTAGAACATTGTGAATGAAGATTTACCTAGTAGATGAAACAACACAAACTTAATTTATCATTGGGCCAAGAAAAAAAGTATTTCTAGAATTGTGTGAAAAATGTAAGCATAATACTCTTTAAGGGGTACCAAGTGTAGCACCCAGACCCTTCCACATAAATATTCACACCTTTAACAATGGTAGAGAATTAAGGGTCATCCAACTAAGCAATTATCAGTTTTAATCAAGATATTGGCTAAATCTGTGAAAAACCTTTCCTTATCTTGAATTTCTTTAATTGGCTAGAAATGTAAAGAAATGTAAATGTGTTTACAAATGGCACCACACTTGAAATCAATTAACATTGATTGAATCTTGTATGCACATAGTCCTTTCAAATATACTCACGTTTGCCTAAGTGAAAGAGAAACAGTTCAGTGACATGTAAAGTTATAAATTACTAATAATCCCCTGATCAAGAAAACAAACAGAAACAGTGCTCCAAATTATACATCTCATACAAAACTATTGCCTACTGATGAAATGTGGATTTGCACTCAAAAACTTAGCTATTACAAATGTAGACATCATCTGATGTCAGCTACACTTACACATTAGCCACTGACAGTCATTCCTGTGCCCTCAAAGACACCACCCCATAAACCAATCAAACTTGCATTATAAGAATAATGGCCAAATAGGAAGGACTTAAGACCGCAAAATCACCGTTAAATTCATATCAATATAACATATATTGGAGTTTACTGACTAAACTTTGTTTAAAAATAGTCCCTGTAATTTCTTAACATGAGAATGACATGACTATTGAACAACTTGTATCAGCATTAAGCTACATCAGTAGCATTAGCACTACATTCCAATGCAGTGTAAACCACATTCTGTTCTGTTCTAACACTGTATCCCAGCTTTAGGATGTTGGAATTATTAATTAGATAACCCACCATACTAGATTATATCTATCCTCTGGACTTTAATGAGTGTTATTTAATGAGGTTACCCCAGCTATTCATTTCCTTTAGTTATTCAGATTACAAATTAGCATCAATTTAAGGAACACAAACATCACTGAATTATTATGAATTAAAGCAATGTATCTAGAGTATACACATTCTCAGTATATCAAATTATATTTAGCAAATCCATGAATACAACATTTTGAAATACTATGCTCTTCCCAAATTGTGACAGGATACTGCTCAGGGCACTTCAAATCAAAAGTTTCAACTTTATTTGAAGCGTAAATTTTCATTGCAAGTCATTTTCCTGCAAAGAATGAAGAACTGAATATTACAGCTTAGAGATTCAGTAAGCTGGAGGTCAATAGACTTGAACATAAAAAGAATTTAATTAAAATAAAAATCACTGAATTGTCTCAAGTTTACACTGAAAAGATGTTGAAGAGGTTTATTTCCAATGATATGCATGTTAGAATGCTTATGTACATATTTTTATATACTTATTTTGTTTGGTATAAATTATCTACACTAGTTTACAAGCATCACTTTGTAGGCATCATTTGTGCTAGAATTCTAGGTTTAGTTTGCATATATGCTGACAAAGTTGCATCTGTATTGTTACTTTCATCATCTCATGGTGTCCCAAAGAACTTCACAGTCAATGGACTACCTATACAATGACACTACTATATTGCAAAACAAAACAAGCTTCCGGAAACAGGAGATGGAAACAGATTATTTGTAACAGGTAATATAAATTGAGGAATAAATATTGGCCAGCAGATTGGTTGGCCCATGGAGTTTTTACACACATTTCCATGAGATCTTTTACATCCACCAGAGAGGGCAGATGTAGCGCATTCACATTACTCCACTTAATTGTTACTTAGATTAAACTTGTAAGTCTTGATATGGTAGAAACCAAGTTCCTGTGTCAACAAGTCACATAAAATGACATTTTCAATTTCCATTGCAGCAATTCCTTTTGGTAAACAAGTAACTTTTTTTGCCATCATAGCTAATGTGCAACTGAAATATCCATTGCTATTGTTTTTAGCAAAGATTTTATAGACTGGATAACTTAAATCACTGCACTTAATAGTTACCAATGCTATCTTAAAATATTGAGCCTCATCTTGAATTTGTGCTGCACAACGTTGATTTCCTTGAAGTTAAAAAAAGTATGCCATTTCAAAACAAATGAATTGAAACAATAGATATTAAAAGATGATGATGGTTAGTTCCTCAGAATGCCTGAAAATGTTGCATATGAAAATAGACCATGCCAGAAAGGCCTCTGCCCCAATTTACTCCAACAAAGCGTGCACTGCTCAAATCAAGCTCTTGGCCTCAATGTTAAACTTTGCCTTTTCTGACTAATTCCTTTCTGAAAGTAAAAGAGAACATTTACAAAGATCTGAAAACTTATCTATATCCTTGGAAGAGTAACGGCCCAACTATGATGCTAGCTGACACGTTGAAGAAATAAATGCTGAATACTTCAAGTCAATGCATTTAAGTCTAGACATCACTAACTAAAAGACAATACTTCAAATTACTAAGGTCCCCAGTTTAAAACATCAATATTGTTATCACAAGTTTTGAACCTCATTGTATAAAAAGCCGATTCATGCCTCTCTCCACAAATAATGAAGCACTTTAAATGTTCAAACAAATTTTCGCAGATGAAGAGCTACAAAGCATTACTGACCAACTCAAAATTGTGGTATCCAGCTAAGGAAGTCCGTTTTGACAGGCCAATTAAAATACAGAAAGAACAAGCACACTGCCAAAGCTTAGCTCCATTGTTAGTTTAGTACAGGAAATGTTCAGATGTACTATTAGTCAAACTTTGCAACCAAAAATTGAAAATATTTAAGCTCCTATGATGATTCAGCAGTTTAAAACACTACATAGCTGATAGCAAAAGGATCTTTAGGAGTGCTACCAACTAACCTTAAAACTCCCAGTTAGGAAGGAGCAGGTGGTAAGATAGTAACCAAGATTCCACCTTTAGATCACTAGCTAAGAAAGCCTATTAGAAGTTCACATGCTCAAATGCATGAAGACTGGCTATGATATCCCCTGCCCAACATAGAGAGTAACCTTCCAACATGTATAATATATCCTCATATTAGCCTTCAGCACTTGGATGGAGTTAATGAAGATGTTCAGATACATGGAAACAAGTTTTATTGTGTCAACAATTTCATTTATACAGATTTAATGCAGAAACTGGAAACTTTTTAGTTTCAACACTCAGAAGAGAAACGGCATACAACATGCTCCCACTTTAATAGTTAACCCTCAAACTCTGAATAAAATGAGCAAATATTACCATGTTAATGTGAAGTGACCACTGTCACTGTGCTCAAAATTATTGTGTTGGGATGATTTCATTTCTACATCTCAGTACTTTCTTTAGAAATATTTCTTCTGAACAAAATGGAAGAACAAAGTGAAAGTGACTGGTTTCCTCCTTTCAAGGAGTAACTGCTTACCTGCATATCTATTTAAACTGAACAGCAATAGCAAAGCTGCCAAGTATGGCAGCATAAATCAAGTTATAATACACTTAGGATGATTCAGAATTGAGAGAGATTATCAAACAGAACATTAAATTGATTCTAGCATACTTTTTACAATGTTATATCTATCCAGGCACCAACTTACCTTTAACATGATGAACCAGGGCCACGATATGCTGAATAAATGACTCTGAAGAACTTCTGCAAAACTGAGGCAACTTAAGATGATCAAAGATAGAGCGGAATCCTTGCTCCTTCTTGCTGGAATGGACAAGAGCACAGGAAAGCAGTCTCTCAGTTGTCAAAGAACTCCCAGGTCTAGAAAGAAAGATAAACTACATTTTAAAGACTTCTGTACATTCCACACTTAGACAGGTACCAATTAATACATCACCTTCCTCACTTAAATACAGCAGCCTTGTGATGTTGGTATATGGCTAACAATTCTGAGATTGTAAATTCAAATTCTATCATCCGTTGTTGCAAAGTTGAACTCGTTAATATTATAATTTAGGGGCCATGACCATGAGAACAACTGAATGGTTATGAAAACTCAACTGGATCTGAAATGTCCTTCAGGAAGGGAATGTTCCAATCCCATAATACCTGGTGACCTAAAAAGACAAGGATCAAGTTTTTTTTTTGGAAGTAGCTTTAGCAAAAGATAGAAATTGGAAGCTCAGCTTCAGATCAGAGAAGATGACGAGAGTAATTAGACTGAGGGGTGAAAAGAGCTGTGGGTGGAGCAATCCAAAAAAAATCTAATCTGTGGTTTTCTACAACTCCAATGCCATGCCACAGAGATGACTCCTAATAGCCCCAGGGCAACAGGGGAATACTGACGTAAAAACAGAGAATTTTGGAGAAACTCAGCAGGTCTGGTACGATTTGTGGAGTGAGAAACAGAGTTAATATTTTGAGTCAAATCCAGCACAGTCAACTTCCTCCTCACACCTTCAAAACCACACTTATTTAGATTTAACCAAGTTTCCATCTTTATCAAGCTTAATGGTAAATTCTATCATACTACGGTCTAGGGAACAGTGTGGAGCTGAAAGAAATTATTTTAAAAAGTGGTATTGGGGAAATTAATGGAACTGAAAGTTGAAAAGTTGCTGGGACCCAATGACCTTCATCCTAGAAGAGATAGATGTTGGAGGAGATAGCTACAAAGGTAGTGTAATAGCATTGGTGATCATCTTTCAAAATTCTACTAATTCTGCAGTGGTGACTACAGATTGGAACATTAAAATTGTAACCCAGTGTTTAAGAAAGGAAGGGATAGAGAAACCAGGGCATCACAGATGTTAGCCTGATGCTGGTTAATAGGCAAAATACTAGAATCTATTAAAAAGAATGGGATTACTGGATATTAAGGAATTAAATTATCTGCTTGGACAGAGACCACACTGATTTATGATGGGGACATCATGTTTGATAAATCTGATAAAGTTTTTAAGGATGTTAGCAGCAAAGTTGATAAGGAGGAACTAGTGCCTGTGGTGTACTTGGATATTCAGGAGATATCGGATACTGACCCACATAGGAAATGATTAAATAATATCAAAGTTAATGGAATTGGGGTAATATACTAGCATAGAATGAGAATTGGTTAAATCGGCAGAAAGCAGAGTTGGAATAAATGGATCATCCTCTCAGGTTGGCAGGCTGTGACTAGTGGTGTACCGCAAAGGTGAGTGCTTGGGCTCCAGCTGCTCACGATCCATATCGATGATCTGGACTTGGGGCCAACTGTCATATTTCTAAGATTGCAGATGATACAAAACGTGGTGGGAATGAGTATTGTAAGGAAGATGCACAAAACTTTCAGGGAGACTTGAACAGGCTAAATGAATGGAGAAGAACACAACTGATGAAATATATTGTGAATAAGTGTAAAGTTACTCACTTTGTAAGAAAGAGCAGCAAGATTGTAATTTCTCTCCATTCATGAAATCTACGAAGTGTTGATGCACAAAGGGTCTTGGGAGTCCTTTCTCATAACTCACTAAAAGCTACCATACGGGTGCAGGAAGCAATTCAAAAGGTTAACAGTAAGCCTTTATTGCAATAGGTTTGAAGACAAGAACCAAGAAATCTTGTAGTGTAACACTGGTGAGATGGCACATGGAACACTGTGTGCAGTTTGAATTCCTTTGCCTAAGGCAAGATATAACTGCCATCGAGAAAGTACAGCAAACGTTCACCAGACTGATTCCTAGGATAGTGAGGCTGTCCTTTGAGGACAGATTTAAGAGACTGGGTCTGTATTCTATGGAGTTTAGAAGAATGAGAGGCAATGTCATAGAAACGTACAAAACTCTTAAAGATGTGGACAGGATGGACACAGAAAGGTTGTTCTCCCTGGCCAAGGGTCTAAAACCAGGGGACAATCTCAGAATAAAAGGCTATTCATTTGAGCCTGAAATGAGGAAGAACATCTTCATTTCAGAGTGTGGTGAGTCTTTGGAATTCTCTACCCTAGAGGGCTGTGGAAGCTCAGTCATTAAGCTCAAGTCAAAGATTAATAGATTTCTGGTTACCACATGACATCAAGAGATTTGGGGATAATGTGAGAATATAGGGTTGAGGTAGATGATCAACCATGACCTAGAATGGCAGAGCATGCTCGTGGGACTGATTGGTTAGCTCCTGCTCCCAAGTTCTTAACTAAGCAAAGACAGTTAACTCTGCTGTAATTCGATATTGGCCACATTCAAAGAATGAAAAAACATATTTTGTTTTCATTTCATTTGTAGGACAAATTACACCATTGCACATTCCAGGTTTTCAGGGTGTGGGAAGAGCAGAACAGCTAGAGAACTAGATTCCTATTTAGTGTTAAGTTCTTGGAGAAGGAGTCATGTAAATGAACTCAAAAATACTTGAGGGAAGCAACTCAGATCTTAAACTGTAACTGCTCCACAATACACAGCAAGGAACCAATAGAAAATGTCTCCCGAAAATGCTATAATTATATACCATGTTATATTGGAGATTTTATTGACTGCTCCAGCCAGAGTCCTTTGCTCCTTAAAATACTTACCTTCACCATCTCCTCTGACCTGAAACTTCATCTCTTGCCAAAGGCAGACAACAACTTTTTCTTGTTTTGGGAACTATTAGACCAAACAGATATTATCTTATGAACAACTGTTAACTACCTATAAAACTCAAATTGTTCAGAGGTTGATTATTACTCCCATACTCGGGGAGGCTCTGCTAACATCTCCCATTCTCCTCGACAGAATACCACAAAAAGTTTGTTCCCCAGCTCATACCCCTACTCTCCAAACTCACTTGCTTATTGTAACCCGTCATAGCTTTGTGACAATGATCAGTCTTTGTCTGATTTTTAATTCATAGCAGTTAACGGTTACAGAAGGCAGATATTGGGACCATAAAGTCTGTAATGGGTCTTTGAAAGAAAGAGTGAGCCCCTTACTCCCATACCTTTGCTTAATCCCATTGCCCTACAAATTAATCCTTTCAGGGATGTGTTTAATCACTTTTTAAAAATTATAGGTGAATTTGTTGCCTGCCTTTCAGGTGGTAGATTTAAAAACAACTCTGGTTTTTTGACAATTGCCTTAAATCTCTGCCCTCTGCTTATTGCCCTTCCTAACAGTACCAACAGTTTCTCACAAGTACACTATCAAAACCCTTTATTACATTGAACACCCTTTTAATCTTCCATTAATCCTCTCTGCCCTAAGAGCAATCCCAACTTATAAGACGATAAGATCACAAGACATTGGCCTAATTTCTGCTCCGCCATTCAATCATGACTGATAAGTTCCTCAACCCCATTCTCCTGCTTTCTCCCCGTAACCCTTGATCCCCTTGATAATCAAGAACCTACCTATCTCAGTCTTAAATGTACTCAATGACCTGGCCTCCATAGCCTTCTGTGGCAGTGAATTCCATAAATTCACCACTCTCTGGCTGAAGAAGTTTCTCCTTATCTCCATTCTAAAAAGTCTTCCCTTTACTCTAAAGGCTGTGCCCTCGGGAACTGGACTCTCCTACCAATGGAAGCATCTTCCCAACATCCACTTTGTCCAGGCCATTCAGCATTGACAGTTTCAATTAGATCCCCCACTCATCCTTCTAAACTTCAATGAGTATAGTCCCAGAGTCCTCAAATGTTCCTCATATATGTTAAGCTTTCCAATCCTGGGATCATTCTCGTAACCTCCTCTGAACCCGCTCCAGGACCAGTACATCGTTCCTGAGATATGGGGCCCAAAACTGCATGCAATACTCCAAATGTGGCCTGACCAGAGCCTTCTAAAGCCTCAGTAGTACATCCCTGCTCTTATATTCACATCCTCTCAAAATAAATGCCAACATTGCATTTTCCTTCCTGACTACTGGCTCAACCTGCAAGTTTACCTTGAGAGAATGCTGGACTAGAACTCCCAAGTCTCTTTACACATTTTAGCCTTCTGAATTTTCTCCCCATTTAGAAAATAGTCCATGCTTTTATTCTTCTTACCAAAGTGCATGACCTCACACTTCCCCACTTTGTACTCCACCTGCCACTTCTTTGCCCACTCTCCTAACCTGTCCAAATCCTTCTGCAGCCTCGCCACCTCCTCAATACTACCTGCCCCTCCACCTATCTTTGTATCGTCTGCAAACTTAGCCAGAATGCCCGCAGTCCCTTCATCTAGATCATTAACGCATAAAGTGAAAAGTTGTGATCCCAGCACTGACCCTTGCGGATCATCACTTGTCACCGGCTGCCATCCTGACAAAGACTCTTTTATCCCCACTCTCTGCTTTCTGCCAGACAGCCAATCTTCTATCCATGCTAGTACCTTGCCTTTAACATCGTGGGCCCTGATCTTACTCAGCAAACCTCCTGTGTGGCACCTTATCAAAGGCCTTCTTGAAGTCCAGGTAGATAACATCCATTGGCTCTCCTTGGTCTGTAGTTTTTCCACATAAAAATCTGCCAACAATGGCAGAATTCCATGAAATCCCCTTTATTATTTCATGGGATGTTCACATCGCTGACTAGAAAGGGCTAGCATTTGTTGCCCATCCCTAATTGCCCTTGAACAGAGTAACTTGTTAGAGCACTTCACAGTCAGGAGTCAACCACACTGTCCCTGTGCAGATCCTTTACATCTTTCCTAAAGTGTAGGGCTTAGAATTGGACACAAAACTTCAATTGAGGCCTAACCAGTTTTTTAAGAAAAGGTTTATTAAAACTGCCCTGTTATTGACTTTGAAAAAAAAGGCACAGAATGTAAGTATTCATTTTATTTTTAAAGACAGATGCAGATTCTTTACAATCAAAAACTGGGGAAGTTATTGTGGAAGTAAAGAAATGGCAGAAAAATTGAACACACACTTTGGTTCAATCTTCACAAAAAAGTGTACAAGTAACCTCTCAGAATGCTAAGGCACCAAGGGTCAAGTGAGAGGACAGAATTAAAGAAAATCATTATTAGTGAGAAAATGACGCTGGGTAAGTTAACGGAGTTAAAGGCTGACAAATCACCTGGGCTTGATAATCTACATCCCAGAGTACTAAAGGAAGTGGTTCTCGGAATATAGGATTTTGGTGGACAATTTCCAAAATTCTAGACTTGGAAAAGTTCATACAGATTGCAGGGTGGTAACTGTAACCTTGTTATTTAAAAAGTGAGGGAGAGAATAAAGAATTACAGACCAGTTAGACTTGCATCAGTAGTGGGGCAAATCATGCTTAACGATTCTGCTGGAATTTTTTGAGAATGCAACTAGTAGAATGCATAAGAGAGAACCATAGGATGTGGTGTATTTGATATTTTCAGGAGGTTTTTGATCAGGTGCCTCATAAGAGATTAGCGGACAAAGTTAAAGCACATGGGACAGGAGATGATATATTAACAGAAACACAGAAAATGGGAGCAGATGTAGGCCATTCAAGTCTATTTTGCCAGTCAATATAATCATGGCTACTCATCCAACTCAGTACCTATTCCGGCTTTCTTCCCATACCCTTTGATCCTTTAGCGCCAAGAACCATATCTAACTCCCTTGAAAACATTCATTGTTTTGGCCTCAACCACTTTTTGCGGTAGAGAATTCCACAGGTTCCTCACTCTCTAGGTAAAGAATATTCTCATCTCAGTCCTAAATGGCTAACCCTGTATCGGTAGAGTCTAATCACTGCTTCTGGACTCCCCAGTCATGCAAAACATTCATTTTATTGCCATAGATTGAGAATTCGGTGACAAACAGAAAACAGAGCATGGGAATAAATGTCTTCCCTGCCCCTGCAACCCCTCCCCCCCAATCATAATAACATGAAATGTTTCATTCATTTTGAAGGCGAGAAGAGAATGGACACTTATGAAGGCATGAAAGCAGAGCTAGCTAAAATGAACTGATTAGGATAGAAAGATTTAAAAGGGACCCAAGAGGCAACATTTTCATACAGTACGTGGTTCTTATGCGAAATGAATTGCCAGAGGAAGCGGTAGATATGGGTACAGATATTACATTTAAAAGGCATTTGGACAGGTACATGAATAGCAAAGGTTTAGAGGGATATAGGCCAAACACAGGCAAATGGGACTAGTTTAGTTTGGGCAAGCATGGACAAATTGGACCAAAGTGTCTGTTTTCTGCATGACTCTCCGACTCTAAGATAAATTAAGTTAAGGAATAGGTCAACAGAGATGCAGTGGCAGACACTTAGGGGGATATTTCAGAATACAATAATGAAATACATTCCAATTAAAAAGGAAAATTCCAACAAAGTAAGCATTAGTTTGACAGAAGACAAGTCTGGGGAATTAACAACAAAATGACAGATGAATTGAACAGGTATTTTGCAACAGTATTCAAAACAGAGTATTCAGTAACATCCCAAGATACAATCTTAGGCCAAGAAATTGAAGGTAGGGAGGAACTCAAGAAAACGAAACTAACCAAACTCTTGACATTGCGGGCTGAAAAGTCCCTAGGACCTGACTGACTTCATTCTAGGGTCTCAAAAAATGGCTAGAAAGATAGTTGATGTAAACCGAAAGAACTGCGGATGCTGTAAATCAGGAACAAAAACAAAGTTGCTGGTAAAGCCCAGCAGATCTGGCAGTATCTGTGAAGGAAAAAACAGAGTTAACATTTCGGGTCCGGTGACCTTTCCTCAGAACTGATGGTGGCTGGGAAAACGTCAGTTTATATGCAGAAAATAGGGAGGTGGGTGGGGTGGGGAGTAAACAATAGGATAGGGCCCAAAGAGAGAGAAAGACAGTTGGACAGAAAAAGGTTCTGAGGAAGGGTCACCAGATCCGAAACGTTAACTCTCTGTTTTCTCCTTCACAGATGCTGCCAGACCTGCTGAGCTTTTCCAGCAACTTTGTTTTTAGACAGACAAAGGAGTTGCTAATGATCAGGCTGGGAGGGTGAATAGTTATTAATGGGGACTGTTAGAGACTAACAACAGAGGGTGTGTAATGGCAGGCTATGTGATAACAAGGCCTGGTGTGTGGGGTAGGGGCTGGGACATGGGAGAGTTTAGGCCCTAAAATTATTGAACTCAATATGGAGTCCAGAGGGCTGTAGAGTCCCCAAGCGGAAAATGAGGTGTTGTTTCTCTAGTTTGCGTTGGGCTTCACTGGAACACTACAACAAGCCAGAGATGGAGATGTTGCCTAGGGAAGAGGGTGGTGGATTAAAGTGGCAAGCAACAGTAGTTCAGGGTCTTTAACACTGTCTGGGCAGACCCATTGTTTCAGCCTGCTCGTGCCCTACAGAACTGATCTCTTCCTACCTTGACTCAGTCTTCTCTCCCCTGGTCCATTCCTTGCCCACATACGTCCATGATTCCTCTGATGCCTTACGCCGGTTTCAAAACTTCCAGTTTGCAGGTTCCAGTCACCACCTCCTTACGATGGACATGCAATCCCCTTACACACCCATTCCCCACCAGGAGGGGTCTTAGGGCTCTCCGCTTCTTCCTGGAGCAAAGACCTGAACCATCCCCAACCACCACAACCCTGCTTGTCCTCACCCTCAACAACTTCTCCTAACTCCTCCCATTTTCTTCAGGTAAGAGGGGTTGCCATGGGTACCTGCATGGGCCCTGGTTATACCTGTTTCTTCACCGGGTACGTGGAATATTCTTTGTCCCAGTCCTATTCCGGCCCCCACCCACAACTCTTTCTCCGATACATCAATGATATCATCGCTGCTGCTTCCCTCTCGTCTGGAATTGGAAAACTTCATCAATTTCACCTCCAATTTCCACCCTGCCCTCACTTTTACCTGGTCTATCTCTGACTCCTCCCTTCCCTTCCTCGACATTTCTGTTTCCATTTCTGGCGATAGACTGGCCACTAATATCTACTACAAACCCACTGACTCCCACAGCTATCTGGACTATACATCCTCACACCCCACTTCCTGTAAAGACTCCATTCCATTCTCTCAGTTCCTCCATCTCCTTTGCATATGTTCTGATGTGGCCAACTTCAACAAGGGAGCCTCCAAAATGTCGACCTTCTTCCTCAACCGAGGACTCCCCAGCTCCGTTGTCAACAGGGCCCTCAACGGGGTCTGACGCATCTCCCGCACTTCTGCCCACAACCCTTCTCTTCCCTCCCGCAACAGCGTTAGGGTTCCCCTTATCCTTACCTACCAACACATCAGCATCCACATCCAGAAGATCATCAGATGTCATTTCCGCCACCTCCAGCGATATTCCACCACCAGACGCATATTCCCCCCTCCCCACCCTTGTCCGCCTTCCGCAGGGACCATTCCCTCTGGGACATCCCGGTCCACACTTCCTTCACCCCCAACACCTCCCCACAGCACCTTCCCCTGTAACCGGCGAAGGCGCAACACCTGCCTATTTACCTCCTCCCTCCCCAGTATCCAAAAGATAGTTGATGTGTTGCTTTTAATTTTCCAAAGTTCCCTTGTTCAGACAGATTCTATTAAATAGGAAAGTAGTAAATGTAACTCTTTACTCAAAAAAAGAGGGAAACAGAGAGCAGAAAACTACAGGACATTTAGCTCAAAATCCTTCCCAAATCCTTCAGAAAGATGATATAAGTTACTATTAAAGATGTTTTGGAGAGGTACTTAGAAAAGTTGAAGGTGGACACTGCCTGATTATATGGATTTGTGAAAGGGAAATCCATGTTTAACCAATTTATTGGAGTTTTTTGAGGAAGTAACATACTGTGGATAAAGAGAAACTTACATTTCCAGAAAGCATTTGATAAAGGTGCCACATCAAAGGCTATTGTAAAAAAATAAAATTTTATGGTGTACTGTAACATATTAGCATGAATAGAAAACTGGCTAGCTAACAGGAGGCACAAATGGATCTTCTTCTGATTGGCAAGCAGTAATGAGTGATGTGCCATAGTGCTGATATCTTGACTTGTTACAATTTATGTAAATGAACCAAATGAAGAGATGAAGGTATGGTTGTTAAAGTTGCTGACGACACAAAGATTGATAGGAAATTAAGTTGTGAATAGGTCATAACTAAGCTACAAGTGGTTGTAGGGAGATGAGGCGAGTGGACAAAATATCTGGTGAAGGGATTATAATGTAAAATTGTCCATTTTATCTGGAAGAATATTGAACAAAAATATCTAATTGGTGAGTTTGCAGAGTCTAATAGGTGCTTCCTTGTGCAGAAATCTCAAAAGGTTACAGCAAGTAATTCGGAAAGTTCATATAATTTTATTACTTATCAGAGTGGAAATAGAATACAAAAGTAACAAGGTTATACTCCAGTTAACAGGACATTGGTTGAGACTACATCTGGAGTATGACATACAGTATTGGTCTCCTGATCTAAGGAAAAATGCAACGGAAGCAGTTCAGAGAGAAGGCTGACTAGACTAAAACTGGTACCTTTATTCAAGAAGGGAGAAGGGATAAACCAGGAAACTACAGGCTAGTCAGTGTAACCTTAGTGGTGGGGAAACTATTGGAAAAAAATTCTGCGGACAGAACTAATGTGCATTTGGAGAAGCAGGGATTAATCAAGAACATTCTTTTGTTAAGGGGAGGTCATATCTGACCAACATGACTGAATATTTTGAAGAGGTGACAAGCAACGTATTTGATGTAGTCTACTTGGACTTCAGTGAGGCTTTTGATAAGGTGCCACAAGGAAGAGTGATAGTGAAGAGCCCATGGATTCCAAGGAAATTTGGCTAATTAGATCTAGAACTGGCCGAGTGATAGGTGTGCATGTCTACTGATCCCTTAAAGTAGTAGGACAGGGAGATAAAGTGGGGAAGGTGACAAACGAGATACTTGCCTTTATCAGCTGAGGCCAAGAGTTTAAGAGCAGGAAAGTTATGCTGGAACTGTATAAAACTATAGTACAGCTACAGTAGTGTGTGCAAATCTGCAATCTACAATCTACATTATAGGAGGAATATGACTGCACTGGAGAAGGTACAGAAGATACTTACCACAGTATTGTCTGGGGTGCAGAGTTTTAGTTAAGAAGAGTTATAAAGTGGGGCTGCTTTCCTTGGAGCAGAGGAGACTAAGAAGGGAGACAATTCCAACGTATAAGGAAGTTCTCTCCTTGGTGGTGGGGTCAATGACCAGGGTAAAGAGCAGGAGAGGAGATGCGAGGAACACCTCTTTCACCCGGAGGGTGGTGGGAATCTGGAACTTGCTACCTCAGGGTGATAGACGCAGGAACTCCCAAAACATTTTAGTAGCATTCAGATGCACATTTCCAATGCCAAGTCATATAAGACTATGGGCCAAGTATTGGAAAATGGGATTTGAATGTTTAGGTGCATATTTTTGGCTGGCACAGACACGATAAGTCACAAAAGGCCTTTCTGTGTTCTGGAAATCTCTATAATTCTATGACAAATATCTGAAATGGACAGGTTGTCTTATGGAGGAAAGGTTGGCTAGGCTTGGATCCACTGGAGTTTAAAAGAATAAAAGACAACTTGATTGGAACTTAAGATCCTGAGCAGTCTTGACAGAGTTCACATTGGAAAGGACTTGTAGACACATCTACAACCTAGGCATCACTCATTTAAAGATAAGGAGAAATGTTTTCTCAGAAGTTCCTGAGTCTTTAAAGCAGTTTCTCAAAAGGCAGTGAAAGCAGAGTCCTTGTATCTTAAGACAAAGGTAAATAGGTGCTTGTTAATAAAGGGTCCAAAAGATTACTGGGGCTAGGCAGGAATGTGGTGTAATCAAATCAGCCACTAGCTTACTGGATGACACAGCAGACTGGAAGGGTTTACTCCAGTTCCTAATTCGTATGTCTGTCTTCTTTAATTCAAACTAAAATACAGTACTTAGGAGAGAGAATTTTGTTTTCTTAACTCATTCATGGGATGAGAGCATCACTGGCAGGCCCAGCATTTATTGCCTATCCCTCGTTGCCCTCAAGAAGGTGGTGGTGAGCCGATTTTGTGAACTGCTGCAGTCCATTTGGTATACCCACAATGCCATTTGAAAGGGAGTTTCAGGAATTTGACCCAGCGAATAAGCAGCAATGCATTTCCACGTCAGGATGCTAAGTGGCTTGGAGGCGAATGTGAAGGTAAACTTGCAGGTAGTGGTCTTGTTCCCTTGTATCTGCTGCCCTAAATAGTAGTGGTTGTGGATTTGGAATGTGCTGTCTCAGGAGGAAGTCCATTTGATCTCATGCCAAGTCTACCTGGAAACAAACTCATGCCACCTGCTTGTTATGCAGATAAATATTTGAACTGAAACTTATGTAAAATAAGGAGCATGTTTTAACAATTGAACAGTGGGAAGGTGCTGACTGGCCTTACTGCTGTCTGAACTCAGACTCTCGGGCAGTCAGAACGAAGGATTTAAAGAAGTCCAAAAGCAGGTACTACTATGCTAGGCAAAGGAAAAGGACTACTTTTCAGTCCATCAACAAGTGAAATGTTGAGGAGGACAGTGAAGAAACAAGGGTTGTGGAGAGTTGAAACTAAGAAGTCATCAGAGAGTACCTTGGAAGCAGAGAAGATTGAGTGAAGAGGAATTATTTTTTAAAAATAAAAAGGTTCTGCAAGATTCACCCTGAACAGTCAGAAAGAAGAGATCTTGCTAATTCCAGGGCAGCTTGCAATTTTCAGCAGGAATGTAGACTTGCATTTAGAGTACAGTATAAATATATAAACAGAACGGTTGCAAGTTAAAATGGGAAACCTTTTTCAGAAGGTTAACGTATCAGTTGTCTACTAATCTAAGTTGATGAGGGTGCTTGTTACAGTCAAAATCTTAAAATGTGAATTTTTACTTATTCCCAGGATAAGGGCTTTGTTGGCTTGGCCAGCATTTATTACCCATCCCAAATGCCCTGGAGGTGGTGGTAGTGAACTGCCTTTTTGAACTGCTGCAGTACTTTGAAGGTAGGCACACCTACAATTCTACTAGAGAGACAATTGCAGGATTTTGAACAGCGAGTGAAAGAATACCAATATATTTCCAAGCCAGGATCTTGTTCATGTAAGTCACTGTGCAATCCACCAAGATGGTCACTGGGAAATTCATCTCTCTTTGAAAGTCATCTGTCTCAAGATCGATAACAAAATTTGAAAATTGCCAGTGGTGTTGGATAGAAAAAGAAGGGCCACACTGTATCACAGTGGATTGAACTCACTGGCTGTCTAGGTTAATGTCTCACCTGCTCCAGATAACCATGTCAATATGAGAAACACATCATTTGGGAAGAAATAATATGTCACTATTGCAGCCACTTTGATCAATTGGTCTTTAAAAGTCATATGTCAATAGATCTCAGAATGAAAAATGAAGCAGAAAGACTCAGTATGAATATACCATGACTTTAAAATAAGGAGGCCTGAATTGGAAAAGATCTTTCAACACTGAATTACATGTTTAAGAACTGGAAAAATCAAACATACAGCAGGTAAACTTTCCCTGTTCCATCAGCACATGAGAATACACTACATTTACTTCTTTGCTGTTTCTCAATTGAAGGGAAAATAAGAAGTAGCATCTACAGTATACTTTACTCCAAAGTTAACTGCACAGCTACATTTGCCAGTCTGTCCCCCAGTCAAGCTGCATATATATTTACAGGTCTGGTATTACATTCTTCAACAGTAACTTGTCTACACCAAAAAAAAAGTTCAATTCTTTGGACAACAGTTCTGTATGAATATTCTGAGGAAGTCACATCTCTGAATTTATGAGAAGGCCATGTGACGTGACAGAATATTTCCAAACAACACCTTGCCTTCCACCAAAGGAGATGTCCTGTTAATCTAAAAATTCCACCAGTACTATAAGCAAATGAAAATCTGTGAAGGGAATTTACTGAAGCAGTGAAGGACTTTTCTTTCTCAACTCTCACCATTACTCCCTCCTTGAATTATTCATTCATTCATGGAAAGTGGAAATCATCGGGTATCACTGATTGTCCTGGAGTGTAAGCCATCCTCAAACAGGTGCAGTCCAGTCTAGTGGTTTCGATGCACCATTTCAAAGGGAATCCAGAGTCACTTTTTTAAAATTCATTCGTGGGATATCAGCATTAGTGTTTGGGCCAACATTTATTGTCCATCCCTTATTATCCTTGAACTATGTGGTTTACTTTGCCAGTTGAGGACAATGAAGAGTCAACCACATTGCTGTGGATCCAAAGGACAGAGAGGCAGAACTTATTTAAAACAATAATCAACAGTAGTTACATGGTCGCCATTAAAACAGCATTTTGTTTGATTCCAGACTTTCATTGAAGTCAAATGTCATCATCTGCTGTGCTGAGATTCAAACCCATATCCCAGAACATTAACCTAGGGTTCTGGATATTATCATTCCGCCACCATCACTGCCTCCCTAAGCCATATAGGCCAGACTAGGTAAAGGTAGCCAGGTCTCCTTTCTTAAATGATATAGCAAACCATTTATAGTTTTATAATAATCCATTAATTTTGTGGTCACCATTATTGAAATTATATTTTAATTCCAGGTTTATTTAAAATACTGAATTTAAATTCCACATTTATTCCACGGTAGAATTTGAATTCACATCTCTGCACTAAGTGAGCAAAATCAGCTATGCTACTACAACTGGACTCTAACTCATTTCATAAAATCAAAACAAACGTGAAATAACACTCATTTCCCTTGGCTTATGATGCCTTCCAAAGTCTTGTTTGACCCAAGACATATTTTCTAAATGAAATGAAACTACATTTTGTTCCAAAAGGTCTAATGACTGAATAGCTTTCCTATGCATAGCTAATTCCAATTTTACAGATTGGTAACGACCAGAAGACATGGGCTTAGCAGTTCTCCATTCCTTTGACAATTGAGAACCTCCAAAACACACCATTGACTGTTGTCTGTCGTCTTCAAAAACAGAGGTGAACTAGTACATAACCGGAGCTAAAATCACACTATATAGGAGATAATTCTCTTTATGGAAAAATAATCTAAACTCTCAATTTCCTGAAGAGATACCCTTCGCCAAAGCCAGTCAGAGAGGATTCTTACAAGCCAATTTTGTTTCCCTACACTGGTCCTTGGTGCTTACTGCTTTTCATACATCATCAAGACGATATGTCTGTAAGGTGGTTTGAGAGCTGCGAGGTGGGAGGGAAAGGCAAGTGTTCAACCATGATACATCTTACAATTGTGATGTTATGATGGACTAATTCTGTACCCATTAGATTTCAAAATTAACTCAATTTGTCTGCAAGTAATTTTTGACATGTCAAGCCAGGAAATCTATTCTTGGGAGCTCTGTCAATTTTGTTTTAATATTTTTAATCAACCTGTTTGGACATGTTGTGATACATCTGTGGCAGGAGACACTTAAATCCCAACTTTCTGGCCCAGAGATAAGGACTGTACCATTGTGTCATAAGAGACAGAGCTGAATGGCAAAGACAAAAGGTGCTGAATAATTCAAATCTAAAATCAACAGATTACATGTGTTTTTACTGTGATCACGTGGTATTCATTTGTGACATTTTTAAGTACAAAATGAATTTTTGTAAATGATCACTATTAAATCACTCAAAAATATTATTTATAATCAATTAGTTTTACTAATCTCAATTGCAAACAAGATATAAAAAGGAGGGAATAAACTAATTGCATCTATGACTAAGTGATAAATCAACAAGAAAGGCAAATTCAACAAACAAACAACACAAAGAAAAGCAGCAACTTACCGTACAGAGTCTTCAAAATGGGGTGCAGTCATTTTCAATTTCACTTCAGGCTGACAGGATGTAGTGGCTAGAGGTTTTATTCTGGGTGGACTTTCCTCTGTGAAAGACGTTTTGTCCCTTTCTCGAACATCTGTGTTCTTCTGCTGCGGGAGTGAGGAGCTTGGATCATACAGCTCTTTGAATGTTTCACCTTTCACTGGCTCAGGTGATACAGGTTCTTTCTTTGGTGCTGCTCTTTCCTCATATTTTTTCTCTGCATATTTGTCTTCTTCCCTAAGTTTCTCTTTTGCTGCACTAGATGAAAAGCTAGCCACATTAAATTTGTAAGACCTCTCATCTTCATACCTTTCATGGTCTTTTGTTCCTTTGACTACAATTTTTGTTTTATATTTACTTTCTTCATAGTCAAAATCCCAATGAGACTCCGTTCCATAACCCTTTTCCTTCTCTGCTTGATTGGTCACACTGTACTGATATTTAGGTCTGTAATGATCTAATTCATCAGATATTGCATCCACAACACACTGTCTGTGCCTTTCTGGGGACTCCGTTAAATATGGCATTTTTTCTGCTTCTTTTCTAAAGTACTCACCTTTAGAACTACTATAGTCTATTCCTTTATCACCCCATTCCCTCCCCCTTGCCTTATCTTTCTCCAGTCCTCTTTCTTTTTGAGTATCTTTCTCTCTTCCATCTCCTCTGTCCAACACAAAGGTCCTATTCTCCTCATCCTCGGCATACCTATTTACAAGATAAAAACAATAAGAAATTCAACAAAAAAAATCTGCATATTTTAAAGTCTGACTTATTAAAAAGCTTGATTGCTAATGAAACAGGAATTAGTGTCTGTTAAAGAACAAAATGTTCTTAAGTCAACATTAATCATCACTTCTCTCATGCTTTCAGTCTACAAGAAAAATTCAGGTAAGTTAAAAAAATTCCTTTTTCAAAATATAATTTAATGCTATTTATAGGAATTCTTTGGTTCATTTGGTCTAATTTCTATACTTGATGATTTACTGGCATCTCCAATTTCTCAAATCAGGTCAAAACCAAAAGTATCAAGATGAATTTTGATCACAGATATCAGCACTTAGCAAGTTTAGAATCAATTCAGTAAGTTAATAGCAAAAAGAAAAGCAGAGCAAATAGAGGGTAATTACCATTGCACAAAATCAATTTAACCAGTCCCACCTCTATGTGCAATGTTCTCTCTCTCCAGATGTTTGTCCAAATCCTCTTTTGAAAACCATGAGCAAATGTGTCTCCACCACCTTCTCAGGCAGTGAATTCTGGATCCTACCAATTTGCAGCATAAAATATGTTTTCCCTTATGTTATCATTTAATATTTTTTCCTTATTCTTGAATTATTCAAAATGGCACCAGATCATCTTGACAAATGAAAGCTTTTCACTGTATTTTATTGCATTCTTACTGTAAAATATGTGAATAAAAACCATTCATTATAATCATTTTGAATCTGCGACCACCACTTCACAAACCATCCTTCAGTGTGTACAGTTTCTCTTATCTACTCTGTCTAGGCCTTGCCTGATTTTGAACATAATTACAAAAATTCCTCTAGACATTCTCCATTAAGGAGAACAAACACTGCTTTGGCAATTTTTCCATATTACTGAAATCCTTCATTCGTGGAACCATTCCTGTAAGTCTTTTCTGCGCCTGCTGAAAAGTCTTTACATAATTTCTTATGTGTGGTGCCTAGAATTGGAGATAATGGCCCAGATATTCCAAAGACCAGATAGTTGCTGTATCAGCGCTAACTGGATTGCGCACTCGGACTCTGTAGAATCCCAGACATTGCAGACTCTGTGGGAACTGCACAGGAAATTGAAGATTGCAATGGGCAAATTCTGCATTTGGAACTCTCCAAAACGATCCATTGAAATCAGAGAATTTGGAAGGTTCCCCTTCAATTAAGCTTATAGGTACCCTGGAAAAGTTTAAGATTTAAAAACCTAGTCTAACTCAGGGGTAAGTATTAATCTGACACATCAACTCACCACTTGTTTCCCCTGACTCCTTGAACATATTGATAAAATTAGGGAATAAGATGGGTTTTTACAACATCATAATAATGGTGATAACAAAGTGGAACTGACAACAGCTAAACTTGAATTAAAATTTGATTATTATCAGCTGCTCAGCAATGTTATTACACACCTCTAGAACAAATGGGTTTGAACCTGGGCCTCCTAGTATAGGGGTAGGGACTCTACCTCTGTGCCACAAGAGAGCCCTTATTTACATTATATTTAAATTAAATGAAAATTCCATCAACTATCACAGTGGGATATGAACTCAGATCATTAGCCTGTGTCTCCAACTTAATACTGCAGTAACATAACCAATACATCACCATCTGCCCCATTCAGGTAACTTGCTGGTTTCAGAATTGTGGGAGAATAGATTATCTCTTGTTTAAGATGGTCAATGCCTAGCTAGCACTTACATGGTATGAATATTTCTGGTCTCTTTTTGATCCAAGCCTGAATATTATTCAGGCCATGCTGCACGAGAGTATAGACTGTTTCATGCAAAAATGTAAAACTTAAGTTACCAATTTTGTTTTGATTTTGGGCAATGAAAGTGAAAGAAGCTACAACAAGCACTAGAAATTTGGTCCATTGCATGTAAAATAGATTAGTCATAGCATAATTTGTACATGAAGGCAATAAAATTTATAACACAGACTGGAAAGATGAAGGTTGTTTTAATTCATTGATTTAAGGGATATCTGTGTTGATTTATGACCTTCTCACTTTTTCTACGAAAGGATAAAGTTTTCAATACTTTAACATTACCATAAAGTTTTACAATAAAGCATCCACCTCATTCTCTTATTTGATAGCCAGTGCTTGGGTTTAGTTTCAGTGCTATTTTCAACTAGCAGAGGAGAGCGGTGAATTTTTTAAAAAAAATTTTAAGTAGGATAAGATACATGGCAAATGTGTAAAAATATCTTACTTTCTGGGCCAATTCTCTCTCGCAAGTTCAGGAGAGATGCCAACACTCACTGCGTCTCTCCATCTAGAAACCAATTGGGCAAAGTACCAATACACTGACTCGCTTTCCCCAGGCACGACCAAGCAAGGTGCATACTGTCTTTCTCTACAGTACAGTCACATAAGATGTCCCACTCCACAACTGTTCCATAAAAACTCATCTTATCCTCACAACATGTGGAAGTGGGGAATAAAGCCGAGCACCATGCTGATCCTGAAAAACACCTCTGGAAACATAAGCAAGGTACGTTTACTGCATGGGCAGTACTTTGGAACATGGGCAAGGGCTTTGCTGGACAGCTGAAGGCAAAGGGAGTCCAACAAATTTAACATAGCTGGAAGGACTTGGGGATTGAGTTGGGAAAGTGTGTGTGGGATGATTTTTTTTTGGGGGGTGCAGATCTGGGAAATGGGATGAAACTTTTAGATAGTTGGTTTCTTCAAATAATTTTTTGAACACACATATTCTAAAAGTACACTTCAGAATTTAAACGACTGTTGAGAACAAAAATTGTCTTCAGAAGGCAATAGTGGAAACCACTTACCTTTTTAGGTACTTGGCTTTAAGGAGCTCTTGGTCCACAGTATCACCAGAAAAGGCAGACAGTTTCAGTCGAACATCTTCCTTTGGAACACTGTGTTGAACTGAAACAATTTTTGTAGGGCTTTTTCGTATTGGACTACACTGAGAAGGACTGTATTGGGATGCACTATGCCCAGAGGAGCTATGCTGTTCAGGAGTGTGCTGCAAACTGGAGGATGGTGGACTTACTTGTGATGAGCTCAGCCTAGGTGGCACAGCTTGCAACAAACTATGACGGGAAGGAACAGAACGTGTTGGACTGAGACTAGTTGGGCTGGGAAGTGAAGACAGACTATGATGAGACCTTGGACTATTGTCATTGTATGTTGAAAGTCCTGCCCAACTCTCACTTCGAACTGGAGGAGTTTTACGAAACTCACTATGCACCTTAGTAGAATCAGATTCATATTTCACATCTGTCACAGATTTTTCTGTTTGCTTGATCTTTCCTGATTCATCTTGAGAAACTGTCCCTTCTGCTTTCTTTCCACGTTTGTCCAGGGACCTGCGTCGTTTAGAAGCCACTGGGGATCTGCTGTGGCGTGATGAGGAACGGGAAGACGATGAGCCACGTGACCTAGCAGAGGACGATCGGTGTGATTGTCGAGATCGACTTCTGGATCGTTGAGATATGGATCTACGTTTTGGTGTTCTTGACCTTGAACGGCCTCGTCGTGGACTACGAGACTGCCTTCGATTCTGCCAGTTTAGTCTATAACCACCTCGATAATATCGTGGCCCTCCTTGATAATATCCTCTCCCTCTTCCACGATAGCCATAAGGGCGTCTCATTCCTCTATTACCACGATAATCCCGATAATCTCTTGAATAGTTCCGATCTCTACTGCGAGATCGTGAATAGGATCTGGAACGAGATCTAGAACTGAGAGAATCCACAAAAGAAGTGTCACAACAAACATCACTATTTATCCCATAAGTAGTTCAGATCACAAAAAGCAATGTGAATTATAATACAATAAGTTTTCCATTGCATTATACGTTGGTCAACTTAAAGATATTCAAGCTCATAAGTGTATAAAATTTTTTCCCCCTTTTAACTCTCAAGCTACAAAAAGTTAAAAGATCACAGAAACAGTGCCAGAGTACAGAGAAATTTGATTAAAAGCAACTAAACCACTCTAAACATTCAAGTAAACATTCTTCCAATGCATTCCTCAATATCAACTGGAATATTCTGGAGACCATTTCCTTTCAATATGCTGAAAAATCAATTCAAATAAATTGTGAAACATATTCAAAAAATACACCAAGGCTTTTAACCAAACTACAATGTATTTGACTTTAAGAACATATACTATTCAACCAACCCAGCTCATTCCTTCCAGACTACATACAATTTTCCCTATCAGGTTAGCTGCCATTCATCTCGCTGCTGTTCCTGGATCTTGTCGTGTACAAAAGGGATGTCGTATTTGCCTACATAAGTCACTGCACTTCAAAAAAGGAGGTTCATTGCAAGAGAAGTGCTTTGAGATGTTTGACAGACGTATTAAGTTGCTATATAAATGAAAGCTTTTTTGTCTTTAATGATGGAGTCTACTCAACCCACTCAATCTTCAAAATCCAACTTCTGAAAGAAAAACAAAGACAGAAGAAAGGCAGCTGACTAAGACCTATGTTACTGGATTTGTTACAGAAATTGAATCAAGTTTTAATCCTGAGCAATTATACTCTATATGCTCCTCAAAATATTTCTGTACTCTTTCAAAGAAACACAAACCCAATAATACAAATGTCACCTGGAGGGTTTTTTATTCCATCAAATGCAGCCTTTCGTTTGATTGTTATTGTTCTTACCCTTTCTTGTAACTAGTGAGTACAATGCCTTCAAAATGATGATTAAAATGAAGATCAAACACTATTACGTTTTTCAAAATATTTAACTATTTTTATATTGAATTTTTTTTGAACCTTTAACAAATTGCAGCACTACTTATTGTTCAGACCTGGAAATGAGACACTGCAATTAGGATTGCATAACCTTTCAAGTTACACCAAAAAATTAATTTGTAAAGGAGCTTGCTTCTTCCATCTCTGAACAAGAGAATAAATTTAGTCAGTAATAGGGTTTGCATAATACTTCAAATTACAAAACTGCCCCAAAAAAAAAAGTTAGTCACAATTAATTCCAAAGTTTAGGAGCAAATGTAAAAAGTAACATGAGGAACGTTATGGTAAAACCATTCATACAGTTAACAAAAGCTATCGTACGGATATCTCTCCACAGACACCAAATTCAAAAAAATATGCCTGTATTACAGAAAAAATTGAAACTGTAAAAACTGCAATGTAAAGAAATAATGTGTGTCAATGGAAATTCTTGAAAGTTATGATATGAAGCACGACGAGGCTTTCACTTTTGGGCTCTGGATTTGAATCAATGCTCATCAACTGAGATTGCAGCAATTTATAGTAATCAGACTTAACCCAAGTCTTTGCTGATTGAATTCCAAGCGTAAAACGAACCACTAATTAATGGAGTCACCTGTAATTGCAATGAAATGTGGTACAATCATAGATTTTTAAAAGACTGGGTAGTTGTTCCATTTTGCAAATATTTGGTGCCTGAAAAAAAATGTTCCGTTTAGTATAATATTGCTGGCTTTTCCTACCACATGTTAACATTTCAATATTTCAAATAATTCTGCACTTTGGTTTTAAAAAGTAATTGTTAATTATACTTCCATTGTTTTTGAGAGAGCAAAAAACTTTGCAGTAGATTATACACATTGCAGAATAGGCATGAAATTTTGAAATCAGACCTGCTTGTACTTTGTCTGATTTGAAAGCTGGATTCTGAGCCTTGAACGTGCAAAGCCATTCCATTCCTAGTATCCACACCCTCACTCTGCGAAAGCACTTTGTTAAGAAAATTTCACAAATCTTTTGTGCCCTACAGTTCTGATTATTCTTAAACACATAAACCAAGTTTGCAATAAAACATCAATTGATACCAACATGAAAGTCCATCAAAACATTTTGTAAAAACACATTAAAAATTATGGATCTTGCATCAAAATGTAACCAGCATCCAAAATGATTACCTATATCGTTTTTTCCTGGAACGTGATCTAGAATGAGACCTCGATCTAGAGCTGGATCGAGAACGAGATCTTGATCTCGATGAATGAGATCGGGAGTTAGATCGAACCATTCTGATGTTCAAATTTTACTTTAGAAAAGAAAATGCAGAACCTGAAAAAGAGAAAAGTCTTATGTTTTATAGCTTACCTTTAAAAACGAGCTTAACATTAAAGGGCTACACTTAAAATAAGCTTATTAGCGTACACTTCACATTCATACTTAATCACACTTTTCAGATTAACATTTTCAAAGCAGTAAACTGTGTCATCATTTGCTGATGTGTACCTCATATTTTGTTTCTTCACCCAATTTTTTTTTGTAGTTTCATTTGACAAAAGGAAGGTGAATTTGTCATCAGTTGGAGGGCAGAGATGCCAGACATTAATGTCTTTCATATTCCATGTGTGTAACTATTTGGCTAAAATGAAAATGAGGTTGCCACTTCCCTATTTAAACTAATGTAGCAGGGGGATGGGAACCAAATGAGGAGGTTAGTGCACAGTAAGGAGGTAGTAACTAAAGCCTGTAAGGAACTAAATATTGAAGTCTGTGACTAAGGGGACGAGTAGGCAGAGAGCAGATGATGAACACAAAGGGACAGGTGGTCTGAGGTGCATTTGTTTTAATGCGAGAAGTGTAGTCAGTAAGGCAGATGAACTTAGGGCTTGGATTAGTACCTGGGAGTATGATGTTATTGCTATTACTGAGACTTGGTTGAGGGAAGGGCAAGATTGGCAACTAAATATCCCAGGATATAGATGCTTCAGGCAGGATAGAGAAGGAGATAAAAAGGGTGGAGGAGTTGTATTACTGGTCAAAGAGGATAGCAAAATTCAGCAGGAGCTGGGGAATGTGGATTGGAAGCAGCTGTTGAGGGTAAATCCCCATTTGATATGTGGGAGGCTTTTATCCCAAGTTACTGAGGGAAGCGAGAGAGGAAATAGCTGGGGCCTAAATAGCTGGGGAGGGCACTACGGAGGATTCAAGCAGTGAGGCAATATGGGCAGAGCTCAGAAATAGGAAGGGTGCGGTAACAATGTTGGGGCTGTACTACAGGCCTCCCAACAGCGAGCGTGAGATAGAGGTACAAATATGTAGACAGATTATGGAAAGATGTAGGAGCAACAGGGTGGTGGTGATGGGAGATTTTAAGTTTCCCAACATTGACTGGGATTCACTTAGTGTTAGGGATTTAGATGGAGCAGAATTTGTAAGGACCATCCAGGAGGGTTTTCTAGAGCAGTATGTAAATAGTCCAACTCGGGAAGGGGCCATACTGGACCTGGTGTCTGGGAATGAGCCTGGCCAGGTGGTTGAAGTTTCAGTAGGGGATTACTTTGGGAATAGCGATCACAATTCCGTAAGTTTTAGAATACTCATGGACAAAGACGAGAGTGGTCCTAAAGGAAGAGTGCTGAATTGGGGAAAGGCCAACTATGGCAAAATTCAGCAGGAGCTGGGGAATATGGATTGGGAGCAGCTGTTGAGGGTAAATCCACATTTGATATGTGGGAGGCTTTTAAAGAGAGGTGGATTAGAGTGCAGGACAGACATGTCCCTGTGAAAACGAGGGATAGAAAGTGCAAGATTAGGGAACCATGGATGACAGGTGAAATTGTGAGACTAGCAAAGAGGAAAAAGGAAGCATACATAAGGTCTAGGCAACCGAAAACAGACAAAGCTTTGGAAGAATATCGGGAAAGTAGGACCAATCTGAAACGAGGAATTAAGAGGGCTAAAAGGGGTCATGAAATATCTTTTGCAAACAGGGTTAAGGAAAGTCCCAAAGCCTTTTGTTCCTACATAAGGAGCAAGAGGGTAACTAGAGAAAGGGTTGGCCCACTCAAGGACAAAGGAGGGAAGTTACGCGAGGAGTCAGAGAAAATGAGTGAGATTCTTAATGAGTACTTTGCGTCGGTATTCACTGAGGAGAGGGACATGATGGATGTTGAGGTTAGGGATAGATGTTTGATTACTCTCGGTCAAGTCGGCATAAGGAGGGGGCAAGTATTGGATATTCTAAAAGGCATTAGGGTGGACAAGTCCTCAGGTCCAGATGGGATCTATCCCAGGACACTGAGGGAAGCGAGACAGGAAATAGCTAGGGCCTTAACAGATATCTTTGCAGCATCCCCGGAGCGTGGGTGAGGTCCCGGAGGACTAGAGAATTGCTAATGTTGTCCCCTTGTTTAAGAAGGGTAGCAAGTAATTATAGACCGGTGAGCCTGACGTCAGTGGTGGGGAAGCTGCTGGAGAAGATACTGAGGGATAGGATCTATTTACTTTTGAAAGAAAATGGGCTTATTAGTGATAGGCAACATGGTTTTGTGCAGGGAAGGTCATGTCTTACCAAATTGATAGAATTCTTTGAGGAAGTGACAAAGTCGATAGATGAGGGAAGGGCTGTGGATGTCATATACATGGACCTCAGTAAGGCGTTTGATAAGGTTCCCCATGGTAGGCTGATGGAGAAAGTGAAGTCGCATGGGGTTCAGGGTGTACTAGCTAGATGGACAGAGAACTGGCTGGGCAACAGGAGACAGAGAGTTGTAGTGGAAGGGAGTTTCTCAAAATGGAGAACTGTGACCAGTGGTGATCCACAGGGATCCGTGTTGGGACTACTGTTGTTTGTGATATACATAAATGATCTGGAGGAAGATATAGATGGTCTGATTAGCAAGTTTGCAGATGACACTAAGATTGGTGGAGTAGCAGATAGTGAAGGGGACTGTCGGAGAATGCAGCAGAATATAGATAGATTGGAGAGCTGGGCGGAGAAATGGCAGATGGAGGTCAATCCAGGCAAATGCGAGGTGATGCATTTTGGAAGATCCAATTCAAGAGTGAACTCTACGGTAAATGGAAAAGCCCTGGGGAAAATTGATACACAGAGAGATCTGGGTGTTCAGGTCCATTGTACCCTGAAGGTGGCAATGCAGGTCGATAGAGTGGTCAAAAAGGCATACGGCATGCTTTCATTCATCGGACGGGGTATTGAGTACATGTGTTAGCAGGTCATGTTACAGTTGTATAGGACTTTGGTTCGACCACATTTGGAATACTGCATACAGTTCTGGTCACCACATTACCAAAAGAATGTGGATGCTTTGGAGAGGGCACAGAGGAGGTTCACCAGGATGTTGCCTGGTATGGAGGGCGCTAGCTATGAAGAGAGGTTGAGTAGATTAGGATTATTTACATTAGAAAGACGGAGGTTGAGGGGGGACCTGATTGAGGTCTACAAAATCATGAGAGGTATAGACAGGGTGGATAGCAAGAAGCTTTTTCCCCCCAGAGTGGGGCACTCAATTACTAGGGGTCACGATTTCAAGGGGAGAGGGGAAAAGTTTAAGGGAGATATGCGTGGAAAGTTCTTTACGCAGAGGGTGGTGGGTGCCTGGAACACGTTGCCAGCGGAGGTGATAGAGGCGGGCACGATAGCGTCATTTAAGATGTATCTAGACAGATACATGAATGGGCAGGGAACAGAGGGATACAGATCCTTGGAAAATAGGCGACAGGTTTAGATAGAGGATCTGGATCGGCGCAGGCTTGGAGGGCCGAAGGGCCTGTTCCTGTGCTGTAATTTTCTTTGTTCTTTGTTTGTTCTTTATTCTCTAGTGAAATCCATTGAATATTTAAGTTTTCACTCATCTATACTTTTACAATTCAAGCAACACCTCACTATGATCAAAAGGAAGGACTGCACAGTTACTGTTGGCTTTCGATAATGACCAATAGATATCAATAGTGGGAAACTTAAATGCTAACAAGCCTGGCTTAGATGGTTGAAATATTTTCTCCATCCAGTGACTTTTCTTAAGGCAAGAATCTCACTGAGGAAAGTACTGCCAGTATCATATGAAAAATCATCCTGTCCAAAGTGGTTGACTCATGCCAGCTGATGCAGTTTCAGACCATTCCAAGGAACTAAGTACATTCGAGAAAAGTTACAGCTCTACAAGGGGGAAGGGTGGATTGAAGTGGTATCATCGGCAGAAAGCAGCCCTTCAACCACTTGTCTCCAGTTTCCATATTTATTACAATGCTAGGAGCAGGAGTGTGAGAATATCATTCCTGAAACTCTGTTGAGTAAAGCCATTGCAGGAGATTCTTATACAACAAGATAAATAGGGGCCAGGTAAGAATAATACACTTTAATGGTCTCCAGTAGCCACAAATGATTAAAATATTTTAATGACTCAGCTGTTAAGATAGGACACTGTTTAAGCTTGTCTATTCCTTTAAACGCTAGACACTGCCAAAAGATCCCAGAATTTAACTGCTGCTTGATCAGGCAACGTTGCTGATTAGACAAGCTGATCAGCATCAGGTTGCAACTCTAAAGCACCCACCATTTTCAGTCAATATTATTTTGCATCATTAAATTATAACAGCTGGAGTACGATGCCTGGGTATGCTGTCACTGTGACTGGATTCTTCGGTAGATCAAATTTACCGGACATAATTTACAGAAAAAACAAACGCCTGGAGGCAATAGCATGGCAACTAATTTCAAAGTCAATTGGCTTGGTTTTTTTCTTATTTAACCTATCTTTCTAATCAACCTGTTATTACATACCTCTGGAGCATGTGGGACTTGAATCTAGGCCTCCCTGTCCAGGAGTAGGAACACTACCACTGCACCACAACAGGGCCCCTTGGTTTAAAACTTAAACAAAGCATGGCAATCAACTGTCAAACAGCATTAATGGGTGCATTCTCCATGGCAAGACCTTAACCAATCAAAGTCCACTTGCCAACCAATCAGCACTCTCCACCCATTCATTATAAATGTCTGTTTCCAACTCGAATTGTTATTCCTGCAAATTGTGCTGATAATTGCAACATACAAAACTTTAAAAAAAGTACTTTTTTTTAAGGCAATACATCAGTTTGGTACCAGCAAATAAATATTCGTTGTACTTGTTTCAGTTATACAAAGATCAAATTCAAGGTATCGACATGAGGCTAAACTTACAACTAAGCTATTATTAAGCATATATTTAAGCTGTTCCTGTACAGCTACAATACTGGTATCCATCTGACAAATGTAGAAGATTACCCAAGAGGTTCTGTGGACAATTACAGGAGAATCCAAACTGGCTAATTACTGTCCATCATCAGTAAAGTAATGAAAGGGGTCTTCAACAGAGCTAGCAGTAACTTAAGTTTGGTAAAACGACAGTCAGAATCAGGGGAAAAATTCTGCTGGTTGAAGTTAAGCTAGAAAAAAAGATGATTGTCATTGTTGAAGATGAAACTCAGTCAACTCAGTCTCCCAGAACCATCTTCAGCTGCTTCACATTATATCTTCCCTCTGTTATGAGACGAGAAGTGGAGATGTTCACTGATGATTCAACATCATCCACGACGACTCAGATACCGAAATGAGTCCATGTCTAAATGCAGCAAGACCTGGATAATATCCAGGTTTGGGCTGACAAATGGCAAGTAACATTCATGCCACACAAGTGACCATCACCCTTTGAAATTCAATGATATTACCATTGTTGAATTTCCCCACCTGCAACATCCTGAGGTTATCATTAACAAGAAACTGAACTGGACTAGCCATATAATGTGGCTATAACAGCAAAGCAAAAGCTAGGGGCTTCTGCAGCAAGTAACACCTCCAGACTCACCAAAGCCTGTTCACCGTCTGCAAGGCACAAATCAGGAGTGCGATGGAATACTCCCCACTAGTCTGGATGAGCGCAACTCCAACAACACCAAGAAGGTTTGACACCATCCAGGACAAAATGGCCCACATGACTGGCACTACATCCAAAAAACATTAATTTTGCCCACCACCAACTGTCAGAAGTGCGCACCATCTGCAATATGCACTGTGAAAATTCACCAATGCTTCTTAGGCAAGACCTTCCAAACACATGACCAGCACTATCCAGAAGAACAAGGGCAGTAGATACATGGGGCCACCACCACCCAAAGGTTTCACTCCAAGCCACTCACCAACCTGAGTTGGAAACATATTGCCATTCTTTCAGCGTCACTGGGTCAAAATACTCTAATTCCCTCCCTCAAAAGCATCCCGAGTCACCTACAACAAATGGAATGCAGCAGTTCAAGGTGGCAGCTCTTCACCACCTGCTCCAGGGGAATTACAGATAGGCAATATATGATGACCCAATCAGTGGTGCCTATATCCTACGAAAGCATCTTAAAAAACAAAACAATTGTGTAATGCAGCTGTCAAAGCTCAATTATCTCACCTTATTAACAATTTAAATTTTAACTTTAATAGAATATTTCATGGTACTTGGGATGAAGGAAGGAATGGAAGTGTACCTTCATTGGGATAACTGATTGCCAATTGAAGGTTTACTCAAAAACTTTGGTTCTATAAAAGATAGAGGAGAAGCAAAAGGGTGAACTATAGACTTCTAGAGAATAGGCCAAGATGGTTGACAACACTGCTTCCAAATGTGAAGCAAATGGACAACAGGAAGCACGGAAACCAAACTCAGAAGACTGAAAAACAATGGGATGGTTGAGGGTGCCAAAGTTGGATAGGCTGTAAATTAGGGGCAGAATTCTTGAGGGCCCTCTTGTAGCACAGTGGCAGTTCCCCTCCCCCTGTACTGGGAGGTCCAGGTTTAAGTCTGACCTGCTCCAGAGGTGTATACTAACATCTCTGAACAGGTTGATCAGGAAATATAGATTCTACATTCAATGCAGCATAGACATAAATCCATTACAGATCAAGATGGACTGAGCTTGGTATAGGTGGCTGCAATCTGGACAAATCGGGAAGTTCTTAAGCTGGTGTTGAATAAATTGTATCTAAAAGGCAATGAGCATGGACAAGGTCAGTGACAGTATGTTCAAGGCCACTGTGGTGAATTTGTTCAAAGATTATCTTCCATTCAAATTAGAGATTAGACCTTGGCTTCATTTTGGGGAAAAAATACTTTCTGTTCCTGGAGTATTCTTCTGTACATTGCAATTGGTTACAATTGTTCCAGTATATATAGTTTTAGCAAAATAAAAAGCTGCACGAGACAAAAGCATCATCTGAATCAAAGTTAAGGAAATATGCAAAAGTACAGCTTAATCTTTATGAAGACTTTTGTAATGCTAACCCTTTCCTATCAGTTTCAAACTGAGGATTTATGCTTTACAACTAGATATTCAAAGATTTGGCAAAGAAAATACAAGAAGCCATTAGTTAGCACCAATACGCTCCTCTGTACCAAAAGGAAACAAGAGTCCAAGCTTTTACAACACAGAAAAAGGCCCTTTGGCTCACCACGTCAATGCCAATCATTGAGTATCTATATATCTATCTATTCTAATCTTATTTCTCTAGCACTTAACACGGAGCTTTGTGTGCTATGACATTTCAACTGTTTATCTGAATACTGCTTCAATGTCTCGAGTGTTCCTGATCTTCTAGGCAGTGAGTTCCAGATAGCTAACCAACCGCTGGGCAAAAATGATTTTCCTCAAAACTCCTTTAAACCTCACACCCCTTATCTTAAAACTGTGCACCCGGTTATCAATCGCACCACTAAAGGGAAAAGTTTCTCCCTATCTACTCCACTCATAACTTTGCATAAATCAATCAGGTTTCCCTCAGCCTTCTCTGCTCTGAGGAAAACAACCCTAGCCTAACTAATCACTCTTCACAGCTGAATCACTCCAACCCAAGTGACATTCTCTGCATCCTCTCTAATGTCATCACCAGTACTCAGTCACAGTACTGCAGCTTGGCATAACTAATGTTATATACATCACAACCCCCTTGCTCTTGTATTCAAGGACATGACTAATTGCCTTAAGTATCTTATCTACTTATAGCTTCAAGAATCCATGGACATGCATTCATGGACAAGGCCCTTCTGGTCCTCTGTTCTACTTAGGGTCCTAGCATTCAACATGTACCCCCTTATTTTGGTAGTATTCCCAAAATCACCTCTCACTTTTCAGGATTAAATTCCATTTGCCAGTGTTCAGCCCATCGATATCTGTAGTCTTGTAGTCTAAGACTTTCTTCCTCACTACTTACTACACCACCAAGTAAAAGGCTGTCATTTATTTCAATTACTTCTGCTCTACTATAGCCAACTGTGCTTAATTAGGCTATGTGACATCCACAGAGAGCAAGTTTCAGCCCACAGTAAGCAGCACAGGTCATGTATGCAGAAATCACAGCATTAGGATGTGTACAATTTGGCAGGTAGCCTATGCCATTTCATTAAGAGCAGGTCAGAGTCTGAGAATCTTGCAGCAAGGGACTTACATCCTCACTCCCCAAAAACATGTCCACCATCCACAGGGCACAAGTCAGGAAAGTGACAGAATATGCTCCACTTATCAGGATGGGTACAGCTCCAACAAAACTCAAAAAGCTCAACATCATCCAGGACAAAACAATGCTCTTAACTGGCATCTCATCCACAAATTTAAAACATTCACTCTCTCCAGTACCGGTACCCTGTGACAACAACATGCATAGTCTAAGAAGTGCACTGCAGGAATGTGCCAAGGTCCTTTCTCAGCATCTTCTAAACTCATGGCCTCTCAGCAAGCACATGGAGTACCATCAGCTGCAAGCTCCCCTCTAAGTTACACAACATTAAATCTATAATCACTATTTCTTCACTGTCACTGAGGCAAAGCCCTGGAACCATGGGTGTATATGCAGCTCTTGGACTGCAAGGGATCAAGGCTCACTACCATGCGTTCTCAAAAGGCAAATAGGAGAATGGACAACAAATGCTGGATGTGCCGCGGATGATCACATTCAATGAACGAATAACAAACAGGCAAGGTTACTAAATTTGCAATGTTTAAGTTTCTAAATTGGTCTCAGGTGCAACAAAATTGAAAATGAACCTAACATTCAAATTGGATATTTCTTAGTATTTAATGTACAATACTAGGTAAATCAGCGAAGTGTTCATTAAAATTTCAGAAGAGCAGAATTATAAATTTAACAATAATTATTTATCATGACAAGTCACAGACAAATTAATGTACAGCTCCAGTTTAGCATAACAAAAAGAACATTACTGCACAAAAATAGTTGATAAAACCTGTCTTTTTGTCCTTCAAAATTTGGTGGAAAGTGATTTCATTATCCTACTATAAACTGATTAAAAACCCAAGAATAACAGCCTGAAAACAAGGACAGGACCAGTGCCAATCACCTCTCACCATGTTACTCTTTGAATCATAATTCAAGAAGCTTCTGTAGCATTTTGGCTCCTCACATGGTTTAAAATAGATAAATTTTACCTTTGCATATAATCCTGAGCACAGAGATAAAATTAAACCTGTCAGCTGGAACAGTTATACAGACTGCTCCAAAAATGAAATGGTTAATGCCTAAGCTCAACATTGTTCAACAGTAATGATACACCAAGATTCATTCTCATATTCTATGTTGGTTTAACCTTGAACAATTCATCATATTAAATAACCTTTAATAGGATAATTCTAACATTCAATGAATACAGCTTTGTATAGCTATTTGAATAGATATTTGATTCTTCATCTTAGACTGTTCTTACTTTAGAAAAACTGAAGAGTTGTACTAATTTACACACTGAATGGCTTATTATTTGAGAAGTTACTTTTGCAACACACCTGGTTAGAGTTTTGTTGTACAGATCCACACAAAATGCTACATTCCAGTTTGGAGAATCTAGTTTTTTTCTTTGTTTAAAATCTTTTCCCAAAGATTTACTTCTGTAGAAAGGAGACAAATTCTGTAATCAATTTAAGAGCTGAAATAACTAGAATCATCTTCAAACTTCAAGCTGGTTGAACAATTCATATGTCAATCTTCATTTCCATTTTACAGTGTTTCAGTTATGTTTCGCTTTCACTTCCAATTTAAGAAACTGCTCAGAAGAGAACATGTTGTCAAACATGTCTTGTTTGACTATTCCAAACTGTACCTATTCCTAAATTACAAAGAAAGAAACTAGTTATCCTATCTACTAAATAAGTACCTTCTCCAAACTGTCGTCTTTACATTAGCCAACAGTACACTTGAGATACAGGACACCCAGCTCAGGAAACCACTCCTGCTGCCTTCGAATGACAGAGAAGTTTTTGCAAAGTATTTGTGCATCAGTGACTATTTGAACAAGTTAAATAAGCCAATCAGGAGCATACTGTGTCAGGGCCTCATCAGATTCCAGTTTAGGATGTGAAAGTCAGCTTAAAAAGTATCCTTTTTATTTGCAAACAATGTTTCAATATCTAGAGTACAATGCACTGTGACACTCAAGTTAAAGTACATCTAATTCTGAAGGCAAAATTTTTTATACAGTTTTTCAATCTTTACTGGACTCAAATCCTGATTTTAGTGAGAGCCATTAATCTTGATGTGCACCACTGGTTTCAAAGAAAACAGTATTTCCTTTCAGCTTCTGTTACAAGTTTAATCAATTAGTCTGTGCCAGTCAAAAACAAGCACTTAACTATTCTAAACTCCTTTTCTAGCAGTTGGCCCATAGTCTTGAAGCATTGACATCCTAAGTGCATATATAAATACTTCTTATTGTGAGAGTTTCTGCCTCTAATACTTTCGGGCAATGATTCCTCTCCACCCTCTAGGTGAAAAGATTTTCCTCACAGCCCCTCTAAACCTCCTGCCCCTTACCTTAAAACCATGCGAAAACTATGCCCTATTGAAGATAGTAAGAACTGCAGATGCTGGAGTCAGAGATAATACAGTATGGAGCTGGAAGAACACAGCAGGCCAGACAGCATCAGAGGAGCAGGAAAGTTGACATTTCCGATCGGGACCCTACTTCAGGAATAGGGGGTGGGGCTGGGGAAGGTAGGTGGGATGGTGATAGGTGAATGCAGGCAGGGAGTGGTGGGGACTGTTCCAAGGGATGGAAGGGGCCGATAGGTAGGAGAGATGATGGACAGGTTGTGTCAGGTCAAGGAGGCAGGGATGAGAGGGAGGGTTGGATATGGGATGAGGCCAGGGATGGGGAGATTTTAAAACTGGTGAAATCCACGTTTTGAGGGTGGTGTCATTGTGACACTGGAGGCGGCCCACGATGGACATGTCACCCAGAGAGTGGGAGGGGGATTTAAGAGCACCTACGCTCTGTACGTGGCAAACGACAACACCTTCCGGTTGCCAACCATTTTAACTCCCCCTTCCCCCCCCAGGTGGTACGTCCATCCTAGGCATCCTCCAGTATCACACCACCACCCACAAACTGGAGGATCAACACCTCATATTCCATCTCAGGAGCCTACACCCGATGGCCAAAACATGGAATTCACCAGTTTTAAAATCTCCCCACCCCCGGTCTCGTCCCACGTCCAACCCTCCCTCTCATTCCCACCTCCCTGACCTCACCTGTCCATCTTCTCTACCACCTATCCACCACTCCCATCCCACTGACCGATCCCCACCACTCCCTACCCGCACTCAGCGATCATCATCTCACATATCTTCCTCAGCTCCACCCCTCCTCTCTCTATTTATTTCTGAGCTCCCTTCCCCCTCCCCATTTCTGAAGAAGGGTCCTGACCCGAAACGTCAACTTTCCTGTTCCTCTGATGTCGTCTGGCCTCCCGTGTTCCTCCAGCTCCACACTGTTATCTATGCCCTAAGGAATACTTGATGAGAAATATGACTGAATAATCAAAAAACTTACAAATTGAAATTGTTCTTTTAAATATTTCACAACATAGAAATCGTGTATGTCTTTCTTCTTGAAATCATTTGGAAAGGGCCCTTCTATAGACAGCAGTTAACTCAGTGAAAGGACAAGATTAGGGCACATTCACAGGCTGCATACCTAAGTATTTTCAGTACGGTGAGGTAACCAAAATTTGAAGATGTTGACCCAAGCTGTACTTGAAAGTTGCTTGCAAACATGACAATGACAAGTCTAATGATTCATTCTGCACCTAGACGTCACAAGAACACAAGAACTAGGAGCAGGAGTAGGCCGTCTGGCCCTTCGAGCCTGCTCCGCCATTCAATAAGATCATGGCTGAGCCTTTCGTGGACTCAGATCCACTTACCCGCGTTCTCACCGTATCCCTTAATTCCTTTATTGTTCAAAAAAAGATCTACCCTTTTTTTTAAAAAGCGTTTACTGAAGTAGCGTCAACTACTTCACTGGGCAAGGAATTCCACAGATTAACAAACCTCTGGGTGAAGAAATTCCTTCTCAGTTCAGTCCTAAATCTGCTCCCTCTAATCTTGAGGCTATGCCCTCTTGTCCTAGCTTCACCTGCTAGTGGAAACATCCTCTCTACTTCTACCTTATCTATTCCCTTCATAATTTTATATGTTTCTATAAGATCCCCCCTCAATCTTCTGAATTCCAATGAATATAATCCCAATCTACTTGGTCTCTCCTCATAAGCCAACCCCCTCAACTCCGGAATCAACCTAGTGAACCTCCTTTGCACCCCCTCCAGTGCCAGTACATCCTTTCTCAAGTAAGGAGACCAAAACTGCACACAGTACTCTAGGTGTGGCCTCACCAGCACCTTGTACAGCTGCAACATAACCTCTCTGCTTTTTATTTCAATCCCTCTAGCAACGAAGGACAAAATTCCATTTGCCTTCCTAATTACTTGTTGTACCTGCAGACCTACCTTCTGTGATTCATGCACAAGGACACCCAGGTCCCTCTGCATAGCAGCATGCTGCAACTTGTTACCATTCAAGTAATAATCCTTTTTACTATTACTCCTACCAAAATGTATGACTTCACATTTATTTACATTGTATTCCATCTGCCAGACCTTTGCCCACTCACTCAATGTATCTATGTTCCTCTGCAAAGTTTCACAGTCCTCTGCACACTTTGCTTTGCCACTCATCTTAGTGTCATCTGCAAACTTTGACACCCTACACGTGGTCCCCAGCTCCAAGTCATCTATATAAATTGTAAATAATTGCGGTCCCAACACCGATCCCTGAGGCACACCACTAGTCACTGACTGCCAGCTAGAATAGCACTCATTTATCCCCACTCTTTGCTTCCTGTTAGTCAACCAATCCTCTACCCATGCTAATACTTTACCCTTAATGCCATGCATCCTTATCTTATGCAGTAGCCTCTTGTGCGGCACCTTGTCAAAGGCCTTTTGGAAGTCTAGGTACACCACATCCACTGGGTCCCCATTGTCCACCTCGCTCGTAATGTCTTCATAGAATTCCAAAAGATTTGTCAAGCATGACCTGCCCTTCATGAACCCATGCTGCATCTGCCCAACGGGACAATTTCTATCAAGATGCCTTGCTATTTCCTCCTTGATAATAGACTCAAGCATCTTCCCCACTACAGAGGTTAAGCTAACCGGTCTATAATTCCCCATCTTTTGTCTACTTCCCTTTTTAAACAATGGCGTCACATTTGCTGTTTTCCAATCTGCTGGGACTGCCCCAGACTCCAGCAAATTTTGGAAAATTACCGCCAGTGCACCTGCTATTTCTCCCGCCATCTCTTTTAGTACCCTGGGATGCATTCCATCAGGGCCAGGAGACTTATCAATCCTTAGCTCCATTAGCTTGCCCAACACTACCTCTTCCGTAATTATGATTGTTTCCAGGTCCTCACCTACCTTCTTGGTTGCCAAGCCACCAAGGAAAATAGTTACATTATCCATAGACAGTATGCATCACATGACAGTGACCACAGTGGCTTGGCAACTGGTGCCAACACCGAAAACAACAAACTGGTAGCCAGTTTGTAAAAAGCACTTAATTGCAGAACCTGCTTCTCTCCTATTAGTCTCTTAACTGCCATCAGCAAAAGTGCATGATATGAAACTACTGTATCCTGTCACCAAACAGATTTGATTTGCCCCATATCCATCATCATAACTAGATTGGGAACAACTAACTTCCATCAGCTTTACTGTATTTTTTGGATCAAGTTTAATATTTAATATGAGAACTACTTAGTTGAATGTGTACACGTACAGACAAACAGCTTTAATCACTACCTTTCTGGATAGACTTGGAGCGGATTAAATATAACCTTAAGAATATCATTAAATTGAAAAGGGTGCAGAAGAGATTTGCAAGAATGCTCCCGAGACTGGAGGGTTTGAATTATAAGCAGACGCTGGGGCTTCTTTCACTTGAACGTGGAAGGTTGAGGAGTGACCTTACGCAGGTTTACAAAATCATGGCAGGCATAGGTAAGGTGAACAGCAAAGGTCTTCTCCCTAGGGTAGGGGAGTTCCAAACTAGCAGGCATAATTTTAAGGTGAGGGGAGAAAGATTTAAAAAGGACCCAAAGGGCAACTTTTTCCACACAGAGGGTAGTTCGTATCTGGAAGCAAATGCCAGAGGAAGTGGTAGATGCAGGTACAGTTACAACATTTAAAAGATATTTGGACAGATACATGAGCAGGAAATGTTGAGGGATATGGGTCAAACACAGGCAAATGGGACTAGTTTAGTTTGGGGAACATGGTCAGCAAGGACAAGTGAAACTGGAGGGTCAGTCTTCTGTGCGGTATGACTATGAGGCTAATTGGGATTTAAAGTTAAGTGAGGTGTATTAATTTAAAAATGGTAATCAAAATTAACCTAGGCTAAATAAAGCATAAGGATTCAAAATCTTTTGAATGAAATTTAACATTTTGAAACACAGCATCTAAAGTTGAAAGATACAGAGCACATCAGCAACTAAAGGATTCCCCTCTGGTTTGATGTGTTTTGAGATGGCTGCTGAGTCCAAACCATGATCCACAGACTCTACTCCATACATGGCTGGTGTGGTTGAGAGGTCAGGCAGATGAAGTGTTTGCAGATTTGTGCATTTCTCTCAGACACCTCTACATATGCACGACAGAGTTTCTTGAGGTGTTCAGTGCCTTCCTAAATGAACCACCTGCACTTTGGTCACTCACAAAACAAGGACTCCCATTAATTGGCAAGGTCTCTTCAGGGATGCTGTGAGGACATCCCTAAAATATTTCCACTTTCTTCCTGGGAGTCACCTGTCATGACCAAATTCGAAGCAGAACAAATTTCTTCAGCGTTTGACATCAGGCACATGAACAACATGTCACAAATGTGTGTTTTTATTTTCCCTCAAGAATCGTGTCTTAACATTAGGCATGTTGGCCTGGGAGTGGACCCTGCCATTTGACTGCTTATGGAAGATCTTGTAAAGATTGCCCTGATGATACCTCACCATTGCTTTGAGTTGCCTTCAAGTGTCCAAGTCTTCAAGATGTATAGGAACCAGGAGGTTCCCAAGATTGGAAGTTCCATACTTCCCACAATCTTGCCATTTTGGGGGTGGTAGGTGTTGTTCTGTTGAGACAGCTGACTAGAAAGGACTTTCATTTATCAGGTAGTTTGTAAATGGTCCGTTTTTCCTCACATGTTTCAACAAAGAACTCAACAGTGACCTGGAGCTTAATTTCTGAGCAAACACACTCACAGGTGTTATCTGTATACTGAAGCTCAATGGCTTAGGCTGGGATGATTTTGGTTTTTGGATGGAAAACTTAAACAAATTCCTTGTCTGTTCCGCACATGCAAGGATGCCCCAAGGCATGATATATTGGCGAGACCATGCAGATGCTATGACAATGGATGAATGGACACTGAGCGACAATCATCAGACAGGAATGTACCCTCCCAGTCGTGGAACACTTCAGCAGTCGAGGACATTCAGCCTCCAACCTTGCGGTAAGTATCCTCCAAGGCGGACTTCCAAGATACACAAAACACAGAATCGCCAAGCAGAAATTGATAGCCAAGTTCCGTACCCATGAAGACAGCCTCAACAGCAATCTTGGGTTCATGTCGCGTTACATGCGACCCCACCATACTGTTCTGTATCTGTAAAATCTCCCTTATTGTCCTGTTTTGACATAATAACCTCAATTATTTGTTATGATCTGACTACCTTAATAAATTTGTACTTACTCTGGTTAGACACTCAATATGCGACTCTTATACCTATTATGTGATTACAGTCAGTTTGTCTCCAGCACCACCTTATTTTTAATTCTTTGTAATTATTTCTCTACCTCATTTAATCAGATTATAGGTCATCCCTTCGCTTGTTATTCAGCTGTTGACACTGTACTCACATCATCTAACACTTTTGATCACCTGCAGAGACTTATTATTGACATTCTACTCACACCAGTTGTTTGATCTTTTGATCTCTCTGCCTATAAATTCTGTGTGTGTGTTCTCTTCTCACTTCACCTGACGAAGGGGCTGCACTCTGAAAGCTTGTGATTTCAAATAAACCTGTTGTACTACAATCTGATGTCGTGTGACTTATGACTTTGCGCACGAGTCCAGCACCGGCACCTCCACATTATTATCTCCTTGCATGACAATTGTTTGCCAAAGGTAAGGTGCAGTACTGTACTGGAAAAAAATGGAGAACAGTGTTGATGCATTGATATACAGTGTTGAGTAACTCAGTCATATGGTCAGTGATAGTTCCAACAGTGAGGATTACAGTATACACTACATCACGGAGTAGGTAGGGATGGGAACAAATTTCTGAGAACAGCCAAACTTGGAGGATATTCCATAAACTTTCACTATGAACACAGTCAAAGACTTCATGAGATGGCAAGGACCACATTCAGCAGTTGATGGTGTTCCATGCATTTTTCTTGAATTCACCACATACTGAAGGTTACAGCTGAAGTGCCTCTTGATGTGTGAAAAACCACATAGCAACTCAGAATGGAGCTCTTTGATCACTGGGAAGAGGAAAAGGAGGATCTTTGTAACAACCTTCCCTGTGACAAGCAGCAAAAAGTTTCCACTGTAGTTACCACAAATGGAATTTCCACCCTTCTTGCATATAATCATAACCACAGCATCCCTGAAATCCCAAGATATCTGTTCTTCTTCCCAGATAATCAACAAAAGGTTACGCAGCCATCCCTCAAATCCATATGCACCGTGTCTCAAAATTTGAGCAGGGATTCCATCTGCTCTAGGGGGTGAATGTTCAGCTAAATTACCCTTTCAATTTCATTCCAGACTAGAGTAGCACCAAGACTGAGCTAACTATATTCCCAAACACTGTCACAGACACAGAATCTGGGTGTTAGCAGGGATAATCAACCAGGTTTCCATTTCTGCCCATCCTTTAATGCACATGTACTACGTACATGTAGAAACTGAATGCAAGCAGGATTAGACTTGGCAACAATTTACAATTGAAAGGCCTGCTCCACTTACCTACGGGGGTTAACACAAAGAACAGCAATTTGGACAAGTGTCAAACGAGAAATGACATCAGTACTGGGGTGTTATTCCACATTAATTTCTGTTGAATTTTAATGACTGGCCACAGGTCAAGCTGCAGGAGCACAATTTTATCCTTATATAAATATTGTTAAGAACCATCTCAACAAAAAAAAGTTAATATATTTTATCATTTACTTAATGTAAAACTTCACAATCTCTTTCAAAGTTTGAAATTCTACCATGAGCTTTTTTTATTATTACAGAAACCCTACAATGTGGAAACAGGCCATTTGGCCCATCGAGCCCACATTGACCCTCTGAAGAACATCCCACCTAACCCTGTAACACTGCATTTACCATTGGCAATCCACCTAACCTGCACAGTTTTGGACGGTGGGAGAAAACTGGAGCACCCAGAAAAAACCCCATGCAGAAACAGGGAGAATGTGCAAGCTCCACACACAGCCGCCCTAGGGTGGTATCGAACACAGGTATTTGGTGCTGTGAGGCAGCAGTGCTAACCACTGTGCCACCCAAGTTACCGCTATTATATTTACATAACCCTATAGGCAGCCTCTGTACATTTATAGGTCTTTGCATTAACTATCTGCACAGAAAATACACATTTGGGCAGTTTCTATGGTTTTATCCACCAGTCATGAACAGTAATTTGATATTATCAGGGAGACTGCTGAGAATGTTGACTCACAATAAGATAGGCCAGACCTGCTTCTCCCCTTTAACCAGAAGGTAATTGGACTTACTTTCTCTTCACCCATGATGGACTCAGAGTTGTGTTTTTATATTGGTTGGGCTCACTTTCTTCTGCTAATCTGCAGCAGCTAATTCCTATTGGTCTACGAAATAATGATGACAACTTCCTCCATACAGAATGTTGCTAGTGTTTCCATGGTGCTGAAGACCAAGTGTTTTCCCCATACTGCACATCACTCCAGCAGTTAAACAATTCACAGTAAGCAAACTGCATAAATATTCAAGAAAACATTCATACATCCTGCTTTTCACCTTCCTTTTGGCCAAGAGACAAAGAAAAAAAGCTTAGTCACTAACATACTGGAGAAAACTAACTTGGTAAGATTCAACCCAGTCCAGAGGAGAACAGAAAATAACAAGTGATAATAAAAACTGTAATTAAAAAAAAAACAATTAGAAGTATCAAGACTGCAATACATCATATTGCAGCACAGCCTCCAAATGTAGGCAATGCAAGTCACAACTTATTACATTTTATTTTTAAAAATATCCAAGATAGAAAACAATATATATCCGAAACGTCGACTTTCCTGCTCCTCTGATGCTGCCTGGCCTGCTGTGTTCCTCCAGCCCCGCACTGTGTTGTCTCTGACTTCAGTAGCAAGAACTACAGATATCTCATACTGTAACACAAGTACTCCCTCTCTACTTCTGCACAAGTTTATTTTTAAGATGGGTCTAACGGGGGCGGTAGGATCTTTAGATGATTAACTGATCTGTTACCAGCTCATGGCTGCCATGTCACGAGAGAAACACATTAACTATGAACGCCAATGGCCAGAATCATACTTTTCAAAAATCATATTTACTGCAGACAGATCGAATTTACAGCATTAAATATAACGTCTTCAGTCCCAAAGTGAACACAATGAAGCAGACACGACTGACTAATAAAACTCTATCGATTTCCTTAAAGCGATATACAATCTGGACATTTCAAATATTGACAGTGCAATTAAGCGTTGATCTGTTGAAGAACAGATAAATGAACGCTTTATCTCTGGAACACAATAAAAGAGTATGTTCCTAACCTGAACCAAACCCAAAGTCTAGGCCTTGGCAAATGAAAGTAAAATGGAAATTACAGCCAACTCTGCTACAGCTGATCGGTGAGAAAATGCTCCAGTTTATTGGGCATGGGGAAGAATTTCATGCAACAAGCGTCTTGTAAGATCTTCGGAGCATTTTATTTTTGCTCCATCCGAAAGTGCGGCGAAGACACTAATCGCGATATTTATTTTTTTTCTTTTTTTTCCAAAAAGAGCTAGAGCCCAGGCACGGGTGGGTGGGGGAAAGAGGAGGAGGAGGAGGAAAAGCCATTTTGAACGTTTTGCGCCACACAGCGCTCTTCCCGGAGAATTGAGCGGCCTCTCCCCACAGTCCGCCCTCATTCACCAGCTCACCCCCATCTCTCCAGCTGTTTTCCTGGGAGGGGCCCGGAGACTCCCCGCTTACCTGAGGCGAGAAACCTTCCAACAGTCGTCACACACCCCCGGACTCCATCTTGTCTCCTGAGCGATGGGGGTCAAAGGTCAGCTCTTCCCCTTCGCCGGCAGCTTTCCGTCCTGCTGTAAGTCCGAGTTTGGACCATTTGGGGGCGATGATGAGCGGGACACGTTATAAACCAGGTTCTCCCTCCTTCCACATGGGGCGCTGTCCCGGGCGTTTACAAGCACTCCCCAGTCCTGCCACTGGTGGCGCTGTGCCCCTAACATTTTAAAAAAGACAAAAACTCAAGGCATTCAGCCGGTGCTTCACAAGTGAGGTGTAATGCTCCTAACAGGGAAAAGCACAGAACAAACAGTGGGGAAACACTCGTGCAATTTTAGGTATAAAAACAGAAATTGCTGAAGAATCTCAGCAAGTCTGGCTGCATATGTGGAAGAGAGAAACAACTGATTACCTTTGATGAGATTTGCAAAATGATGTTGCCAAAGTAGGGGAGGGGTGCAGGAGCAAGTGGAACAGATGGTGAAGTGCTCAGAGCAAAAGATAAAGAGAGTGCTAATGGTAGTAGAGAAAAGGTATAGATTCCGAATAGATGTTAATAGTTAAAGAGATAGTAGGAACTGCAGATGTTGGAGAATCTGAGATAACAAGGTGTAGAGCTGGATGAACACAGCAGGCCAAGCAGCATCATAGGAGCAGGAAGGCTGAAGTTTCAGGCATAGACCCTGCTTCAGAAATAGGGGAGGGGAATGGGGTTCTGAAATAAATAGGGAGAGAGGGGGAGGCGGATAGAAGATGGATGGAGGAGAAGATAGATGAAGAGGAGACAGATCAAAGAGGCGGGGATGGAGCCAGTAAAGGTGAGTGTAGATGGGGAGTTAGGGAGGGGATAGGTCAGTCCAGGGAGGACGGACAGGTCAAGTGGGCGGGATGAGGTTAGTAGGTAGGAGATGGGGGTGCAGCTTGAGGTGGGAGGAGGGGATAGGTGGGAGGAAGGACAGGTTAGGGAGGCAGGGACGAGCTGGGCTGGTTTTGGGATGCGGTAGGGGGAGGGGATTTGTTTATTACAGAAAGTAAATCAGCTCCGTTGAAAGCAAACTTATGACAACAAGGTACAAGGCAGGGTGGGTGGAGCTGTAATTGAGTGGAGCTACGTGTCAAGCATTGAAGGCTGTAAAGAGCCCAAACAGAAAGGGAGGTGCTGTTTCTCGAGCAAATGTTGAGTTTTATTGAGTACAGTGGCTGTGGTTAGCACTGCTGCCTCACTGCACCAGGGACATCTGTTCAATTCCAGCCTCAGATAATTGTCTGTGAGAAGCTTATGTATTCTCCCCAAGTCTGCATGGGTTTCCTTCCACAGTCCGAAGATGTGCAGGTTAGGTGGATTGGCCATGCAAAATGCATCGTTACAGGGATGGGTCTGAGTGGTATGCTCTTTGGAGGGGTGGTGCGTCTTAATGGGCCAAGTGACCTGCTTCCACACTGCAGGGATTCTGCGAGCACTGTAGCAGACCTAAGACAAAAATGTTAGCATGCGAGTAAGTTGGTGTGTTGAACTGTTAAGTGACTGGAAGACTACAAATTCAACTGTGCAGGTAAAGTCTTTCAGGTACAGACAAAAACTGCAGATGCTGGAAATTGGAAACAAAAACAGAAATTGCTGGAAGAACAGATCTGAAGAAGGATCACTGGATCTGAAATGTAAACTCTGCTTTCTCTCCAAGATGCTGCCAGACCCGCTGAGTTTTCCCGGCACTTTCTGTTTTTGTTTCTTTCAGGTACCAAATGGCTTCCTAAGACTATAATACAGTGCACTTAGCTATGAGGTCCAGATTCAAAGGTGCTCCAAAGGTGTGTCATAGCATATCTCAATAGGTTGATTAAAAATATCTCAGACAGTGTGTAGATAGCACATCCTTGTTATATTGATCATATCAGCAAAAATCCATAAATTAAAGCAGTGCCACTTGCTTCAAATTTGGCTTTCAAGCGATCAGTGCAGTACGAACTCAGGATAGACAGACTTACATGCAGCCTAACAGATGCTACTTGATAGAATCATTGCAGGCAGAAACCATTATGGCCAAGTGAGTAAGGGCAAACAGTTCTGTGCATCTTCCTGAGTTGGTCACAACAGAAGCTTAACTCATATCTTCAAAATCTTAAACACTTAAATTATTTAAATACTTCATACCACAGCTCTTTAAAATTTAGTTAACTATTTTTATTCTGAGCAATAACGATCCAATCAATAAGTTTTCTTTGAGTCAAAGAAAGGGAAAGTTTATTAACTGTTAAACCTAAGGAAAAAGCACTTTGAATATATGGCCTTCGTGCAGTCACTGGGCCCAATCTCACATAGGAAACTACCCCGAGGACTTCCTGCAGAGATGTCCTGGAGCTGAAATGTCAGAGCTCCAACAACCACAGCCATCTTCCTTTGTGCTAGTTGAAACTCCAAAACATAATACACATAATGTAAGAGCAGAAATAGGCCATTCTGCCCATCATGCCTTCATTGAGATCATGGCTGATCTGATAGTGTTGAACTGCATTTACCTGCCTTTCCCCATAACCCTTGATCCCATTACTGATTAAAATCTGTCCATCTCAGTTTTGAATATACTTGCTGAACTAGCCTCTACATCCTTCTGCAGTAAAGAATTTCACAGATTGACCCACCCTCTGAGAGAATAAATTCTTCCCCATCTCTATTTTAAGTGGACAATGACCTCATACTGAAATTACGCCGTCTGGTCCTACAAAGGGAATCAACCTCTCAGCAACTATTCTGTCAAGCTCCCTTAACTATCCTATATGACACAATAAAGTTGTCTGTCATTCTTCTAAACTCCAATGAGTACAAGCCAAACCTATTCAATTTCAACCCATACGAAAATTTCTCCACACTTGGGATCAACCAACATTTCATTCCCCTTCCCTATGACCTACTGAACTTGGATGCTGGCTTATTGTGATTCCTGGATGAGGACTCCCAAATCCCACTCTGCTGCAGCTTTCTTCAGACTGGTACTAAAGCAGAAATCTTATGGTCTTATTGTCCCTCATTCCCATTGACACTGGTTTTCCCAAGGCTCCTTGATGCCACATTCTGTCAAATCTGGCCTTGGGTCAAGGGCTGGCACTTTCACCTCTCATCTGGAATTCAGCTCTTTCGTCCATGTTTGTAATGAGGTCAAAAGCTCAGTGATCCTGGAAAAGCCCAAAATGAGTGTTTTGAACGGCTTATTGCACAGCACATGCTGCTTGGTGTCAATATTGTTGACACTTTCAATCACTTTACTGATGATTGAGAGTAGACTGATGGGTTCATTGGCCATATTGGACTTGTCCTGATAAATGTTTATAGGACATAACTCTACAATTTTCCACAATGTTGGATAAATGCCAGTTTTGTAGCTATAGTAGAATGGCTTGGCCAGAGCGCTGGCTGGTTCCAGAGGACACATCTTTAGTACTATTGCCAAATTGTTGTCACAGCCCATACCCTTCACAATATTCTGAGACTCCAAATATTTATTGGTATCACATGGAGTCAATTAAATCACCTGAAGACTAGCATCAATGATGCTGGGAACTTCCAGAAGAGGATCAGATGCATCATCCACTCGATACTTCTAGTTGAAGGTTGTTGCAAATGCTTCAGTGTAATCATATGATATGCTGGACTCCCCCATCATTGATGATGGTAATGTTTGTGGTGCCTCCTGCTCCAGTGAGTTGTTTAATTGTCCACCACCATTTACAATTGGATATGTTACAATACATTGCTTGTGGAATCACTTAGCTCTGTATATCACTTGTTACTTATGCTCTTTGAATGCAAGTGTTCCCTTATTGTAGTTTCACCAGGTTGATACCTCATTTTTAGGAATGCCTGGTGCTACTCCTGCCATGCCTTCTGCACTGTTCATTGAAATGGAGTGATCACCATGATGCTAATGGTAGACTAGGGGATATGCTGGATCATGAGGGTTTCCCTAATGCATCTGTACTTATATGCCACAGACAGTTAGATCTATGACAGGCAGATTAGTGAGAATGAGGTAAGGTATGTTTTCACTCTTGTTAGTTCTCTCACCACCTGCTGTAGACCCAGTCTAGCAGCCACGTCCTTGAGGACCCGACCGGCTTGATCATTAGTGCTGCTGCTGAAGCATTCTTGGAGATGGGCATTGAAACCCCCCCCCCCTCCCTGAGGATATTCTGTGCCTTTGCCACCCTCAGTGCTTCCTGCAGATGGTTTTCAACATAGAGGAGTATTGGTTCATCAGCCATGGTGGTGAGATAGTGGATGTAGATATGTTGTAATCAGCAGCCTATGTTGGATTTGATACCATGAGACTTCATGGGGGCTCATGGAGTTGATAACTTTCAGGTCGATTTCTTCCGGTCATATATCAATGTGCCACGACCTCTGCTGGGTCTGCCCTGCTGGTGGATAGTGATGGTATTGTGTGAGCCGTTGTGTGTAAGGTATGATTCTGTGTGTATGATTATGCCAGTCTGTTGCTTGACTAATCTGTGAGACAACTCCCCCAACTTTGGCAATACCCCAGATGTTGGCAGGGAGGACTTTGCAGGGTTGACAGGACTGAGTTTAGTTGTTGTCTTTTACAATGCTTCAGTTGATGCAGGGAAACCACCAGTTGTAAGTTTCAATTCTTTCCCACCTGCTCCCATGTCTATGGTTTAGCTGAAATCATATTCACTCTGATACATGCATTGCAGATCTGATGCTGCCAAAAATTGCTTCATTAATTTGAGATCTCTGTCACAGGCTTTTGTTTCACCTCCGTTAGCCCCACAAAGGGATGACTGAGGTGTTTGATTCAACTTTCTCCTTGTGGCAACAAGATTGTTTTAAGATCAACCAGCAGCTGTTTAAAAGCTTCAGGTGTTAGATAATCTGTTACGGTCCCAGCACTGGAAGTGTTTTTTTTCCCCATGAGCACCACTGTTTCTTAGAAGGAACAGACCTTCCATTGTAATGTGTTTCAATGGGTGAGGCTGGCCATTTGACTAAGCAGTTTTCGTCTCAGTGGAGCAGTTGACTGCAGCAATGAAAACCTGCTGTTTAACTGGCAGCCACTTCAACAGTGGCAGGACAGGCACAGGCACATACACAAACTAAGTATGTAATCGAGTCCTTATCCTAATGTATTTCTGCCATTGTAACACCAGCAACAACGACATAAAACAGTTGTTTGATTAGATATACAAACAGTAAGCTAATGATTTATTAAAGATTGCATTATACAGGGAACAACAGGAGGATTATAAGCAATCATTTAAACATTGAAATTGATTTGCCTTAAGAGCAGCTATAATGCTGTTTGGGTTTTTCTAAGTTAAATATCCAACATCACTTACTGATGCAAGAACAGCTCATTGCATGAAACCATGGTGCTCATGGCCTAACACAATGTGGGAACATAGCAGGATGAAAGGTGGATTACCTGGAACTTTTAACCTGCTGCTGTTTTGCCTTTAAACAATCTGGTTGTTAAAAAGGAGAAGTTAGAGCAAAATCAAACACCCAAGTCTTTTTTCTGGGGCCAGGGGAGGGAAATCAAAGATGAAGGAAGAGCAATGAGACAATTTTTGGGAGCACTGTGAAAACAACATCAGATCAACATGGAGAGAGGAAAGTGCAAGACCAAGAATTACCTCACCTATATACCAAACATAAGAATAGGTGAGTTTTTTTAGCCCAAGAAGTTTACTAGAATAATTGTGTTTACATTTTGTTTCATACTATGAGGCAATTTAACCTCCAAATTTGGAGCTGCGACAGAGAGCGAAAATGCAAAGCATTTTGGCAAATATTCAAGTCCTATTCAAATATACGAGCATGTTTGTGTTTCTCCAGGCCATTGATGCCATGGTAACACACTTAGTCTATGACCTTTGTGCATTGCAAGTAATAAATTCTAACTGTTCCTCGAACAAAAGAGTACACAGGTTCTGACTTTATATGGGGAATATTTTAACTCCCTCCTCCAGGGAAAAACCAAATGGAAAGAGAGTTTGTATGAAATTAGTACACTGTTTCCACCCTGTGGCTTCTTTTTATAAATGCTTCTATTTTCACAGATGCTTGAGATGACCACCTGATCCTACCATGGTCATCCAAACCTAGCTCAATAAAAGCAGAAGAAGATGCCCTAGTCTTATTGTTGTGAGGCCAGAGAAGTAGAAGTGGGTCCGACAACTGAAATTTGGATTGTTGCTGCGCAAGTCTCCTGCAGGGAGCAGGAATTTGGAAAATGACCCAAAGTCATCCCTAGCAGCACACACTGGAGAGAGCAGTAGTCCTGATTCTAACTCATCAGCCACCCAATATGAAACCAAATTCTTCAGGAACATGTGCACAAACCTGAATTTCAAAAGCATTTAGCAAATATTGTTATAAAAAAAATAAACTATCAAGCAGAAGATAACCTCCTACATTGACTGGATTGCTCGTTGACATAAAATCCTGACATCTCATAAATTACTGTTGAACAACAAGACAGTTTCACATTAAACATATGATTTCATATTCAATTCCTAGCCTTTTTCAGTTTGGGATTCTAGAATGGTGAACTAGAAGAAGAAATAGATCTGTTTCAGATCAAAATAGTTTGTCAATTGAATGTCTATCACAGATTTTAATTCCAGTGGGGAGGTGGATTTGCTTGACAGATTAGTACTGCCCTGTGCCACTGTTTTAGCCACTCCTCTTTATTATCAGAGAAGCACAGGTAGGCTTTGTTTGCAGTGCAGATGTACTCTCTACTGTGAAAACATGGTGAGTGTGTTGAAGTGAAACAAATCAAACAGACTGCACCTGAAGCTTTAATTTTGGAACAGAGCCATCACAACGTGAAATGTTGAGAACTTTGTGCTTCTCTGCCTCTAAAAATACCTGTATATATTAAATAGTAATGTTTTTATCAAAATATAAACTTATTAATTTTTAATGTATTCCAGACTTGGTGAAGAAAACAACTTCAGACAGCATATCGTCTTATGCCTCTTGCTTTCCTAAAGCTTTAACTCATTAACGTTTGAGAACTAAGAGTTTCAGCTGTGTGGATGAAAAAAATTGAATGATGGAGATGTTCTGTGACTCATGCAGGCAACACCTGAAGAATTTTATGGAATTGATACGGAGGGCCTCAGAAAACCTCTTGCAGAAAATAAAAGATTTTTTTACATCAATACAATGCTGTTGCTGTCTGAAACGGAATAAACCTGAGTCAAACAGGTTTTACAAACCAGTTCTTCAACAACATGAGAAAGAAGCTGCGCAGCAGTTTTTGCAGCATGTCGAAGAAGGTAAGCTTGTGCCTACAATGCAACATTTCTTCCAAGCTAATCATATTTACATTATTATAGGCTTCACTTCCTGCCTTGGATTATGACTTAATTGTGGTATGGGTTTGTTTTCTTCTTTTCATGATGTTTTTATAATGTAAAGATTGCATTGCAGAAGCTTCATTGAGGACCATGTAATTTTTAGTCTTTTCAATAATATTATTTTTAATTATCATCATTTGTAGCACAATTTGTGAGTGTTTTAAATATTCACTTTGCACAACTTCATGTACTTGGAATATTAATACAATCTTAACAGTCTTACAGTAACAGTTGTGTAACAAGTTATTATATAGAATTTACTTTAGATGGATGGCATTGTTTAGAAAACAGCCTGCAGACAAAAATAGTTAGTAATTCACTATGGTACACTGCTCCATTAGCCAATGCTGTAACTATGGAATCATTCCAATCCTGTTAATACATTTGTAAATAGATATTTCTTAAAAAGCTAATGCTAGTCCATTTGATCCGGTTTAAATTTTTAGAATTATAGAATTCCTACAGGGCAGAAAAATGCCATTCAGACTCTGTACTGACCCTCTGCTGAGCATCCCATTCAGACCCACTCCCCATTCCATAACTCCACATTTCCCATGGCCAGTCCACCTGGCCTGCACGTCATTGGCAGAGCACCCGGAGGAAACCCTCGCAGACACGGGGAGAATGTGCAAACTCCACACAGACAGTCATCCGAGGCTGGAATTGAACCTGGATCCTTGGTGCTGTGAGGCAGCAAACAGTGCTAAGCACTCAACTGCCATGCAGCCCCGACTGATTCAGCCTTGAGCTATATTATTCTTGTAATTTTGTAAGGTAGGAGTCAATGGGTTCAAACCCATTATAAGCACGATGGACCAGAAATTGTTGCAATCATGAGTTTAGCAGTGAATATCTTTAGTTGGTCTTTATTACTCACCATTTATATCACACTCTGTTTATCCTTCAAGTTGCTGGAGTGTTGATTATTAACTGTGTAGAATAGGGGAGCAATGTAATTGTCCTGAGGCTTTGTGAATATTGTGCCCAGTGATCTATCACTTTGAACTATAAAAAGATATTTGGGGCAGGATTTTCTTTCTCTCAGACTAAGTGTGAAAGCAGGTTTAAAATAGGGAGAGGCTTCCAATCAGGGGTAGGCTAGTTTTCATGTGTAATTACATTCTTCTCATTACATATTCATGTCTGCGTAAAACACCAGTTTTTATGAGCAAAGTCTGTTTCTGTGCTGTATAACTCTATAACTCTACATGGGCAGAATGTTCTGCTACCCCTTCCACCTACACCTTTTGGTGACCATGTTTAAAAGACACTTAATGTTTCACACTCTGCAACCAGGAATATCATTCACTCTCTGCTCCTCACCTCCACCCACCTCTGGAGATGTCAGAGATCAGGCAAAGCAAATGGCACCACAATTTAGCAATGGCCCCCCTAAAAGCTGTCCAGGAGAGAAGGGAAGTTCCTTTCCCTATGGATAGTGAAACAGCTATCCTGAGTGACAAAGGCAGCCTGAACAGAGGTGGCTGCAGAGGTCAGAATCTATGAGCAACTTAAGAGAACCTACTTCAGTGCCACTAGACAATGAATGATCTGCTACATTCTGCCAGTATGCACCACTTTCTACTCAATGCGTCATGCTCCTATTGGTGTGAGGTAGCATTGCAAGAGGATGAGATTGGGTGTTGGCCATCTCCATCAGATGCTTCACAAGTAGTCAATATCTGCCACTTAAATGCAGCTACCTTTGTAGAATTACTGGCACCAGACTGGTACTGCCTTTCAAATATCTGCTAGAGTTGACACTTAAAACAGGAAAGGAGCTACAACACGCAGCAGCTCACACACCGTCAGATCGCTGAACATTCATCACAACTAGAAAAACATGCACGTTTGATAGCTTTTTACCAAAGGCTTCATGGGATAAAGACCCAGCTGCTCAAGATGGCAAATTGAATTGTGCCCTGTTTCAAGTACAGTCATGCTTGCCTGCCCTTGTCAGGTTTGTTTTCATCGGCCGGTGTGGTTGCCTCACTTGAGCAGGCTTGTTGGCCTGGTCAGACTTCACCCCTAACACTGTAAGCATTAAATGACAATAAACCAAACTACACATGGCTAATACTTCTTAGGAAGAGACTGCATACCTAACACAGTAAGTATTTGCACAGAGAAATACCTTGGTTATGAAGGAGCTAAGTAAATGAAGCAAGTTATATTGATCAGAGTCTGGAGGAGAAAGCCTACCCTAGCAGGTACACACCTCATATATATTGTCATGTTTATGAGTATATGCTTTGTATTTTTGGAGGACAGCGTTCCACCTGTAAAAGCAATTCCTGTGGGCTGGGTGTAAATGAATACTCATGACAGGTTGATGGATTCAAAGCAGGTTCCTGACCTTGATGGTTGGAATAGATGACCTGCCTATAAGATTCTGAAAACAAGCAAGCATAACTTTAACCTGCTGTTGGCAGATTGAATTTTGCCTCTTGCCCAATTAACTAACCTTGCCTGCCCTTCTAAAAGCTGTCTGGCAGGCCCGGAAAATGTCACACATGGAGTCAGGTCACAGATCAGGCACCAACTCACTGACATGAATTAGTCTTATCGTGTTCCCAGAACAAAAGTCAAAGAAGAAAGCAGAGTATAATCAAGTCCAACACAGTATACGCAGAAGAAGTGAAGGGATGGAAAAGTATAAGTGGATTAAGAGGTCAAAAATAAAGTTTCAGAAAAGAAAAGTTAACTCTGCTTTCTCTCCACAGGTGCTGCCAGATTTGTTGAGTTTCTCAAGCAATTTATGTTTTTGTTTCAGAATTCTAACATCCACAGTTCTTTGTTTAAGTCCAAAATTTAGGTATCTGCTTCCATTAAATTGCAGTCAGTAGAGTTTCAACAAATATTAAGCATTTCTACACTAATGCCTCATACTGCAATTTCAATCCTTATGTCTCCCCTAAAACAACTGTGTTGTCTCATTTGCCTCTCAACTTCAGAAAGTAAAATGATTGACAATGAATGTCTGGAAGCTTTGCGGACATTAGCTGCTTCTGAAAACCCAAGTCTACAGCAATCAGCTGCTCTCTATTACCTACATATCAGTGAACAGTGTAAGTACAGTATTTTAACAAAATTATTTTAAAAGCTATCCTACTAAGGGCACGGGAGTAGCTCAGTTGGCTAGATAATTAAGAGTGTGGTGCAGAATAAAGCTAACAGCTTGGACTCAGTCCTTTTCGAATATAATTGGGGAGCTGCCTCCTCACCTCACCCAAGGCTAATGGAGTGCCTGCCCTCAAGCTTTACATAGCCAATTGTCTGTCTCTAATGGAGAGAATTGCATTCACTCCTTTGAGGGTTCTGCCTCCATATTACTGACGAATTGACTTGATTTTATGGCATTACAACAGTTGATATCCGGAAGTCTAGAAATAGGTTTCAGATTACATTATATAGGCAGTTAGTTTTCTGAAGTATGCTCATTATCAAAGCTTGAGGTACAGTTTAGGATTCTGGAAAGATAACATTGATGATAAAAACAGAAAATTGCATCAGGAAAATGTAAAAGGAATGAGCAATTAAAGGATGGTAGCTGTATAGGTTGATAATATATATATCTGGCAGGATTGTTGAGATGACCCACAAGAGCTGAGCCACAGCTGAGCAGTGCCAGTGCTACCTCTAAGCTAGGAGAACTGGTTTCAAGTCCCACCAGCCCCAAAGGTAGTCTGAACATAACTACATAGAGGATTCTTGTGGTAATGTGCTAGTGTTCCTATCTCTGATCCAGGAGTCACTTATTTATTGGGCTTCCCTCATGTTGCATTGTTTTGGTTCTCCACCGGCCTTCCAATTCCACTTCTGCCATTACTAACCATTGGCAGCCACATATGCATCATGTGCTCCAATTCTCTTCATGCTCCACATAGCTCCATTTGTGCCAGGTACTACCCATCAAATAATCCACCAATGAGTGCCACCCTAAAAGCAAAACAGTCTGGTCTGATAAAAAAAATGATTATTATTCATTAGTCTATTACTTTTTCCAGTGAAGAATGAATTGCCTGATGAATACCTGGAGCCATATTGTGATTTGTTACGGTCCAATGATTTGGAAGTGCAGAGGAAGGCTTCTCTATCACTGGTCAATCTCTTAGTGGAGGGTAATGGTGAGTGGGCAACACATGTCTTTGCTTTTTAACATCATAATGTAGGAAAAAGCAAAACCAAGGAAGAGTTCTATCATCGTGATTAACTGTTGAGGAAAAAGATTCAGGAAGAATAGAGCAGTTTGATCATGTGGAAGGCAATAGAAAGAATGATGAGTTTGAGTAGAATAAAGAGGGGCCATTAGCCATGGATCACAGTTACAAAGAATTTGTGCTAGCATTCAAAAAGTCTCAGTCATTTTCCCTCTTCCCACAAATGATATATGCATTGTAAAATGTCCAATTCCTCATTCTGCCACTGGGCATAGTGAGAGTCAGGAACTATCCTTTATAGTAAAGTTCACTGACACTATAAAGAAATCAAAGCAGTTTTGTCATTATAACAAACAAAAATTTTTCTGCAATCTCTTTAAACTTGTCAGAATTTCAAAGATTTAGTATTAAATATTGTTGAAAGGAAAGACACGTTGCCAAAACTTTTTGTCTTGCACTCATCAGAACAGATGCAAGAATGCCAAATATGAAAACATTGCAACAATATACATTACTGGAGAAAAGCGTGTAGATTGTTTGGCTTGTTGTGTTGTCAACCAATCAACACTTTTTTTTTCCTGTGGTATATATTGCTGTAATCATTTGAAATTTGGGAATTTTGTGGTTGGCTTGATGAGTGCAAGACAAAAATCTTTAAAACCATCTTTATTTCAGCAATATACAAGCAAGATTCTGTTTGTCACGGAGCCAAACATAGAGTTTAAATATGGCAGCCTGTACCAGGCTTGGAACCAACAAAAATCTGGAAAATCCGGTCACAAGCCACATTAATGATGTAAGTTGTACTTTACCTAAATTTTAAAACGTTATTACTTTTTGAAGTACAATAGCACCTCTGTCTGATCTCTAACCAAGACCATACAAGATCCAAATGGTTTTATATCAGACTCAATCTTAAGACATCCCCAGTTTTCCATGTTGTGCCCAGAAATGGAGCACTCATACCACAAACAAGAGCGAAAGCAGCCACAATATCTCCCCATCCATCATAGGCTGAGTGACAATGAAAGAAGATGCTTGGCTTTTTAATTAGACAGAATATTCTTGAGTATCACCTGTTTTATCTCAAACTAAAAATTGGGTGAGGCACTCATTTCTTCTATTTAATTTCCTACTTCAGTGTTCAACTAATTCATCTAACACCTTTGTCACACTGCAACATTTGGCTGGATATATGTAAATATAAGCACCGACCTTTTTAACGTAATTGCTGGTTTTCAAGCAGGTTTATGCTACTAAAACAGAGGATGCTTTCCTATCCTTTGACAAGACCAATATAACATTAGAAGAAAGTTGTATTTATGATCTACGTTACATTTGCTCATCTGTTATTTCTACAGTGAACAAAGAGACAGTGGTACAGGTTGGATTGCTGGAGCCCATACTTGAGCTGCTTCGTTCAGGAGATGCCACTGTACAGTGCAACTCCTGTGCATGTGTGGCCACCTTAGCTACTTCGGGTATGTGTACAGAATAGGAATACTACTAACTGGTGCTGTTGAATAACTTAATTCAAACATTTATTGCTACTGTATGTACACAATCTTCCATTAGCAGAGTGAGTTTCACTTGCTGGCTGGATAGCAACTGAGAGATTCCTTGCTGCATCTTCCAAGGAAGGTCTTCCAGGTCTCCTGCTAACCAGCCAAGCAGAGAGTTCTGAGAACACTGGTGGGCTTTCTTCTGGAATGAGATTTCAATGGAGGGGGCACAAATTGTGTCCAATAGGAGCTGCCAGCCAATTAGACACTGTAGCAGCTTCTGTGCTCAGCAGTGCCATGTAGGAGCCTGGCTCCTGCCAGAAAACTAACCATGGAATTCAAGGATCCAGAAGCAACCTAATCTGATCTGTGTGGGTGGAGGGTAGATATCCAGTGATGCAACTGTCCAGAAAGGGGGCAGGGGGATCAGAGGCAAGCGCTATCAGCGAGCAATGCACTCTCCTTTGCCTATGACCTCAATCAGGCAGAGTGTTTTTGAGGGGACCAAACCTAGACACCCTTACCAACACCCCCATACACTCAGACTCCACACCATACCAATACCCATACCAACCCCCACACACTCACCAACACCCCCACACACCGTCACCAACACCCCCACCCACCCAGGCTTCACACCACACCAACACCCCTACACCAACCGCCACACATCCAAACCCCACACTACCACCAACACAACATCAACAACACCCCTACACCCACACCCATGCCTGCAACCACACCCACGCCCCCATATTGACATCCAGACCGACACCCTTATACTCCCACACCAACACCCGCACACTGACACACCCATGCAGACCCCCAAACCCCCACACCGACACCCACGCCCTGACCAACACTCTACACCATTACCCACACTCACACACCAATACCCACACTCCCAAACCAACACCTGCACCAACACCCTAAACCAACACACGCACCCCTGCGCCAACACCCTAAACCAACACACGCACCCCCACACCAACACCCACAACCCCACACCAACACCCTACACCAACACCCACACCCCCACACCAACACCCGCACCAACACCCACACCCCTGCACCAACACCCACACCCCCACGCCAACACCCGCACCAACACCCTACACCAACACACACACCCCTACACCAACACCCACACCCCTACACCAACACCCTACAACAACACCCTACACCAACACCCGCACCAACACCCACACCCCCACACCAACACC
>NC_063336.1:38784185-38785157 GCF_021869965.1 Rhincodon typus
ACCCACACCCCCACACCAACACCCTACCCCAACACCCACACCCCCACATCAACACCCTGCACAACACCCGCACCCCCACACCAACACCCTACACCAACACCCACAACCCCACACCAACACCCTGCACCAACACCCACACCCCCGCACCAACACCCTACACCAACACCCACATCCCCGCAACAATACCCTACACCAACACCCACCACTCCGCACCAACACCCTACACCGACACCCTACACCAACACCCACACCCCTGCACCAACACCCACACACCCGCACCAACACCCTACACCAATACCCGCACAAACACCCTACACCAACACACACACCGCCATACCAACACCCTACACCAACACACTCATCCCCACACCAACACACGCATCCCCACACCAACACCCACACCCCGACACCCACACCCGCACCAACACCCGCACCAACACCCTACACCAACACCCACATCCCCGCAACAATACCCTACACCAACACCCTACACCAACACCCACCACTCCGCACCAACACCCCCACCGACACCCTACACCGACACCCTACATCAATACCCGCACCCCCACTCCAACACCCTACACCAACACCCACACCAACACCCTACACCGACACCTACAGCCCCACGCCAACACCCTATGCCAACACCCACACCCCCACACCAACACCCACACCAACACCCTACACCAACACCTACACCCCCACACCAACACCCTATACCAACACCCTACACCAATACCCGCACCCCCGCACCAACACCCTACAACAACACCCTACATTAACACACGCACCCCCAGACCAACACCCTACGCCAACACCCTACAGCAACCCACACACCCCGCACCAACACCCTACGCCAACACCCTACACCAACACACTACGCCAACACCCAACACCAACACCCTACACCAACACCCACCACTCCGCACCAACACCCCCACCGACACCCTACACCGACACCCTACACCAACA
>NC_063336.1:38785257-38785555 GCF_021869965.1 Rhincodon typus
CGCAACCCCACACAAACACCCTACAGCAACACCGTACACCAACACCCACACAAACACAAGCACCCCCACAACAACACCCTACACCAACACCGCACCAACACCCAAAACCAACAACCTATACCAACACCCGCACCAACACCCTACACCAACACCCTACACCAACACCCTAAACCAACACCCTACACCAACACCCGACACCAACAGCCTACACCAACACACGCACCAACACCCGCACCCTCTACACTAACAGCCCTGCACCAACACCCGCACCAACAGACACAACCCCACACCAACACCC
>NC_063336.1:38785955-38835414 GCF_021869965.1 Rhincodon typus
ACACCCGCACCCCCACACCGACACCCTACACCCACACACACACACCCGCACCAACACCCTACACCAACTCCCACACCCCACACCAACACCCACACCCCCGCACCCACACCCCCGCACCCACACCCTACACCAACACCCTACACCCACACCCACACTCACACACCCTACGCCAACACCCTATACCAACACCAAACACCAACACCCAAACCAACACCCTACACCAACACCCGCACAAACACCCTACACCAACACACGCACCCCCACACCAACACCATACACCGACACACGCACCTCCACACCAACACCCACACCTCCACACCAACACCCACACCCCGGCACCAACACCCACACCCGCTCATCAACACCCACGTCCAGACTAACACCTGCAAGAGACGCTACACCCATACCCACACCCCCACACTAACACCCCCATACCAATTCTCCCACACCCAAACCTACACCAACAGACCCACACCAACACCCAACATCCATACCCACACCCCCACACCAACACACTACACCCACACCCCTACACCCACACACCTCCACACCCACACCTACTCTACCATTGACACCTCTGTACCCATGCCCTTGTACTAATCCTCACACCGCTGCACTGACATCAGCTAGCTGCTATAGTGTTTTTGCTGCCAGGAAGGCCACATGATGGCAGGACAGTTTGTTATTCCAACAGTGGGAGCCTGAAGCCCTCAAGTGACCCTTCAAAGGCTACTTTTTAAAACTATCTCCCACCGTTAACTGCCTCCCTTGGCCCTACGACTAGTGGTCTCCCCTGTGCACCTTCAGTTGATCCTTCCAATGACCAAGACATTTCCAATGCTGCCAACAAACATAACATTCAAGTTTCATTTCCTACCCCTTCACTAAGCTAGGCCAGCTCTCAGCTAATCCCCCTTTTAAGTTGAACCCATATGCCTGACTCAGGCAGGATTGCTGATATCAGCTAGTGTGGATATGTGTCTTGGGCAGGCTAGCAGACCATTGAGCCTTCATCCTTAACATTGTAAGCATTTAAGGACAAGTTGGCTGACTGCATATGGCTGAAATTTCTCATAAACTGATGAACATGGAGAGGCATCACCCCTAACTCTGCAAGTCAAGGCTTGGGAGTTGGAAGTGCAGATGGGTTTACGAGCTGACAGATTGAGGTTGTGAGCTCTGTAGCAACAATGCTTCCCCTCTACCCCTCCAGCATCACCATTACTCTGCTAGGTCTTCTCCACTTCCACTGCTTACCAAGGGGTCACAACAGTTTTCAATTGGACTCACAGTGGGAAAATGTTTGGGGAGCACTGGTGTAAGTTGTTAAGGACATGATTTTTTTTATCACTTGTTCATTGGATGCGGGCCAGCATTTATTGCCTATCCCAATTACCCACTTGCCCCTGAGAAGGTGGCAGTGAGCTGCCTTCTTGAACTGCCACATTTGGTGTAGGTACACCCACAATGATGTTAGGGAGTACCAAGATTTTGACCCAGTGACACTGAAGGAATGGCAATACAGTCCCAAGTCCAGAAGGTGAGTGGTATAGAGGAGAACTGATAGATGGTGGTGCTGCCATGGATCTGCTGCCATTCTCATTCTAAGTAGTAGTGGTTGTGGTGCTTTCTAAGGAGCCTTGGTGAATTTCTGCAACATACCTTGTAGATGGCACACGCTGCTGCTACATGCATTGATGGTGGAAGGAATGGATGCTTGTGGATGTGGTGCCAAACAAGCAGGCAGCTTTGTCTTGGATGGCATCAATTTTCTTGAGTGTTGTTGGAACTACACTCATCCAGGCAAGTGAGGAGTATTCCATCACACTCCTGGCTGACGCATAGAGGGTGGATTTGAGAGCCAGGAGATGAGTTACACTACAAGATTCTCAGCTTCTGTCCTGCTGTATAGCCACTGTATTTACATGGTGAGTCCATTTGAACTTCTGGTCAATGGTAGCCCCAAGAATGTTAATAGTAGGGGATTCAATCATGGTAAAGCCATTGAATGTCAAGGGGCACCAGTTAGATTCGCTTTTTTTATAGATGATTATTACTGGCACTTGTGTGGTATGAATGTTATTTTGCACTTGTCATCCCAAGCCTGGATATGGCCCAGGTCTTGTTGTATTTGAACGTGGACTGCTTCAGTGTCTGAGGAGTCACAATTGGCAATCACCACTGAACATCACCACTTCTGACCATATGATGGAGGGAAGGTCATTGCTGAAGTTGAAGTTGAAGATCATTGCACCTATGACACTATCCTGAGGAACTGCTCAGAGATATCCTGGAGCTGAGATGACCAGCAACCACAACCATTTTCCACGTTTCTAGGTAGGACTCAAAACAGTGGAGAGTTGTCGCCCTAACTCCCATTTACTTTAGCAATATCAGGGCTCCTTAATGACATATTCAGTCAAATGTGGCCTTGATGCCAAGGGCAGTCACTCTCACCTCCCCACTTGAGTTCAGTGGTTTGATCCATGCTTGAACCAAGGTTACAATGAGCTCAAGAACTAAGTGGCCCTGGTGGAACCCAAAATGAGTGTTAAAGGGCAGAGTATTGCTAAGCAAGCGATGCTTTGTAGCACTGTTGGTGGTCCCTTTCTTTACTGATGTTGAAAAACAGACTGAGGCAGTAATTTTCCAGGTTGGATTTGTCCTGTTTTCATGTATATACCTGTGCAATTCTTCACATTGTCGTGTAGATGTCAGTGTTGAAGCTATACTGGAAAAGTTTGACTGGGTGTATGGCAAGTTCTGGAGCACAAGTCTTTTGTACTATTGCTGAACATTGTCAGAGCTCATAGCCTTTTGAATATCCTATGCCGTCAAATGGTTCCTTACTATCACATGAAGTAAATCAATTTGTTGAAGACTAACATCTGTGATGCTTGGGACCATTGGAGGAGACTGATATTGATTAGGACTCAGCAATTCTGGCTGAAAATTGTTGCAAATGCTTCAGGCTTACTTTTTGCACTGATGCACTGGACCTCCACATTATTGGGGATATTTGTGGAGCCCTGTTTAATAGCTTCATCAGGTTGACACCTCATTTTTAGGTATGGCTGTACTGCTCCTGGCATGATCTCTTGCAGTCTTCCTTGAACTAGGTTCAATCCCCTGGCTGCATGTTAATGGTAACAAGGAGGATATGTTGGGCCATGGGGTTTCAGAGTACAATTCTGTTCCTACTGATGGCCCACAGCACCTCATGGATGCCCAGTCTTGAGGTACTTATTTGTTTGAAGTCTATCCCATTTTGGACAGTGTTGGTGCAACTCATAGTCAATATTCTCAATGAGAAGGCAGACTTGACCAGCTCAATCAGTAATGCTGCTGCCAAGCCACTATTGGTGATAGCCATTGAATTCCCTCATCCAGAGTACATTGTGTGCCCTTGTCACCCTCAATGCATCCTACAAGTGCCATGAATAATGGAGTAGAACTAATTCATCAGCCAAAAAGGAATGCTATATGGTAATCAGCAAGAGGTTTCCTTGCTCATGTTCGACCTGATACCATGAGATTTCATGGGGTCTGAAGTCAATGTCAAGGACTCCAGGGGCAACTCCTTCCTGACTGTGTACCACTGTGCCACTGCCTCTGCTGGATCTATTCCAGTGGAATAGGGCTACTGATGGTATTGTTTGGGATTAGTCATACTTACAGAATCATACCCAACAGACAATGTCAGGGATAGTAGGAACTGCAGATGCTGGAGAATCTGAGATAACAAGGTGTAGAGCTGGATGAACACAGCAGGCCAAGCAGCATGAGAGGAGCAGGAAAGCTAACATTTCGGGCCTAGATCCTTCAGGCTGTTCCTTGACCAGTCAGTGGGACAGTTCTCCCAAAGATGGCAGACTATGTATAAACAAGACTTCTCATGAACTGATGAATGTGGAATGGCTTCAGCCCTAACATTGTAACTGTTTGTGCACATAATCAGCTCTTTTTCTGAGGAAGCCATGTTGGTCAACATGTTTGTACTCGCCAGAGTTCGAGAAAGATACGGACTTCACCAGGTAGATGTCTCAAAAACAGTTAGTTTGTAACCAGAGCGTAACTCCAATTGGCCTGTGGTAATAATAATATTCAAGACCATGCTAATTAATGCAGAAGAGATTCCCACCAATTGTGATCAGGAAACCTTACCTGCCTGAAATGTTCTGAGAATGTAATAACCATGGGAATGTGACATTTTTCCTGCTGCCCCAGTTAAGATTCTTCCACCCTCCCTCTCCCACCCCAACCCTTTTTAAAGCTTTGGCACGCTCAGAAGATTCTGCCATTTCAACAATTTGTGCACAGAGACCAATAAAGAACATACCTATCACAAAAATTACAACTGACAGGAAGACAAAACGTGGTCCATTACCACACCAGGTTCTGCCCTGGATGCCATAGCAGTCTGGAGTAACCTGATTCATGTTATTCTGCTTAACTCTTCAGTCAGAAAGCATTTTTTTGTAAATGATAACAAACCAAGGCATGAGTTGAAATGTTTTATCACTTTGAAATTCTGAGAGTTGGCTTGTAATCAAGCCCCACATCTTTCAGGATTATTACCAGTGAATAAGTTAATTCCTCTAAATGCTAAAACATCATCAGTTTGTATGTTGAGACCCCTCTTGAATTCTATTAATACCATGTGCTATTGTGTTAACTTGTTAAAGTTATGTTAACTAGTTCCTGTTTACTGATTATTACTCTTCTTTACTGTTTACCCTTCAGTTTTAAGAAGAAATGCCATTGCCTCTGAAGGGGGAATTAAACCTCTCTTAGGTCTTGCAAAGTCATATGATCCCAGAGTGCAGCAAAATGCAGCAGGTGCCATTCTCAACCTTACAAAATCAGGTAAGTTTTGACATGTTCGGTTTAAACATTGGAAAATCATGGCATTCACCTTCTTATGTAGTGTGTCTTCTATAAAATGTATATAAGTGTTGCAGAATTGGACTTAACAGATATATATAGCCTACACCCTGAACCCTGTTAAGTAAACTGAAATAAAGACAAACTCTTCAACATGGAAATCATAGCACTGACTGCCTTCCTGTTTTACTTTTCTGTCATTTCTTTAATGAACAACGTTAAATCACATTTATATAATACGCCTAGCACAGAAAAGTGTCCCAAGTTACTTCAGAGAAGGTTAAGCAGACAAGAACTGACATTAAGCCGAAGAAGGAAATATTAGGGAGGTGACGAAGAGCTTGATGGAATAGATAGCTTTTAAGGAGGGTTTTAAATGGAAGAGAAAGGTTGACAGTTTTATAGAAGGAATTTGAGAGCTTAGGACCTAAACGATTGAAAGCACAGCCACCAATGGTGTAAAGGGAGTAAGGGATGCACAAGAAATATGAATTGAAAAAATACTCAGTTTTTGCATGGCTGAAGCCATTCTTAAAAATTCATTCATGGAATGTGGGCTTTGCCCATTCATTGCCCATTGTAATTGTCTTTGAGAAGGTGATGGTGAGCTGCCTTCTAGAACCATTTGGCAGAGGTGCACCCACAATGTTGTTCGTGAAGGAATTGAAATATGGATGTAAGTTTTAAATTTAACACATTAATGAAGATGTGCCACAATAGCTTAGGAGGTTGCAGTAGCAGTTTTTTATGATGCAAAGGATATGACATTTGAAGCTCAGTTTAGGGTCAGTCAGGACTTTGAAGTTCTAAATAGTTGGCTTCAACCTGCAGACAGGTTCATTACTAGTAACAACTCACAAATGCTTTAAAATTTTCTTTTCAAGAAAAGACTCAACATTTGCTGTGTAAGGAGGGAGCTCTGCCTGTTCTGATCCTACACCTACAATCCCCTGACTCCGAAGTCCAGGTAAACAGTCAACAATGCTCTCTCATTTACTATTGAAATATCTACATAAGAGACTTGCAGAGTGATGCTTTATAAGCAAATGAAAAATGGTGTGAATCTCCATTCTTTAATCCACCATTCATTGTGGAGGACTAGTTCTTTAAAGCAACTCTTCAAAATAGGCAGCTACTAACATCCCAAGCAGTGAGTATTAGGGAGTTTGTCTTCTATTGTAGTGCTGGAGGTTTCTGGAGGCTAGCAATATCCAAATTGTTTCACTGTTCTTTGTCTATCATCACTCATGACAAACAGTTTTTCATTTATGCTGCTGTTGTGGGTTTTATTTTAGTGGTGTCTTCTGGGAGATCTTCTGTTGACTTTATTAGTGATATTGGAGCCTACTGGTAAAAATATGGCTCCAGTGTGATCGCCGAATTGTAAGATGTTATTTATGCAGAGACTGCAGGTGTAATTAGGTGACTGAATAATGTTAGTACAGTGCATACTGTTAAGTTAGTGGGCACATTTGTGGATTCAAGCACCACAATGGGAAGTTGAACTCAGCTAACTAAATCAACTTGGAATAAGAAGCAACAACCAGTCATTGACAACAGTCTTAAAGTTTTCAGATTTTTGTTAAAACTTAAGTGGTTGACTAATATTGTTTGGAGAAAGAAATCTGCCATGCTTATGTGGTCTGGTCTATACATGACCCCAGACCTGCGGCAATGTGGCTGATGTAAATCTTCTTTGAAATATCCCAGCAAGATATTGGGTTTTATCAAACTACTTCAAAAAACATTCCATAAGAATAAAACAAGATTGATGGGTCACTCAGTATCAGTCTGAACAATGTCCTGCTTCCCTAATGCCTGCTAGTTATCAGCTCGTATCTGACAGCTATGGAGTTTTAAACGTGTTTGTCTACATTTCTTAGATTCAAAGCTCTGCTCTTCTACCCAACACCCACTTCGTGAATTCTAAATCAAATCTTTGGGATTGGTAGTGGATGTCGTAATTATTGAGCTATAAAACTGTAATCTATCTGAACCATTAAAAGAGGGAACTAGAGATCAAGTTGGCTTAGGAATTTTTTGAGAATATCATAATCATATCAGATTAGCAGTCTTGTAGGTTTGAATCAGTGATACAATGTGGCTCATCCTGATCTTGAAGTGCTATATTTCCACCATTATTAACTCTCTTATTTATTTCATTCGATCAGACATTTAAGATGGCAATAGCTCAATAGCTCTCACTGACAGCTTCTACAAACTATTTAATTTTGAGAATCAACCTCACGTCCCAAGGTGGTGGGGACTGACACCAAGCTACAGAGTTGGCTTTAAGTAACATTGCCATTGTGTGCACTTCTGGTGGTGTGCATTCTGTCATATGAAAGTGCATGTTAGAAGGACATTGCCTTTCAGACTGAGATACCTGGACTCACTTGCCTACACATCAAGCATCTTGTCTTTTGCACTGCCTGAACCAGCCCAGTCCAGTCCAACATTATTACTGCTTTCCCCAGCATTGAGGCCTCAGGCTGAGTGAATGTAGGGACATTCACACAGTTCATTACTCCTCCAATCAGAGGCCATTTCTCTTTGGTGTTTTTTGCTCAGTGAGTTGAACTTTTCAGCCACAATTTCCAAAGAAGATCTCTGATTGGAGGACCACCCTGCAGTACTGACAAAGCAGGTCATTGGCTGGACAGGACCCTTCTGCAGGCCACAATATTTTCCTCGGTCACTTTTTGGATAAGGCTGCTCTAGACCATATAGTCCTCTTCAATGGAAATTTGCATTTATATCTCTAAACTGCATTATTTTTTCCTGACTTTGGGTTCAAGGTTTGCAAATTCTTTCAAAGCAACTGAAATGTGCCACACCTTTAGAGAAGTTCAATTTCATGCTTGAGAAGTAAGTTTCATATTGGCGTAAAACAGAGAAACAAGTTTAATCCAGCTACAGTGTGGCAAGCATATATGGCAAAGAAAAAAACTTGTTAGTAATTGGAGGCAAGATCAGAAGTCAGACTACACCAGTTTATAGACCAACAGGTTTATTTGAAATCACAAATTTTCTGAGCACTATCCCTTCACCTGACGAAGGGGCAATACTCTGAAAGCTTGTGATTTCAAATAAACCTGCTAGACCATAACCTGGTGTCATCTGACTTCTGACCTTGTCCACCCCAGTCCAACACCGGCACCTCCACATCATAATTTGAGGCAAACTGGGATATAAACATCCTTGTGCAGGAGATTTTGAAGGAGTGGTACAATTTGTTTAAGAATGGGGAACCAGGTTACAATAAATCCAAAGAGACAGATGTGAATGAAGAAACAGCATTCGCAAAGTTTTGCAAATTATTACATTGCATAGCATTTACAGCACAGTAATTGGTCATTTGGTCCATTAATTCCATGCCAGTGTTTATGCTCCACGAAAGCCTTTGTTCACTTTGCTTTCATTTAGATCCACCAACATAACCTTCCATTCTTTGCTCCCTTAAGTGCTTACTTAACTTCCTCTTCAATATAGTTTTTACCTTTCCTAGAATTAACCATTACACACATTGTTCTTTTCACAATGTGGAGCTAGAACTGTACTCTGTACTTTAACTGTGGCCTAATTAAGAATCTATGCATCTACAAAATGAGATCTAAGGCTTTGTTTATTTTTCTTGCAAACTTTATTGGATTTTGTGTCTTATCCTTGGTTCCCTTTGGTGTCTGTATCTCATTCTAAGGAATTTGTGAACATGGAATGAATATTTTAAAATTGAGGTATTGCCAGACATAGGTCCAATCAGGAAAGGATTCAAAGAGTCATGTCTTGGGTAGCGAAGTTATGGCTGCAGTTTGCAGCAACAGATAGACTGAGGTGGAGACTAAGGTGGCAAATACTTTCAGAGACGTAGGTAAAATGTTTTTAGGAGGGAGAGCATATGTGGTGGAATTTTCCCGTTTGCAATTAAGATGTGGCAATGAGTGAGTTCCATGGCCCAGAGAGAATTTTCTCTCATAATTTTCCACTTTCCACCTCATTGATTCTGCAGCTGTGGTGTTGGACTGTGTTTCTGGGAGAATCACTGACAAGAGAGGTGGAGGAGCTTGCCAATGCTGGGACCATCCACCTTAGACACCTTTGGTTCCACATTAAAAGCCCAGCTGCACTCCACTGCAGATGTTGTAAGCCAGGAACAACAAGTCCCACGCCACAGAAAATGTTGCAGAGGAAGGGCAATGTAGCTCCCTACTTCCAAGACCAGGATCTGTAGGTGTGGGTGGACAGCGCAGTGGAGAGTTAGGCAGAACTTTATTTTGCAAACTGCCGAAGGAAAACATCAACAGACCCTGCCAGCCTGGTTAAAAATTGCAGGTTGAGTCAGTGCTGTGTCCCGAGTTAGAAAGGATACCCAGTAGTGTAGAGAGAAAATAATTTATCTCCCATGCTCCGCAGTGGTAAGTTCCACTATTTTCTGTTTGCTACCTCAAACGCACAGCAATCACTCATTCTATTACTACCACTCATTATCGAATATCCCTCATTATCGAATGCACCATGTTCACTCTTGCTCTAACCCACCTCATCCTCCAAAGCTACTAACCATCTTGCCCTCTGCGCGACTTCCTCACTCACTTCTCCGGCTCATACATGATCACTAACTGCTCTTGTATCCTTTTCCAGCATTCTCAGTCTCACTCTATGTTGCACTGCAGGATAAACTGGGCTGAGAATTTTGGTGGTGAGGGGGATGTGCAGAGGTATGTGATGACAGATATCAGGCTCCTCACTGAGGAGGAAATTCTGGCTTTACCAAGGAAAAGGAAGACCATGTGAGGGTGGGGAGACATCACTAGGCAACAACTCACTGAACTTCATTGTAATGTGCTGTGCTGCTCTCCCATTATCACAAGTGCAAACTTATTCTTATCCATTCAGTTTTGACCCATCTTCTACAATTCATTCCCTCTCTTCTCCTTTCTAGGCACTCGGGGAACCTCTGTTAAGAAGAGCTTAGTGTCAGAGACCGTCAGGTATCACCTTCACCTCTAGTGTGGAATGCGCTGAATACTCAGAGGATACACCTACAGGGTGGTCAGTGGCAGCCTCCATCAGCTCAGAAACTTGCACCTCAGTGGGTATACTGTTGAGTTTAGATTCAGGAGCACAATCTGGTGAGCATGTCACTGACGTGTATCCATAACCAGTGGAGGGAGAAATGGCCAAAAGACTATGACACTCAGAGAACCAGGCACCTGCTAAGCACCAGTCAGAGGGCATACCCCTGTTCTCAGCCATTAGTGACTTTGTCAAATTTGACAGGAAAGTCAGGCAAGTTTGCCAGAGCCAGTTGGTAAGCTGGAACGAAAGGTGGAGGAGCCCACACATGTTATCAGTTTTGCTCTGGCTCCAATATATGTGAGGCTGCCTTTACAGACTGGTCAGCAACCACCATGTAGATCCAGCACAGAAGAGCACACAATGTTTGCCAGATATGCAAAAGAACCTGCACACCTTTGCTTTAGCCATGGGTGTTGAGCATCATTGGCAAGGCAGAAGTGGACAAGAGATCTTGACTTCACTCCAGGTTTACTTTCCTCTCAGGGAGACAAGATGGTGCCAGTATGCACCCTCAGACACCCCAGAAGTGTCTGCTGAGGTCACTGCAGTGGTGTACAGCCCCTCCAGCTCTTTCCTGCCTGGGACCCCAAAGCCCACAGAAGTACAAGCTGAGGAGAGTGAGCCTATATCCAGGCAGGAGACTTTCAGCAGGCTCTGGGACCTTAGGGCACAAAGGCACCAGGAGATAACCACCTAAGCCAGGCACAGAACAAGCTCTTTCCACTTAGACATGGTGAGAGGCAGATGAAGAAGAAAAGGTACTGAGGCACAGAGGTGGCACATGCACTACATCACAGTAAATAACAAATCACTTCCGTATATATATTTCCACATGTACTGTTAAAATGCCTACTGTAGTATAATTTTCACTGTTGGACGCAATTAAGTCCATGTGAAAGATGAGCAGACTCTCCAGAAGCCCTAACAGTCTACACACACTCTTGTTCATTGTAACATTACCAACACAGAAGGATTTACAGGAGATTCCTCAGGATTCCTGCAAAACTAGTGACTGTCATGTATGAGTTGACGGAACAACACTCAGATATCATTTCCTGATGGATATCTCAAGAATTACCTAAACTCAGCACTATGCTATGTCACTGCACTGTCTCACTGCTGCATTTTCCCAATCGATCATGTACGGCAGGATAGGTTTTGATACTGTAAAATGGGATAACCCAATGATATCATGTATACAATCACATGGAAAATGAGGCATGTATTCAACAAAAAAGGTTGAGGACTACAAAAATAACAAAATCCACAAATACAACAGGGTCGACATGTCCTTTGCACTAAGCAGGGGCTGCTTGCCAGATTGGCAACATAATCACAAACAGTTCAACAAAATCCGAATCCAATTGATTCATCTTGGAAGCAGGTTGTAATAAGATTGTCTGTGGCCTCTTGCGTCCTACAATTCATTGCTATGTCATGCCCTCTTGGACAATCCTCCTAATCAATATCCTCTTTCTCAGCCTTATCTTCACCTTCGGAAGATTGCTGTCTATCCCCCGTTTCATCTGCATCCAGGATGCCCCTGCAACAGTCTGCAACTGAGCACTAAAGATCTTTTACTTTAAGAAAGCAGTGTGACCACACAAGGCTGGCAACTTGTAAGTCAATGCTGAAATTGTGTGCACTATGAAGCACTCAGAGCTGGCAGCCTCCAAGTAAATTCAATAAATGTTAAGAAAACAAGCTAAGAGTGATAAGATGAATGTCTCCATGTCAGCACGAAAGCATCCTGCACAGACGCATGTGTGTCCGTACATGCAAAATGACCTGGCAAAAACGTGCAAGCCACAGGTGCGTACCAGCTCAAAAATAAAGTGGTTGAAGGTCTGAGACGGGTCTGAGTTGGTCAGGTTGCAAGTATGGTGACATGGTGATGATATGGGGTGACTTTCTGGAGCAGAGTTGCATTGATGAAGGTTTGAAGAAGATGGTGGCCAGGCACACGAATTCAGCATTGACATACAAGTTGCCAGCCTTGTGTGGTCACACTACTTTCTTAAAGTAAAAGATTTTTAGTGCTAAGTTACAGAATGTTCCTGGGGCATCCTGGATGCAGATGAAACGGGAGATAGACAGCAACCTTCCGAAGGTGAAAATAAGGCTGAGGGAGAGGATATTGATTAGGAGGACTGTTCCGAAGATGCAGTAGCATGATGCTGGGACAAGCAGTTGACAAACTGCAGCCAGCCTATTGGGAATTTGTGCCGTCTAGTGCAGGGGAGGAGACTGGAGAGTAGAATGTAAATCAGGTGAATTGGGGTTTTAATGTGATGCAAACATATGAAAATAAGGAAGCTGCCACTCAAGGGCAAGATTCTGAATTGCCATTTAAAACTTGCAGGAAAAATCTTTCTCAATGCGAGATCCTGATTCTTTTTTTCATTCCCTAACTTTAACCCTTTTCTTTCACTTTGTTCACCATTACTCTCAAGGGAGGAGGGTAGTTCTGCCCATGGGGTTGGAAGCATGTTAACATTCAGGTTCAGCTTGCGTATGTAGCAAGGGAGGGGTGTGGAACTATTAGCTATTGAAAAGAATTTGTGGCAGAGGCTGAAGCCAATGGTTTTAGAGTTCAAATGCTTAATTTGTAGAAATTTCAGTTCATACAACATGACTGTCAGAAGATAAATGTGACAAGTTACAGACAGTACAGAAGTTAAGAGACTAGTTACAGCCTAAGGATGCAAAGTAGGCCACCCAGAGAGTAGTGAGCCTGTGGAATTTTCTGCTATAGAAGGTGGTTGAGAACAAAACATTTAATGTTTTCAAGAAGGAATTAGATTTAATTCTTAGAGTTATAGCGATTAAAGGGTATAGGGAGGAAGCAGAAACGGGATATTGTGTTGGATAATCAGCCATGATCATGTTGAATATTGAATGGGTTCAGAAAAGATTTACAAGGATGTTGCTGGGATTGGAAGGTTCGAGCTATAGGGAGAGGTTGAATAGGCTGGGGCTTTTATGCCTGGAGCGTCAGAGGCTGAGGGGTGGCAGAGGCAGAGGCTTAGAGGTTTATAAAATCATGAGGGCATGGACAGGGTAAGTAGCCAAGGTCTTTTCCCCAGGGTAGGGGAGTCTAAAACTAGAGGGCATAGGTTTAAGGTGAGAGTGAAAAGTTTAAAAGGGAATTAAGGGGCAATGTTTTCACGCACAGGGTGGTGCGTGTATGGAACAAACTGCTAGAGGGTGTGGTGGAGGCTGGTACAATTACATCATTTAAAAGGCATCTGGGTGGGTATATGAATAGGAACGGTTCAGAGGGATATGAACCAAATGCGACTAGATCAATTTAGGATATCTGGTTGTCATGAATGAGTTGGACCGAAGGGTCTATTTCCATGTTATATGATCCTACTACTCTATGAATAGTGAAGCAGGCTTAAAGGGCTGAATGGCCCACTCCTGTTCCTATATTCTATGTTTCTGTGAAGGTGAGGTAGAGCTGGATGTAGTCACTGGTTGGATTGTATTGGTTCAAGAAGGCAGCTCACCATTACATTCTCAAGAATAGTTAAGAATGGGGAACAAATGCCACCTTTTGCAGCAACGTCCACATTCCATGAAATAATTTATTTTTAAAAGCCAGCAGAATTTGAAATAGTGTCTTTGGATAATATCACCCAAGGAGCAGGAGGCAGATGATAAATAAGACAAGCCAAAGAATGTTCTTAATGGACTCCATGGTAATGATGTGCCTTGGAGGAGAATGGAATAACTAGTTGTGTTCAAGACAATAGAAAAAGAATGAGAATGCATGGATCACTCTGGCCCCAGTCATTAGGATATCATTGGTGATTTTGATGAGGGTGATTTCCAGCCGTGGAATCCAGACGAGCTTGGTTCAAACATGGATTCACGAGAGAGGCGGGCTTGGACTTGGCAGGTGACAACACAATCACGGAAAGAAGAATAGAGATGAGATGGTAAGTGGTAAGGGCATAGGCATCAAGAGTAGGATTGTTAAGGAGCTGATCAATGCAGACTTGAATCTGAGCAAACAGTACATGAGGAAAAGTTCCAGGATTATAATCCAGCAACATTGAGGTAAGCTTTGTATGGTCAGGACGGGGATTTCACATCTAGAGTAAGACACAACCTGAGTGAGTATACAGTTCGGGGATTTTGGAGGCAGCAGGGGAATTTGGTGCAGAGGAGAAGTCTTTTACTTGCTATCTTGGTTCATAGTTTGTAAGGTGTTTTTACAGGATAAATTGAAGCCAAGGATCAGGGGCCCAGCACAAAGGAGTGACATCACAGGTAAACCATAAATTCATTGATAGCTACCATTCTGACTATTATAGGTTACTTTCAGATTGAAAGTAAATAGGGTAATATTTACAGGTTACAAACTAAAAGACACGTAGGAATTTTTTAAAATTCAAATTAAGAACTAAGTAAATAAAATAGAGATACTGAGCCAGACGATGTGTTGTAACTGCATGATGTGAAGGCTGGTTCGTAGTGACCACAGCTTACCAAGTAAAGTACTAAGTAAAGCTCAGCAGTACTAAGTACTGCTGAGCTTTTCCAGCAATTTTGTTTTTACAGCTTACTAAGTGTTGGTTGGTTAAAGAACTCCAGCTTAGAGTTGTTGAACTGGAGTTTGACCTTTCAACGCTACAACACATCAGGGTAGTGGGGAGCTACTTGCTGCTATGCTTCAGGAGGCAATTAAACCCCTTAAATTAACTGTGTCGAATTCGGTCAGTGGTGAGGGACAGGAGGATGTGACTATGAGTGAGGCAAGTAGAGGAATCCAGGAGGTAATGCTGAAGGAGCCTCTGTCCTTGTCTAACAGGTTCAAGATTCTTGCTCCCTATGTGGATGAGAGTAGGGGCTGTAGCGAGAATGAACAAATGAGACATTCATGAAGGGGGAGAAAATAGAAATGTAGTTGTAATCGGGCATAGTGTAGTCAATGAAATAGGCACTGTTCTCTGTGGCCAGGGTTGAGAGTCCCTGGTGCCCAGGCTCAGGATATCTCATCTAGGCTACAGAGGAAGTTAGATCAAGCTATCATGGTCCACGAAGGTGCCAACAACGTAGGTACCAACAACGTAGGTAGAGAGGAAAGAGATTCTGCTGCGGGAATATGAGCTGGTAGGGGCCAAATTAAAAAGCAGAACCAAAAAGGTATTAATTTCCAGATTACTACCTGAACCATAAGGTCCAGGGTCAACAAGATTAAAGAGGTAAAGGTGTGGCTCAAAGATTAGTGTGAGAAAATGATTTTGAATTCATGGGACATTAGCACCAGTACTGGGGAAGGATGGAGTTGTTCCAATGAGACAGGCTACACCTGAATCATGCATAATTCTCTGTGTTTGTGTGTGTGTTGGTGGACCAGGGTGAGAGGTTCAATATGCAGATGGTCTGGGAAAATCAGGTTGGTGACACATCCCAAGAAAAGGAATTTGTGGAATGTCTATGAGATTTTATTTGGAACATTTTGTGGTAGAGTTCACTAGGGAACGGGCAGTTCTGGATTTGGTAATGTATAATGAGACAGATTTGATTAGGGAGCTTAACGTGAACGTACTCAAAGGTGAAGGACAGTGACCATAATATGATAGAATTCACCCTGCAGTTTGAAAGGCCGAAGGCGTAATCAGATTTAATGGTATTATAATTGAGTAAAGGTAACTACAAAGACATGAGGGAGGAACTGGCCAGAGTTAATTGGAAGGAGAGGGAAGCAGGGAAGATGGCAGCAGCAATGGCAGAATTTCTGGGGTAGTTTGGCGGGAATCAAGGGAAGGTCATGCTTGTTAGAATTCTTTGAGGAGGTAATGAGCAAGTTAGACAAAAGAGAGCCAGTGGATGTGATCTATTTGGATTTTGAAAAGGCCTTTGACGAGGTGCCACATAGGAGGCTGCCAAATAGAGTAAGAGCCTGTGGTTTTAGGGGCAAGATACCGGCATGGATGGAGAATTGACTGACTGGCAGAAGGCAGAGAGTGGGGATAAAGAGGTCTTTTTCAGGATGGCAGCCTGTGACTAATGGAGAATGCTGGGGTGAACTTTGGGAGCACAACTATTCATTTTATACATTAACCATCTGGATGAAGGAACTGAGGGCATTGTTGCTAAGTTTGCAGATGAGACAAAGATAGATGGAGAGACAGGTAGTGCTGAGGAAGCTGAAAGGCTGAAGAGGGACTTGGACAGGCTAGGAGAATTGGCAAAGAAGTGGCAGATGGAATACAATGTGGAAAATTGTGAGGTTATGCACTTTGGTAGGAAGAATAAAGGTGTAGACGATGTTTTAAATGGGGAAAGGCTTCAGAAATCTAAAATTCAAAGGGACTTGGCAATCCTAATTCAGGATTCTCTTAAGGCTAACATGCAAGTTCAGTTGGCATTTAGGAAGGCAAATGCAATGTTAGCATCCATTTCAAGAGGGCTAGAATACAAGAGCAGAGATGTACTGCTGAGGCTGTATAAGTCTCTGGTCAGACGGCATTGGGAATATTGTGAGTAGTTTGAGCCCCGTATCGAAGGAAGGATGTGCTGGCACTGGAGAGGATGCAGAGGAGATTTACAAGAATAATCCTGGGGATGAAGGGCTTGCATATGAGGAATTGTCAAGGATTCTGGGTAGAGTTTAGAAGGACGAGGGAGATCTCATGGAAATTTACAGGATACTGAGAGGCCAGGATAGAGTTGACATGGACAAGATGGTTCCAGTAGTAGAAGAGACCAGGACCCAAATGCAGAGCCTCAGAGTGAAGGAGTAAATCTGAGATGAAGGGCAGTTAATTTGTGGAACTCAATGCTACAGAGGGCTGTGGAGGCCAAATCATTGAGTATATTTAAGACAGAGATAGATTGGTTCTTGATTGGTATGGGGTTCAAGGGGTACAGGAAGAAGACAGGGTAATGGGGTTGGGAAATATATCAGCCATGATCAAATGGCAGCCCTGACTCGATAAGCTGAATGGCCTAATTCTGTTCCTATATCTTATGGTCATAAGGAAAGGCAATATAGCTCCAAGTGAGGATGTTATGTGATTTTCAGGAAATCTTACAGGTGGTGGAGCTCCCATGCATTTGCTTCCCTTGTCCATCTAAACAGTAGAGATCAAGGATTTGAAAGACACTGTGAAAGGAACATTGCTGAAGTACTGCAGTGCACCTTGTAGGTAGCACAACATTGCTCTCACTATGTGTAGTGGTGAAGGATGTGAATGACTGATGTGGTGGAGGCAATCAAACAGACTGCTTGAATGAGAGTTATTGTCTTTGAGAATTGTTATTGAATCTACTTGTTTGGGAATGTAGAAAATCAGATCAGCCATGATCTCCTTAAATGGCACAGCAGGCTCAAAGGGCTGCCTGGCCTACTCCTGCTCCTTGTTTGTAAGTTCGTGCCTCCGACTACAAACCTCACAATTCAGGTGACCAGGACCAGTTTGGTTCAAGTTTAAGCAAACAGCTAGACAGGCATTAGATCAGAAACAAAAATTATCAGAGATTGGTTGTTATTCCAAACATTTACATTTATTATCAATCCCTAGATGCTTTTAAGAAGTTTATGAGGATATTTGTTCTTGAACCACTGCAAATGCTCGAGGTAAATGTTTTCCCACATTGCTGTTGGGTGAGGAGTTTTTGGATTTTGACCCAGAGATGTATGTTCAGCTCAGGATGACGCATGACTTGAAGGGAAGGATAGAGCTGATGGTACATGTATGCTCATGGAAGCCCTTGTCCTTCTAGATAGTGGAGGCTACAAGTTTGAGAGGTACTACATTGAAACAATTTACTGAAGTGCATCTTGTAGATAGTGACGAACTATTCTACCAATGTTGTCATGGGTAATTTCATCTGTGACAGTTAAATTAGTGAAATGAGGTTAAGTAAGTTATCCTCTTGTGTTGGTTCTCTCCCCATTTGCCACAAATTACCAGCTGGCATCTTCATCGCGATTCAAAGAGCTTCATCAGTGATAGAACAACCAAGGCTTTTAGTGAAGGAGATTGAAGAATCCAATCCAGAAAATGTCTCGTACCCATAATGTTTAACATAGAGGAGTACTGATTCTACTGGGGGACAATACGGGATAATCAGCAGGTTGTTTCCTTATCCTTGTTTGACTTGAACCATGATATCTGACTTACAATAAACTCTGTACCATGAGTGAATTTTTAATATGGAAACATGACTTGTGAATAAAATATGCATTGTTTACATATTTAACCTGCTCAATAGGAAACAAAGTGAATATCTGGGACCAATTAAGCTTGTTTCAGTAAACTGGACTAGAATCATAGAATAGACTCACAGAATCATAGAGACATACAGCACAGAAATAGACCCTTCGGCCCACCTTGTCCATGCTGACCAGGTTTCCTAAACTAAATTAGTCCCAATTGCCTGCTTTTGGCCCATATTCCTCTAAACTTTTACTATCCATGAGCCTGTCCAAATGTCTTTTAAATGTTGTAATTGTATCCACCTCTACCACTTCCTTTGACAGCTAGTTCCATATACATGCCACCACTATTATATTGATTATAACAGTAGTTTGTTTAGATTTCATGAAATGTTATGCAACAGTATGTATTTTATTTCTTTGTTCTTTCATGGGATGTGGGCATTGCTGGCAATGTCAGCACTGCCCTTTCCTAACTTCGCTTGAATTTATAGGGACAGACAATAATGACAGATTTTTTTACCTTTAAAAGGCCATTAGTGAATCAGATGAGTTTATACATAAATGAACAGTGGTTTCATGGCAGCCATTACTTCAGATTTATTCATTGATAATTTTATTAACTATTTAATTTATTAAATTAAATTTCTAATCAATTCACAGCTGCTGTGGTGGAATTTGAACCTATGGTCCCAGACCATTGACTTGTCTCTCTGGATTAGAAGTCCAGTGAGTTTACCATGATGCCACCATCTCTCCACATAAATGATGCACATATTTTGCCCCATTCTAATGTCTGGAAGTTTGTCTCTTTGTACTGCTGTCCCGAGTGCCCAATAGGTAAAGTCCGGAAGCTACCTCTGTGTTCACATCTGCTTTTTCAAAACCCTAAGAAGCAGCCAAACTGCAATGTGTTCATCTACTAGATCACTATTACCCATCACTATTAATCACGGGTTCTTTCCTGTCAAAGTATTACAGTTGTTCTGCATTGACCAACATCGCATCCAACCCACTGCACCATCCAAGTATGCTTCGAATAGGTGATGGCATTCTCCTCAAAATGTTACAGGCTCTTATGTCGTCCACTGTGGTAAAGGTGAGATCTCTGAGCAATTCATTATTCTTATGATTACTACATAATGAAATGGAATGACTGTAATTTATGTCAAACTAATGACAAATTGGGGCGGTTGAGGGGAGAGGGTAGGTGTTGGGAACGTAACATGTCCTAATTTCTGGCATTGGGTAAAATTCCATTAGTTTATAAATCCATGTAAACTGTTCGTTTGGGCTGTATTCACACAAAGGAATAGCTTCAGGTAAAATAATAAATCAAATGGCTAAGGTTTTTGTTTTTCACCCCATCTTTCCTAATTTACCCATTTCTTGTAACAAATGGGCTGGGTTTTCTGAGGCATGGCAATCTCATGCAGACTACCACTCCACCCCTTTTCTCCTCATGAAAGGAGAGAGCTCTGCATGTCTGAGAGGAAATTCCGATTCAGAAATGGGGAGGCATGCTTACATTCAGATTGTTCTGTCATTGCGCTAAACTGTTGGGTAGAGATCTTTTCTCAGCAGTCAGCTGACATTTAAAGAATTTACAGAATCACAGACAGACCCTTTAACAGCTGCTGTTAAACCATGTGTGACCATGTGTGAAGTTAGGCTGTCACATAAGTAGAGTGTCAAGTGGATAGGATGTCATGGATAGGGTGCTAGATGGATAGGATGCCAAGTTACTAGGAGGTAGATGAAATAACTCCACAGAGGCTAGTATCTCATCACCAAGTCATTCTTTATTTACACATGGAGAGTCCTTGACACTAATCCAGCTTCCTCAGAGCCAGCTCTCAGAGTGAACAGGATGTCTGACATTCCTATTTATATCTGTCAGCCAGGACTCCCTGATTGGACCAGATTAACATCCCTAATCAAGGAACTCATTTTCTATGATATCCACCTAGCTGACCTCATTACAATCCCTACAGTAGGGTACCAGTTGAAATAGGGTGCCATGTGGGTAGGCTGCCATGGATTATGTTGCCAGGAGAGTGGGGTGTCAAGTGGGTGGGGTAGGGGGGTGATATTGTGCCAGATGGATAGGGTGCCAAGTAATGATATACGGTCTAATGAACGGCAGGGGAAGGCAGGTATCTGGCCCTGGCTTGGGGGCAGGGGGTTTGAGTCCGGGAAGGGGGATAAGGGGCCTTTGGGTCCTGGCGGGCAATAGTGGCAGAGGCAGATGAAGTCTGCACCGTGACTGGAGGCAGCGGGTCCTGAGTGTGGGAAGAGGGGTGGACCACAGATCCAGAGCACAGGAAGAGAGGGTCTGCTAGGTCTGGAGTCGGGGTTACAGGGCAGACTCCTGAAGGAGGGATGGGGATTAGGTGTGGAATTGAAAGGTGGGTGTCCCCATGCACAAGTTCCAGCTCTGCTGGAATAATAATTGGTTGGTCATCAGCAAATACAGGACTATATTTCCACACATAAGGCACACTCAGATATGTTATTTCTTTTTAACCTTTGTCAGGCAGTGTTCCAGACTATTCAACGTTTTGGTATCACAATAGATCCCAATCATGTCCTCACCCAAAGCCAACGAGTCCTCCTCCCCATGTTGACCATGAAATACCAGCGCTGGCAGCTTGTCAATTGGAAGATGTCCATTCTGCTGCAGGCAGCAATCACCAGGGTAGAACAGGTCTCACATTTTCCCTCCAAATTGGGCCAAATAGATTTGTTATAAGGTGACTGCTCTTTCTGGTCACCACCAGACTGAGCTGTAAGAATGGAAGATTTTTATATTCCAAGATTATTTAGAACTGTCCTGACATAACAGAGGTGTTCATCTGAAATTTAAAATCAATTTTCTACCAGTGGCAAGCATTATGTAAATATGGCCCCATTCAGAACACCCTTCAAGATAGCAAGAACTGTAGATGCTGGAGTCAGAGATAACAGTGTGGAGGTGGAAGAACACAGCAGGCCAGGCAGTATTAGAGGAGCAGGAAAGTCAATATTTTGGGTCGACACCCTTCTTCAGAACTTCTTATCTTATATTATCTTCTACATGCATTTAAGACTTTTCAACAAATATAAAAATACACAAAAAAATTACAAAACTATTTTAATTGTTGTAAAGTTCATTAACTTCACTCTTCTTAATCAGATTCCTTGATTTTCATCAGGTCTGCTGTCAAGCATGCTACTGCCTCCGGAACTTATTCCTAAATGGTAAGAGGATAGCAACTTAATTTTGTAACTATGTTCAGGAGATATATGATTTTAGGATGCGTGATAACATTTTACACACTTTGGTGTATATAAATTTTGGTGTATGTACACTTTTGTTCTTCATTTCTACACAAAAGGTCTGATTGTAAGAAAGTTCTATCAAACTGTATATGAATGGTTCAATGTACAAGATTTGAATTTGACTCCTGGTTAGTTACTCTTTGAAGTTGAACAAATTGTTTTACTTCCTAGATTAGTTCCATGAATTTGGGCTATGGTTTTGAACATAGAGAACAAAATGTTCCAATTCCCAAATAATTTTATCGACCATGCTGTTACTGAGATAACATTTCTCAGGTAAAATTTTAATTTCTGCTCTCTCCCTGCTCCCCAGATACTTCTTTGTTCTTTAGCTTTGAGTTTTGCAACAGCTGTTGGAATTCCTTTCATAAGTGAAAACCTGTGAAAAAAGTTAGTTGAGACATTTAAGGAATTGAAAATTTGAGTGTCAATATTAGAAATCAAAATCACAAGTAACACAATGATTAAAAATGTCTACATGTCATGTTCTTTGACCATATCTGGAATTTACATTCTTTACAGATACTTAAAAGCTGTTTTTAATGTAAAAACGTAAAATTGCTTTTTACATTACAATGAGTGAGGGTCCAGGGCTGGCTGCTCCTGATACACTGTTCCAGAAACAATACATAAGAAATCTGACAATTACTGTGTTTGAGTTAAATTACTGAAAAAAAAACATTATTTTCACTCCATACAGCAACAAGTAAGGCTTACTACAACTGCAGATGGGGTAGCACTTGGGTCATTCAGCAGCAAAAGCTAATATTCACTAGTGTATGAAAGGCATCAGCAAGTTTATAAAACATAAAAATAAGGCAGCAACTCCATTTCCACTATGATATTATTGGTAAAATAAAATTACTGAATGTGCCAATATATCAGTTCATTACTTACCAGGCAGCCACTTAAGGGGTTCGTAAGGTTCCATTTTTTAATGGATAATTATTGAACCTTGTTCTCACTTACCACTGCACATGTCTCCACATTCAGAAGATTATCTTTGGCAATTTCCACCACCAAACACATCTTGCCCTCTCTACCTGTGCCTTTACAGAAGACTGCTCTGTGACACATTGGTCCTCCTCAAACACCCCAATATCTATTTCCCTTTCCATAGCACCTTCTCATGCAATCACAGGAACTGCATACCTACCCTTTCTCCCTCTTATCCTCTCTCTTCATTTTCTATGGCCCCAAGCAGTCCTTCTATGTGAGGCAGCAAGTTATTTCTACTTCTTTCTATTTACTGTACTATTTTTGCTGGTTCTGATGAGGTCTCCTCTTGCAGACTGGATGAACCGGTTTGTTGAACTTCCCTGCTCGCTCCTCAAGCATGACTCTGAGCTTGGAAGCACATAACCATAGAGAAAGAAGTCATTCAGCCCATTGTGTCTATATCAACCAAAAGGAATGGGAATTTAGCAGCCCATTCTAATTCCACCTTCTAGCACCTGGCATGTTACAGAACTTCTGATGCATTTCCAAGTACTTTATACATGGGTTGAAGGTTTCTGCTTCTACCTCAAACTGCATAGTGAACTCCAGGCACCCATCAAACTCTGGGTGAAAAGGTTCCTCCTCATTTCCCGTCTAATCTTTCTACCAATCACTTTGCATCTATGTCCCCAGTAATTGTGCTCTCCACTGGTGTAAGCTATCTAAGCCCCTCATAATTTTGTACACCTCAACTAAATCACCCCTTAGCATCTTCTTCAATGGAAACCAATGTTAGCCTATCCAGTCTTTCCAAATGACTGCAATTTATAAACCCTGGCAATGCTCTTGTAAATCTCCTTTGTATTCTTTCAGAACAATGATTCTAGCTGTGGCATCATCAACATGTTATACAGTTCCATTATTTCATCCCTGCTTTTGTATTTTATACCTCATCCAATAAAATAAAGCATTGTATATACTCTTTATCAACATATCTACCTGTCTTATCACGTTCAAGGACCTGTGGACATGCACTCCAAGGTCTCTTTCTTCCCCTGATTTTCTCAGTATATTCTCATTTATTGAGTATTCCCTAGCTTTCTTTGCCCTCCCCAAATAGATTACTCCATTATTCCCCAGCTGCTTGACATCTTAAGTCACCATTTTGCTTTGTTACTCACATTTCTGTCCTTGACCTACTGTAATATTTCAGTGAAGCTTAAGATAAGATTGAGGAACTATTTCTTCCATTAATTAGGCACTTTGCAGATTTCTGGGCTCAAGATTGAGTTCAACAATTTCAGACCATAAACTCTGTCCCTCATTTTGATTTTTTTGGTGCCACGAAGTGATTTGGAGGTTGATTTTCCTGTTTTTGCTTTCAGAGCATTCATTATTCTGGCATTTACACTCACCCGGGACCCAAGGGGTTATCTCTTTACTCCAATTGCCACTCCATTTGTCTTTGTTTCATGATCATAAGACCGCAAGGCACAGGAGCACAGGTGGGCCATTCAGCCTATCAAACCTGTTCTGCCATCCGATGAGATCTACTCGTAGACTGTCCCACAAGGGGAATCAACCTGTCTGCATCTACTGTGTCAAGTCCCCAAAGAATCTTGCCTTTGAGGTTGTACACATGCTCACCAAGCTGATGGGTTTGGTTGCAAATGTTTTGTCACCCTATGTTACTTAGCAGGGTGACGAAGCATTTGCAACCAAACCCATTAGCTCGGCGAGCATATCTACAACACCATCCACAACCCAAGCTACAAATCTTCTCGAAAACTTGAATCTTGCCTTTTTCAACAAAGTCTCCTCTCAGTTTTCTTAACACCATGAACATAGGCTCAACGTGCTCAATCTCTCCTCAAAATAAAATCCCTCCAAACCCTGGATCAACCTAGCAAATCTTCTCTGGACCATTTCTAAAACCAATATATTTTTCCTTATATAGGGACTAAAGCTGTTTACAGTATTGCAGCTGTGGTGTGACTAATACCTTGCATAGTTTTTGCAAGGCCTCCCTATTTTTATATTCCAATTCCATTGAAATAAAGGCGAATATTCCATTTTCTTTCCCTTTTACCTGCTGAAGTGAATGCTAGCTTTTTGTAATTCATGGTTCCCATGGTTTTAGGGAACAAGGAAATGGCAGAGGAGTTAAACAGATATTTTGTGTCAATCTTTGTGGTTGGAAAATGCTTTTAAAATTCCATTAATACTAAAGAATATAGGTGAGGAATTAAATATTATCACAATTGCTAAGGAAGTAGTATTAGATAAACTAATCCTAATGCTAAAAAACAGATAAGGCCCCTGGCCCTAATAGCTTGCATCCTAGGATCCTAAAAGAGGTAGCTACAGAAGAGGTCGATCCATTGGTTGTAATTTTTCAAGTGTTGGATTCTGGAGAAGTACCAGAAGATTGGAAAACATATTTTCCATCCCTATTCAAAAAGGGAAAGAGGCAGAAAGTAGACTGCCACAGGCCAATTACCCTGACATTTATAGTCGGAAAAGTCTTGGAATTAATTATTAAGGAAGTAATAATAGAACATTTAAAAAATCACAATCTAATCTCACAGAATCAGCATGGATTCATGAAAGGGATATCATGTTTGACTAATTTACTAGAGTTTATTTAAGGAAATCTCAACCGAGTAAATAAAGGGGAACCAGTAGTTGTATTGTATTTGGACTTCCATTAAGCATTCAACAAGATACCTCACAAAAGGTTAAGTCATAAGATAACAGACCACATTGTTGCAGGTAGTATGTTAGCATGGGTAGAGAATTAGCTCATTGGCAGGAAATAGCAGGTAGGGATAAAGGGTTCTTTTTCAAGTTGGCGACCCGTGCCCAGTGGGGTTCCATAGTGTTCAGTGGTGGGATTACAACTGTTTACAATATATATTAATGAAACATAAACAGAAATTGCTGGGAAAACTCAGCAGGTCTGGCAGCATCTGTGGAGAGAAAGCAGAGTTAATGTTTTGGGTCCAGTGACTCTTCTTCAGAACATTCTTTATTTGTTTTTGTTTAGTGTATAAATATTAATGGCTTGGAGGAAGGAAGCGAATATACTTTAACTAAATTTTTAGATGATACAAAAGTAGGTAGAAAGCCAGTTGAGAGCGGGATACAAACATTTACAGAAAGATATTGATAAGCTAAGTAGATAGGCAAAAGTTGGCAAATAGAGTAAAATGTGAAGTTGTTCATTTTGTAAGGGAGAACAAAAGAACAGAATATTATTTAACTGGAGAAAAATCACAGAAACCTGCAACAGAAAGGGACTTGGGAGTACCTGTGCACAAAACGCAGAAAGTTAGCACACACATGCAATAGGTAATTCGGAAGACTAATGGAATGTTGGCCGTTATGTCAAAGGGCCTGAGGTATAAGAGTATGGAAGTCTTGCTGCAACTGTACAAGGTGCCAGTGAAACCACAACTGGAAAACTGTGAATAGTTTTGATTCCCTTATTTAAGGAAAGCTATCATTTCATTGCAGACAGTTCACTAGTTGATCCCTGGTATGCAGGGATTGTTTACAAGCAAAAGGTAAACAGATTGGGACTCTATTTACAGGAGTGTAGAAGAATGCAAGGTAATCTCATTGAAATACATTGGATTCTTAAGGGGCTTGACAGGGTAAATGCAGAGAGGATGTTTCCCCCATGGGAGAGTCTTTGACCAGAGGGCATAGTCTCATAATAAAGGGGTACCAATTTAAGACTGATATAAGGAGGAATTTCTTCGCTCAGAGGGTTGTGAGTCTTTGAAACTGTTTGCCACTGAGAGCTATTGGTGTAGAGTCTTTATGTATACTTCAGGCTGAGATGGATAGATTCTTGATCAGTAAGGGAACCAAGGGTTACAGGGAAAGGGTAGGAAAGTAGACATGATGAATGTCAGATCAGCCATGAAGCTATTGAATGGCAGAGCAGGCTTGCAGAGCCGAACGGTCTACTCCTATTCCTACTTCATATGGTCTTATGCACTGGGAACCCCAAATCCTGCTGTGCTGCAGATTTTCCCCATCTAATTAGCATTCAGTTCTACTATTCTTCGTGCCAGTGTGCCTAATCTCACATTTTCCCACATTATATTCCATCTGCCAAGCTTTTGCCCTCTCAGTTAACCTGTCTACATTCCTCTGTGGACTTCTTTGTCATCTTCACTACTTGTCTTTCCATCTATCTTTGTGCAATTCGAAAATGTAGTGATCGCGCATTCACTTCCTCATTCAAGTCATTCATATATATTATAAATAATTGTGGTGCCAATCCTGACCCCTGTGGCACTCCAGTGGTTATGGCTTGCCATTCTGAAAATGTCCTCTTTATCCTAACCCTCTGTCTTCCACTATCTACCTTAATATACTACCCTCGATACCATCGGCTGTTATGCTATTAAGTAACCTGATTTGCAGTCCATTATTGAATGCTTTCTGCAAATCCAATCATAATATGCCCATTGGTTCCTCTTTATCTACACTGCTTGTTACGTTCTTAAAGAACTATAATAAGCTTGTCAAGAATGATTTCCCCTTCACAAAGCCATACTGACTCTGCTTGATCATAATATATGATTCTATTATTATATCTGTTATTATATCCTTTGTAATAGACTTTAATTTCCCAATGTCAGAAGTCACGCTAACTGGCTTATGTTTATTTATTTTTGTTTCCTTCGTTTTTTGAACAGCAGTGTTACATTGGTAGTTTTCCAGACTTTCCAAGAATCCAAGGATTCCTAGACCATTACTGTCCATTATTTCAACAGCCACTTCCTTTAAAATTCTGATACAACTTATCAGGTCAGCTTTTAGCCCCATTAGTTTCCCTAGTACTATTTCTCCAATGATAGTTACTGTGTCAGTTTCCTTCACCCTCCCCCTTTAAACCTTTGATTATGTAGTATTTTTGGAATAAAGTCTGATGCAAATTTGTTTAACTCGTCTGCCATTTCCTGGTTCTTTCTACTAGTTCCCCAGGTTCAATAACAGGACATTCCATTCTACTAACCATCAACGGAATCCGACCGAGCCTGTTCTCAGCTTTCTTACTGAGATAACCTGCTCATCTCCGGTATCAGCCAAGTGAACCTTCTCTGAATTGTTTCTAATGCATTTACATAGTTTCTGAAAAAAGATCAAAACTGTATGCAGTACTCCAGATGTAGCCTCACATAGGAGTCTATTAGGCCATTTAGCTCATTGAGCAAAATCATGACTCGTTGAACACTTCCAAGCCTTTTACTCTCCATCCCCATAACCCTATACCCTAATTGTAATCAGAAATCTCTAAATAAAATATACTCAGAGACTGAGTATTCTGTAGTAGAGAATTCCACAAGTTCACAAACCTCTGAGTGAAAAGATTTCTCCCCATTTCAGACCAAGGTGGCATTCCCCTTATTTTTAAATTGTGTCCCTGATTGTAGAGAGAAAACATCTTATCTGCATCTACACTATCCAATCCAATTAGTATTTTGTAAATTTGAATGAGATCACCTCTCGTTATTTGACACTCTAGAGAATGCAGGCTGAATTTGCCCAGACTCTCTTTATAGGGTAGTCCCACCATCCCAGGATCAAGAGATAACAATGTGTAGAGCTGGATGAACACAGCAGGCCAAGCAGCATCAGAGGAGCAGGAAGGCTGACGTTTTGGGCCTGCTCTTCTGATACTGCTTGGCCTGCTGTGTTCATCCAGCTCTACACCTTGTTATCTCAGATTCTCCAGCATCTGCAGTTCCTACTATCTCTGAAACAATTCCATCCCAGGATCAAGTCTGGTGAGCCTTTGTTGCACTTACTCAATAGTAATAATATCTTTCCTGAGATAAAGAGAATAAAATTGCACACAGTACTCTAGATGCAGTCAATCAAAGCTTCTTCACAATTGAAGCAACGTGTCATTAGTCCTGTACTCAAAAATGCTCTTATGATAACTGTTAACATTCCACTAACCTTCCTAATAGCTTGCTGCACCTGAATGTTAGACTTTCGTGACTCATCAACAAAGATGCCAAGGTATCTATACATCACTGCTTTCCAACCTCATCATTTAAGAAATACTTTGCACATCTGTTCCTCCTCCCAAAGTTGATAACCTCACATTTTTCCACATTATATTCCATCTACCATGTTCTTGTCCAATTGCTAAGCCTGTCTGAATTCTACTGAAACTGCTTTACATCCTCCTTTTAACATGTTCTCCCACTTAACTTCACCAATGATCTATGCAACTATTGCAAACTATCCGTGTTTTTATATTCCATTTCCTTGTAATAAACATTTGACTTCCTAATCACTTGCTGTACCTGCGCACAAACATTTTGTGATTCATGTACCAGGACATCCTAATCCCACCCTACCTCAAGAGTTTTGCAACTCACTTCATCTAAATGATATGTTGCTTTTCTGTATTTCCTGGACAAGTTCAGATTTTCCTGCATTATACTCCATCTGTAATTTTATTTTGCCCACTCACTTAACCTACCATGTCTCACGCAGATGATTTATAGCTTATTTACAACTTACTTTCTTACCTATCTTTGTACCATCAGCAAATTTACCCACCATGCATTTGGTCCCTTCATCCAAGCCATTTGTATAGATTGTAAATGATTGAAACGCAACATTAATAATGATGGCACTCCACTTGTTACATCCTGCCAACCCAAAAACAACCTAGGTATGGCCACCCTTCGCTTCCTAATAGGCAACCAAGACATCTAAAATGTTATGACGGATTTCACGATAACTTACTTTGTTTCAATTTCTCAAGTGCCATTTAGAAATCTAAGTACAGTCCATCATTTTTCTGTATCACATTTTCTGAGAATTCTCAAATATCTCCTTAATTTTCTGCCACTGTATCTCGATCTGCTTATCCTTTATCATAGTTTACCAGTTCTCTTTAGTCAACTCTGTATTCATGCCCCCAATAATTTCCCTTATTTAAGTTTAAAACATTAATGTGTGATCCATTCTTCTCTCCTTCAATCCAAATTTAAAAATTGAATGATGTTATGATTGTTGAAACCTACAGGTGCCCAACTATTTCAGAACTCCAGCACATTACATCATGCTTTGTTGTTTCGACTAGAAAAGGCTGCCCTAAGAAGCTGCTACATGAATACCCAATGAACACATTATTCAGAATACCATTATCAAACTGACTCATTCAATTTATATGTAGATTAAAATCACTGATGATCATCGCCATACGTTTCTCACAGGTGAGCTGAGAGTGACAACCCTTCACATCTGTGCATTTCACAGAGTGTGACATCAAGGAGTTTGAGCAAAACTGGAGTCAATGACAATTGGGAACAAAGTCTCTGCTAGTTAGAGTCATACCTGGCACATAGGAAGATGGTTGTGGTTGTTGGAAGTCAGTCTTTCAGCTAGAGGGCATTTCTACAAGAGTTCCTCAGGGTAGTGTCCTCAGCTCAATCATCTTCAGCTGCTTCACCAATGACCTTCCCTTCATCATAAGATCTGAAGTGGGGATGTTCACTGATGATTGCACAATGTTCAGCACTATGCATGATTCCTCAGATACTGAAACAGTCCATATTGCAATGCAGCAAGACCTGGACTATATTCAGGCATGGACTTGAAAGTGGTAAGTAATATTTGGACCATACAAATGCTAGACAATGACCATCTCCAAGACAATTTAACCACCACCCCTTGGCATTCAATGTCATTACCATCACTGAATCTCCCACTATAACCATCCTGGGATGTTGACCAGAAACTGAACTGGACTAGCCATATAAATATATTGGCGCAAGAGCAGGTCAGAGGCTAGGAATATTACACTGAGTCACTCCCCACCTGACTTCCCAAAGCCTGTCTAGGATCTACAAGGCACAAGTCAGGAGTGTGATGGAATACTCTCCACTTGCCTGGATGGCTGCAGCTCCAGCAACACCCAAGAAACTTGACACCATCCAAAATAAAGCACCCTGCTTAATTAGCAAGGCAAGGAGAAATATTCAGTCACTTCACCATGGACGCTCAGTAGCCGCACTGTGTACCATCTATAAGATGCACCACAGAAATTCAGCAAAGATCCTCAGACAGCACCTTCCAAACCCCCCCACCACTCCATCTAGAAGGACCAGGGCAGCAGATACATGGGAACACCATCACCTGCAAATTCCCCTCCAAGGCACTCATCATCCTGACTTGCAAATATATTGCTGTTCCTTCACTGTCATTGGGCCAAAATCCTGGAACTCCCTTCTTCAGGCCACTATGGGTCAACCTACAACACATGAACTGCAGCGGTTCAAGAAGGCAGCTCACCACCATCTTCTCAAGGGCAACTAGGGACAGACAATAAATGCTGGCCAGCCAGTGATGCCCACATCCCACAAATGAATAAAAAGAATGCTTTCTTTTCCCCTGCATACCTCATTCTACAGTGTGACTATTCCCACGTCTGATTCTTCATTGTTTCTCATTTCTACTCAAAATGATTTTACAACATGATTTCCAAAATTAAGGACCTCTACCTTTCCAAGCTTCCTGTCCTTCTTAAAGGTCATGAATCTTTGAATATTAATTTTGATGTTATGTCTGTGAAATGGCTAACAGATCATACTAATTTATTGCTACTTTTCCTGACAATTTATCTGTTTTGTTCCTAATGCATTCAAATACAGAGTCTTTGGTTCTGTCTTTTTACTATTTTTTGTGACCTCTAACCCTATCTATTATTGAACACTTTGACAATTCTGTAACTTTGTATGGCATTCTGATCATTCTTTCTCTTCTTGCTACCTTGCTCTTATGACTTACCTTTATGCATTTCATTTATTGAATCTTACCAAACCTGATCCATCGCCTCTGCTATTTTGTTTAAAGTCAGAACACTGGTGCCAGTCTACATTACAGCATACTCAGCACAGAATTAAAGTCTTCATAGGAAGCAGTCCAAATTCATTCCTCTCTTCCAATGGGGTTAAATCTTCTGTTTTGTTGAGTGGCTCTGGCATGAGGAGAAGTGTTGTGAATTGTATTTCAGAATGTGCTGGTGATCTCTTTCCTTATAACAGCAGACACTCAAGATGATATTGTGGCCATGAACTTCTTGCCTCAGTTACATGAATTGTTGAAGTTCTCCAATAAAAGTGTGAATGAAGCAGCTCTTTCCGTTCTCAGCGTTCTATCAGAGAATCATTCCAACACGGTAGGAGATATTTCAAAACCTAGGCAAATTGTTTACTGATTTATATGTTTTAGGACCTCAGTGTAAACAAAGTAAAATATTTAGGTTAGCCTTACTATGGTTTCTAGAGGCATATGATGTACCTTGCTATCAATCAAGTAAGCTTTACTTTTTGGGTTTGCCTGCAGCATATCAGGTTAACCAGAAACAGTAAAAGATGAAATCTGCTTGGAGGCCCATTCCTACTGTAGCTGGTTGATAATTGTTCTGCCACCTTTGCCTAAGAGCAGCCCACTATTTCAGTGGCAAAGGTTCCAATTAGAATCAGTCAGCAGTAGTCTGATTCAAGACCTCAGAGTGCAGCTTGTGATCATCCTTTAAGGACTACTTGCAAAATTGCTTCAAGTGTAAAGAAAAGGGGAAATTAACGTAACACTGACGTTTCTAGACTTGGGGTTTGGACATGTAAATGAGTCCGGCAGAGGAAGCTAATTCTGCATCTGACTATGTTGTTCTGGATTTGGGAGTGCATAACATCGCTGCTGGCTGGAAAAATGTTCTGCACCTTAGTTGCATCTTACCTTGATAAGCATGAAAGAACCTATCCTCATCTATAATTGAGGAAAGAGCAAATAAGCGAAGGAAACATTTGAGCTGATTCAAGAGAGTCAAGATGGTGTTGGAAAGGGTAAATCATCTTTAACTAACCCAGTAAAAGTTTTTAAGGAAATACCTAAAGTAGTAGACGGTGAACTATCTATGAATGTACTATTTATAGATTCCAGAAGAGACAAATTGATAAAACTAAATCTCATGGAGTTGAAGACAAATTATTGATTTGGTTAGGTGATTGATTTAGAGGCAGAAGACGGATTAGGGATAATGGATATGAACTCCATTGTAATATAGTAATTAGCAGTATCCTAAAAGGGTCTATGCTGGGGTTACAGATACCCACTATATTTATTGATAACTGAGATAACATAATGGAGGATCATATATATATAAGATAAAAATTGGTCGCAAAGTAAGTGGTGCACAGCAGAGCAGGGTAAGGTGACACCATGGTGGTACTGGTACTTGATAAGTAATCCAGAGACTGAAGCTAATGCTCTGGGGACATGAGGTTCAAATCCTGCCATGGAGCAATTGGAATCTAAATTCAATTAGTAAGTCTCAGTAACATCAATGGGAAGGTAACTATTGGAAAAAAATATTGGGACATAATTAATCTCCACTTGGAGAGTTAAGGATAGTCAGGGGGAGATCTTGTCTGAAAGGTTTAATTGATTTCTTTTCCAGGAGCTGACCAGATGTGTAGATGAGGGTAGTGCAGCTGATGTATTCTACATGGACTTCACTGAGGCTTTTGACAGGGTCTCATATGGCAGACTGGTTAAGAAGCTAAGAACCCATGGGATCTTGCACAATTTGGCAAACTGGATCCAAAAGTGGCTGATATCAGAGGTGATGGGTGAATGTAAATTTGTGACTAGAAGTCTATGTCCAGTGGCCCAAGCCTGGAAATGTCAGTGTTATGACCAAAGACATCTGGTCGTGTTGTTTAGTTGCTGGCTGGTGTTCATGGATGCGGGTTGCTAGTTGTCTGCCTGTTTGTCCCAAGTAGTGTTTTGTGCAGTCTCCACATGGTATCTTGTAAACCACCTTCATCCTGTCCATGGTAACTATCGGGTCTTTAACTCTGGTCAGTTGCCATCTTGGTTTCAATTAACACAGATGAGAAAAACCACACTTTCAACTGGGAAACACTACTATCATAGGACAAGCCAAACAGAGGACAGCCAGGGAATTCTCAGAGGCTTGGCATTCATCCACGGACTCCATCAACAAACACATTGAGTTGTGAGGCCAGAACCAGCCCCCAACGGAAGCAGCAAAAACCAGACCATATAAATTCAAACCGGCACAAGACAAACAGCACTTCACAGGAGGCTCCACAGTACTGAGATGTCACCTAGTAAGGGGACGAAACGTCTGCTATCAAACCTCCTAGCTCAGCGAACACACCAACATCTAGATTTCTTTTGGTGTTTTGAATTTGCATTTAAATAATATTTGAGGCTATTTTACAGCATTATAATAGTGTTTCTTGCCATAAGCCTTAAGCTAATCTGTATTTTTGTCATAAGTTATCAGTGTGGTTTAGTTGGTTAAGATTTTATTTTCTTTACAGGCTGTCATTGTGTCTGAGAATATCTTAAAAACTTTGGGGAAGTTACTGTTAATTTACAAAACAAGTCCTGGAATCAGTAATTATGTTGCAAACATAATCCAAAAACTAGCCACGAGTGGGACTCAGCAGGTAAGTTATTGCATTTAAAAGGGAAAATACACTTACTCAAAAATAACCCTAACATTTCAAAACCATGACAATCTGAGAAGTTCTGTTCACGATATGTACATTTTCAATGATGATTCTTTGATGTTAAGTAATAAACTGTATGTTTAACCTCCCCACCTGAGGTTAAATTCAAAAATCGCTGTGATACATTCAGGGCACCACACTCAAATAGCGTACAGTTTGGAGGATTACTTCCACAAGACACAATGACATATCCCCAATTCTGACCCCTGTGTATTGTAAACACTGCTCTTCTCTGGAAGTCCAGGATTGATTAACTTACATTTTAATTTCTCTGAAATTTTATTTTTAATGAATTGAACATCAGTTACAGAATGTATTGGAGCATCAGCGAATGGCGCCACAGCAGAATTATCTGCCCTGCTGTCAAATAAAAGTGCCAAGTGAAGTCACAGAGTTTTGAAGGAGGCACATTGTGTGGAATCAAGCACAAACAGTGGGCATTTTACCTTCCAGGAGTAGCATTGGTAGTTACCACAAGGAGTCTACTTTTCCAATACACTTAGTACAGCCACACGATATAGGAGGAATGTAACATGGAGCATATTGGCATATCAAACACTAAATTGTTTTTAGGTTTTGGAAAAATACAAGCCGAGCCATTTAGGCCAAATTGTGCTAATTCATTATTTTCATCATACATCATGAATTTCCAGTCCTCCAGATTTTGGTAGATTTATGGACATTTTTTGAAGATTAAATCGAAGAGACAAGGAGTTTAGAAAAGGAATAGAAAATGATCATCCAGAGTTGGTAGTGGTATTGACAAGAAAGCTACCAATGTTTGTCTTCATTAGTTCAATGCAACTGGCATGAACTTCAGGAATCTACACATACACAGAATAACGTGGAAGTTGCTACCACTGATTCTACTTTACTGCAGAGGGTGCTCTGTTGATGCACCACAGACTATAAAAACTCTTAAAAATATTGCATCTTGTTAAATGAGGTGTACCAGTGTTTTAAATACATGTTGACTCGACAATTATTGATAAACATTCTCATTAGCCTTGAAAAACTAATTTTAAAATTGTGGAATGTCAAATCTATCCATTATGATAAAAACATGCCACATGTTTCTTTCTAAAGTTTATCTAAAGTTTAGGGGCAACACGGTAGCTCAGTGGTCAGTGCTGCTGCCTCACAGTGCCAGGAACCTGGGTTTGATTCCAGCTTCAGGTGACTGTCAAGAGTCAGGTGGAGTTTGCATGTTCTTCCCGTGTCTGGGTGGGTTTTCTCCGAGTGCTCTGGTTTCCTCCCACAGTCCAAAGATGTGCAAGTTAAGTGGATTGGTATGCTAAATTGTGCATAGTGTTCTGGGATGCCTAGGTTAGGTGAATTAGCCATGGAAAATGCAGGGTAACAGGGGTAGGATAGGGTAGGGGGATGGGTCTGGGTGGGATGTCTTCGGAGGGTTGGTGTGGACTTGTTGGGCTGTATGGCCTGTTTCCACACTGTGGGAATTCTATAGATAAAAAAACTTAGGATCTAAATTGAATCAAATATGAATTAGTTGCATAGTTTTCAAAAGTTTTAACTTAAAAGTAAAATGACTCAACATTATAAATTTCCTGGTGTGTTTAATGTGATTGGTTGTTTGTCCTACTTGCTGACATCATTGCTGCTGGGCGTCTGGAAATCCCCTTGACTTGGTGCCCTATTTAAACAACCATCAGGAAAATAGGAGCCAATGTCATAAACATTGCTAGAATTAATGGATAACTTCCTATGAAGTCAGCTAATGACCCCAAAATCTGGCAAATTTTATCCATTATTTTGATCAAAGCAGCATTTTTCTGAAAGGATCTTTTTTTAACCGAAGTGACAAAAACCATACTGGCAAAGAAAACTCCAAAGAACTGCAGATGCTAGAAATCAGAAACAGAAACAGAAAATTGCTGGAAAACTTCGGTCTGGCAGCATCTGTGGAGAGAAAGCAGAGTTAACGCTGTAGAAGGGTCACTGGACTCAAAACGTGAACTCTGTTTGTTCTCCACAGATGCTGCCAGACCTGCTGAGTTTGTCCAGCAATCTCTGATTTTGTTTCTCAATATGCTGAAAATAGAGGACAGTAAAAAGTGAGTACAATATAGTAAAAAGTCAATTTGTTTCTATGGCAGTAATATATTTAAAACTCAAAGTATATTGTAATGCTGTAATGCTTCATTTACTTCTCTCGTCGGGGAAGGGATGGTCTGGTGGTTTTATCTCTAGGCTATTAAACCAGATGCCCCAGGTAATATTCTGGGATCTGTGTTCAGATCCTGCCATAATGGATGGTGGAATTAGTTCACAGTAACTGCTGGCCTACCTGTAACTCCAGACCCTAAGCAATGTGATTGACTGTTAACTGCCCTCTTGTCAATTAGGAATGGACAATAAATGTTGGCCCAGCCTGTATTAATATAAAAGTAAATTAACATTAAAAAACTTGCAGAATATTAATAAAGTGTAAATCAGGAAGGGAGTTACTGAGCATAGCAGTTATGGACAAGAAAGCATCAGAAAAGTAGGAGAAATTGTCAAGGTGCAGTTTAGTGATGAGAAACATATTGTAGTCATGATGGCTTCGATGAAATAAGTGGTGAAATGAACATAGCAGGTATGAACCACTGGTTTTCAGTTTTATTTACTTTGCAGAATATTCGCTCAGTCATGATCAAGGCCCTTGCAATTCGTAATGTCTTTGTGGATTATTATATAAACAGCCTGTAACTTTTAGAATTATGGCTCTTTAAAAGCCCTTTCCATAAATGTTTCTGCCCTGCTCAATATTTGACCACTTGTTTCATCAAAGCCATCTTAAGTACAATATGTTTCTCATCACTAAGCTGCACTTTGACCATTTCTCGTACTCTTCTGCTGCCTTCTTGTTCACCTCACCCTCTTCCATCCCTCATTTCTCCTCTGTCCCTCGTTTTTCTTCTAAAAACCCTACTTGCCATGTCTGCCCATTGGGATTTCCGTACTAAAATGACCTCACCTACAGCTTTAGCATTGAATGAATTTCAGTGTCAGTGAAGACATTATATACCTCAACATCCTTTTCTGACCATGCTGTTCTTCTGTCTTCTCCCTTTTTACCCTTCATATAAACTTATCTACTTACTTAGACAACTGCATAAAATCAGCTTTATTAGTGTGGGCTTCTCTCGATGTCCCTGCAGAATGTTCATTCACTCATGAACAAAGCCCCACTAGCGGAATGTGTGGATTTATGGTGGATGAAATTTAACGCAGAGAAGCGTGAAGTGATGCATTTTGGCAGAGAGAACAAGGCAAAGTAATAAAGGATACAATTCTAAATAGGAAGCAGGAAGAATCCAGAGAGTGATGGAAGCCTGGAACTCATGCCTGAAAAGGTGGCTCAGTGAGAAAATCTTGTAGCATTTAAGCTGTATTGAGATATTCACCTGTGTTTGCATAGCCCTCTGGGCATCGTTCCCTCTAAGCTGCACATGCTTACTCAGTTGTTCCAAGATTCCATGCACACTGATCATGGACTCTGATTTTCACGCAGCCGGGAAGACAATTAAGAACATAGAACATAGAACAGTACAGCACAGTACAGGCCCTTCGGCCCACAATGTTGTGCTGACCTATTATCCTACTCTAAGATCAAACTACCCTGCATACCTTACATTTTACTATCATTTTAATGTTAATGACAATAGAGGGAACTGGGATTAGTGCAGTCAAATCTTTGTTGACAGGCATGGGCGGAATGGCTTCCTTTTGTGCAGTAAATGTGTATGAGTTTATGAGCAACAGAGGGACCTAGAACAAAAAGTTGAAGGTACCATGGCAGATTACAAAAATGATTAAAAAGGCAATGTGAGATTGTTGGCCACATAAATAGGGGCATAGAGTACAAAAGCAAAGAAGTTACAATGAACCTTTATAAATTTTGTTACTGTTTCAAATAGAGTATTACTTTCAATTCTAGCAGCCACAATTTGGGAAGGTGTGAATGTTTTAGATAGGGTGCAGAAAAGATGTACATGAATGGTTCCAGAAGTGAGGGATTTAAGTTACATAAATTGGTTGCTGAAACCTGATAAAGAAGAGATTTGAGAGATTTTATAAGCATAATTCAAAATCATGAGGGGTAGTGAGTGAGTTAGTTGAGAGAAACTGTTCCCTTTGACAGAAGGGACAAGCGTCAAAGGGCACACATTTCAGATGATGACCAAAGTTACCAATGATGATTTGAGGATTTTTTTTAATGCAGGGATCGGTTAAGATGTAAAGTCATTGCCCAAGAAAGGTTTCACTCCCTCAACAACATATTCACAAATCCCTTCACCAGCCATGGCACTATTGCTGCTACCACACTTTTCCTTTAACATCCTTATCCCTAGAAATAAATTATTGTTCCCTACCTCCATTGGTCTGTTGATTGCCCAATGTTGTTCTATTGTCAGTGGAGCGCAAACCTGAATGTGCTGTCACAACTATACAGCCACATCAACAACCACCCTCTTTGCACTCAGGCGTGGAAGCCTATTCTTTCAACACCAGGATTCCTGAGGAGTTCGAAGGTATCCTCAGCCTCCTTCTCTCTGTGAGCGGCTGTCTGTTTAACTTCCTCACTTCAAGGGCGACATGTGAAGTGCTCATGAACGACTTAATTTAAAAGGTCAAAACAAGCTTTCATTGTGATTTTGGATTTTGATTTATTCAAAACTCATTTTTATTTGCATTTCAGGCTATTATTGACAGTGGATGTGTTGTGGTCCTGCTCCAGGTCCTGGGACTCCTCACAATTCATAACGAAACTTTGCTGTATGTCACAGCTTGTATTGCTCAGCTCACAAACAATGGTAAAGATATTCATTTATTACTACTCTACCACTATGTAATGAGTAGGTGATAGTCAACAATTCATTCATTTTCTTTCTGATTCTGGGTATCTGAGGCAGGAAACGCAAGTCAAGAAATTTCCTGACTTGGCAGACCAGTCCTCTTTCAAAAGACCCTCACTCAGCAATCAGGGAGGTGGGGGTGGGATGGAATTGGGTCCACAACCTCCGAGGATGACCAAGGAGGTGGGACAGTACAGAGGTGGGCTGCTTATCAGGCCCAACATCAGTTGTTTGAGAATTCAGCCAAGGTTTATGATAGACTGGTTGCCATGGTGGCTCATGGTTAGCACTGCTGCCTCACTGCACCAGGGACTCGGGTTTGATTCCAGCCTTTGGTGACTATATGTGTTAGGTTTGCACATCCTCTCCATGTCTGTGTGGGGTTCCTCTGGGTGCTTCAGTTTCCTCCCACAGTCCAAATTTATGCTGGTTAGGTGGATTAGCCATGCTAAATTGTAATGTCTGGGGATTTGCATGCTAGGTAAATTGGCCATGATAAATGCGAAGATAGAGTGCTCTTTGAAGGGTTGGTGCAGACTCAATGGTCCAAATGGCCTCTTTCCACATTGTAGGGATTCTATGATTCCTCTATGTTCGCCTTGCTTCTCTCACTATCAATTCCATAACAACTCACACAGGATCCACGTGGAGATGTAAAACTTCTAATAATCTAAGAACAGTCTCATCTATATACACTTGATCATGAAAAAGACTCATTCATGAAGAATTTTCAAAATCTTTAAATCCCCCAAGCAATCAATCTGTCTTTTAAAAAAAATTCTAATCAGTATCCACATCAAAAGCTACTAATTACTTACTAACCTCCTAAAACTGTCAACCCAATATGAAGTAACCCACTGATATGGTTTTGGTGACTTTTGAAGCTCAGCCATGCATTTGTCACAAGCTTTGCTGAAATGAGGACTTGTGGAAATTATCAACAATGACCTGTCAATTAATGCATCCCAGCAACTATGTCTCCTTTTCTACTGTAACTTTAAGCTGCATCAGTTTTTGTTTCCGTTTTTAAGGGACTGCAGAGTCAAATCACTTCAGATCTTGACACTTAAACAGGCCATATCTGTCCTTCAAGACCATTTGTGTCTCATTCAATAAATTGTGATTCTCCGCACTGCAGATTAAGGTCCTTGGATCAGTGAAATGGGGTTGCTTTAAATTAAGCATTAATTTCAAATGGCCCTGCTGTGTTCAAGTATCCTGTTTGTATTTCACATTTTAAGCTTCCCGTAGAAACCACAGAAAAGTTACAGCACAGAAAAAGGCTATTCAGCCCATCATGTCTACACTTGATGAATATACTAGCTGCCTGTCCTGTTGGGAAAACTGAGATCTGCCAAAATAGAGGCAGGATCCCCATTGAGAGAGTACTCAGTCAATGAGCCTAGCCGTGATGTTGAGCACTTTTATCCCTGCTCCCCTGGTCCTGTTCCATTCTGTACCTGCCATTACTGTATGGGAGTCACAACCTCAACATTTCAACAGATAACCCCACGAGAGGTTGTGCCCCATGGTTGGGAAGTTGTGTTTTAGAGTATAACAAACGTCCATGAAAAACTCTGTACATACTTCAGGTTTTATAATTTTATAATTTTATAATCTTATATAATGAGATTACAGAAGAATTTGTATCATTTGTTGTACAATTCACAATAAAGGAGATGTGGGTTCTGATAGACATTCCTAGTATAATCCTATTAGGAATGTGGAACACAGTGAAGAAAACTGAGTCAAGAAACGGATCATCTATGATCAAATTGAATGCCCTACTGCTGTTCCTACATCTGGAAATACCACGAAAAAATTAAAATTACACAAAAGTTTTCAAATTAAAGAGAAAGCCAATCACAAATTCTAGCTTTGTGTCCATGTGCAGTTTCATAACAAGGCATAAAAGAACTTTGGCATTTTGATTTTAATTGCATAGCCCCAACATTAAAAAGCACCATTGTGAAAAACAAGACTAACAAGTTACACAAATCTGCCAATTCACCTGTAACTTCCATCCAAATTGTACTCTTTTATGTGACAGGTCTGATTGTGGATATTACAGATATTGAGCTGAGTTACTGACCTTGTTGAATAAATTGCTTCCTTTTTCTAGAAAAAATAAGAACACAAATAATACAGGAATCAGATGTAAATGTAGCAGCTTACCTGTTGATGCTCTCAAGTCAGTCCGGAAATATCGACCTCTCCTTCCAGGCTGCTTATATAATCAGCCAACTTGGACAAGATGGTAAAATGTGAAATAAAGACTTATGGTTTGCTAAATTTATATATGAATTTACCTTCTCACTTTTTATGAGTTTTTTTTTGCAGAAAACATATATTTGTATTGAAAAGTGTAATTGGGTTAAGCCCTTAGTTACCAAGCTAATAACAGAATATTATTTCATTAGGTAGAGAATTGGGCACATTATTTAATCATTTTCTGAGCAAGTTGATCAAAGTTTTGAAATGGAGTACACAAGCAGGCTGCTCATGGTTTGACTTGTAACTCTCTTGTGTGATCCAAAATGCCAGAATGGCACACCTAACTTAAAATAACTTCTTCGTCCAAAAAAAAAAATCCTTTGCAAAGCAGGGAAAGACAATTATTCTTCTTTGTCTGTATTATGAAGAGTGTTTAATGTTTTGCAGCAATTATAGACATCAATGAATACAGCAAGTAAAATGCTGAACAAGTTTGAAGCAGTCATAATTCTGAGCAGACCACACCTGGAGTACGGTTAGAAAGCAGCAAAAAATAATTACTTCAGGTTTTCTGAAGAAGGGTCCCGACCCAAAACATCACCTTTCCTGCTCCTCTGATGCTGCCTGGCCTGCTGTGTTCCTCCAGTTCCCCACTATGTTATCTCTGACTCCAGCATCGGCAGTTCTTACTACCTCTACTTCAGGTTTTCGTTAGATTGGTGCATCAATAAAGAACAATTCTTATCTAATTTCAGAGTTGAAAATTGTATTTCCCTGAAAACACTGAAAATTCAATTTCAAATGTCCGCACCAATTAATTCAAGGACAAAGAAACATAGGTTTTTCAAGAAGTTTATAACATTCACAGCTTTTTTCATTTAGAGATGAAGTTTAAATAACCTTGAATGAATTGTTCTCAGCTAAACAAAATCTGAACAATGCATATAATTTAACAGTGTCACTCATTTAATGTGTGCAAGCATGTTTAACACTAGTGGCAAATAATTGCATTTAGAACAGAGGTCACGCAGTAATGTGATTTGTCTTCATTACAGAAATGTTTACCTTGCTGTTGAGACCACACGTCAAGGAGATTGTAGGTTACGTCTTACATTTTCTCAAGCATCAGGAAATTAGATTTCAACATCTGGGCCTTTTAACTATACGGAATTTCAGAAAAGGTAAACAAAAAATCCTTCAAGTTAATTTCTATAGCGAAATTGGTCATTTTTTGGTTTCTGAGAGAAAATTCTTTCAGTTTTCCAAGTGTTTGCAAATTTCCTGGTTTATTTATTCATATGCTGAAAAATGATTATTTTTCATTCATTCAGATGATCTCCTCCTCATGTGTGACTGAGTGTAGGTAATCTGCTCCTATCTGAATATTCAAATGAAGAATAGGTGTACGCCATTTGACCCATGATCCTGCTGTACCACTTAACAAGATCGTCACTGATCTCATTGTAGCTTCAACTGCACTTTGCTGCTAAACCCGCCCTCCAAGCGGCTTGGAGACCGCTTTGTGGAACACCTACGCTTGGTTCGTGACAAACGACTGCACCTCCCAGTTGCAAACCACTGCAAATCCCCCTCCCACTCCTTGGACGACATGTCCATCCTGGGCCTCCTCCAGTGCCACAACGATGCCACCTGAAGGTTGCAGGAACAGCACTTCATATTCCGCTTGGGAACCCTGCAGCCCAACGGTATCAATGTGGACTTCACAAGCTTCAAAATCTCCCCTGCAGCCCAACGGTATCAATGTGGACTTCACAAGCTTCAAAATCTCCCCTCCCCCTACCGCATCCCAAAACCAGCCCAGCTCGTCCCTGCCTCCCTAACCTGTCCGTCCTTTCTCCCACCTATCCACTCCTCCCACCTCAACCCCCACGCCTATCTCCTACCTACCTACCTACCAGCCTCATCCCCGCCTCCTTGACCTGTCCGTCTTCGCTGGACTGACCAGCCCCCACCCTAACTCCCCAGCTACACTCACCTTTACTGGCTCCATCCCCGCGTCCTTGACTGTCCGTCGCCTCTCCACCTATCTGCTCCTTTATCCATTTTCCATCTGCCTTCCCTCTCTCTCTATTTATTTCAGAATCCCCTTCCCCTCCCCCATTTCTGAAGAAGGGTCCAGACCCAAAACATCAGCTTTCCTGTTCCTCTGATGCTGCTTGGCCTGTTGTGTTCATCCAGCTTTACACCTTGTTATTCTCACCATCGAGTTTCTCTCTGCTGCCCAGGAAAATAGCTAGCTGTGTGTAAACCAGGCAAGAATACATGTAAATACCTGCAAATATGTACCTCATCGCTCAGTAGCTACATTCTCACTACGCCAGGAAAACCCTGGGAGCGAAGTCAGGCTTTTCTTCTCAACCTTGAGAGTCTTGTTTGTCCCGATCTTGCCATTCTTTTCACAACTGATTCACTACTGCCCACGTTTTTCAGGGGCTGGCAAATTTAGCTCACAATCATCTTGTATTTGAATTGATGTATGTCATCAATATCCTCATTAATTATCAAGCCTCCAGTTTGCAAAGAAATTTCTTTTTTTTGTAAAACATTGATGCGCACTTTATAAAAAAAAAGCACATTAAGTGCAAGGAATTCATTAAAACTGTGACCTTGAGTTTTCCTAGATTCCAGTTAAGTAGGAATTCCTTCGATGACTGTGTGTGATTTGTCCCCACTGAGCCCCATCCCTTCACAGCCGCTGGCTTCTTCCGCCCTCCCAAAGCAGCCACTTGCTTCTCTCCCTTCACCTTTCTATAGCTGCCCATCTCGTCTCTCCTTGCTTGCAGATGCGTTCCCCACCAACTCCCCCGTCTCACCGGGCAGACTTGCTCTTTCTGACTGGTTACCCCTGTAAAATCACATTGTTTGCTTAGCCAACCCCACATGTTACCTTGAAATACCCTTCCACAACTGGAACATTGTCTTTTTTTTTCAGATTCTCATTTTGCAGCAGCGTTCAGCCAGAGGCAGTTGATAGAGCAACTCAATAATGTTTCTCAGCAAACAGCAGAAATGCAAGAACTACTTCAAGCTGTTTTATACCAGAATGAGGAAGACTAAACACAAGATGATTGATGATGTCACCTAAGAACTGTGTATCAGGGGAAGTTAAAACTAAAAGAACACAAGAAAAGCAAAGATACATTTGTCATGACCAGGTGAGGGGTGATGTGCCCCTTTCTTTAAACCCACTGTCTGTCAGTCGTTATAAATACTTTTTGTTTCAGTTTTCAGCACGTAGCTATTACTCTTCATTTAAACTTTGTGGACCAGATCATAAATGAAGGAAAGCCAATTCCAAGGTTTTCTTGAGTGAAAACTAGTAGAGTTTTACTCACGTTCAAACATGAGAAAAATAACAAAATGCAACATCAAATGCATACACACAAACCCAGGGAATACAGCTTTTGGGGGGTTTTGTGATAATGAAGACTGAGTCCCAGTTATGCAGCTGTTGTTCCTCATGGGTGCCAAAGTGGCTGATAACTTCTCAGTGAACGCTGGTTTTTCCAAGTGTTTTTTTACAATTGTACTAGTTTCTAAAATTGGGAGCGAGGGAGAGAAGAATTTTCAATATCCTTGCTGTTATCCCTTCTGGCAGATTCTGGTGTCTGTGTCAACGTGGTATGGTGCTGGAGGAACACAGCAGGCCTGCAGTATCAGGGGAGCAGAGGACCCTTTCTGAAGAAGGGTCCCGACCCGAAATGTCAACTTTCCTGCTCCTCTGATGCTGCCTGGCCTGCTGTGTTCCTCCAGCTCCACACTGTGTTATCTCTGACTCCAGCATCTGCACTTCTTGCTGTCCCTGGTGTCGTTGTTTCATCCCAAGTTAGGTTATAGAAACTCTTTCACCTCTCAAGGATTTTTAATCCATTCATGGTAGGAGGGTGTCATTTGTTGGCTAGCATTTATTGCCCTGAGAATTAGTTGCCCTTGAGAAGGTGGTGGTGGTGAGCTGTCTTCTCGAACCACTACAATCCCTGTGCTGTAGATGGCGCACAATGCCATTAGGGAGGGAATTCCAGGATTTTGACCCAGCAACACTGAAGGAACGGTGATATATTTCCAAGTCAGGATGGTGAGTCTCTGACCTGCTCTTATAGCTACTGTATTTATGTGGTGAGTCCAGTTGAATTTCTGATTAATGGTAATCCCCAGGATGTGGATATTGGGAGAGTCAATGGTGGTAACACCATTGAATGTCAAGGGCTAGTGGTTAGATTGTCTTTTATTAGAGATGGTCATTGCCTGGCATTTGTGTGGCACAAATGTTATTTGCCACTTATCATCCCAACACTGAATATTGTCCAGATCTTGTTGCATTTGAACATGGACTGCTTCAGTATCTGAGGAGTTGCGAATGATGCTGAACATTGTACAATCACCAGTGAACATCCCCACTTCTGACCTTTTGATGGATGGAAGGTCATTGATGAAGCAGCTGAAGATGATTGGGCCTAGGACACTACCCTGGGGAACTCCTGCAGAGATGTCCTGGAGCTGAGATGACTGACTTCCAAGAAGCACAGCCATCTTCTAATGTGCTAGGTATGACTTCAACCAGCAAACAGTTTGCCCCCGATTCCTGTTGATTCCAGTTTTGCAAGAGCTCCTTGCTGCCAGTCAGTTGAATGCAGCCTTGATGTCAAGGGCTGTCACTTTCACCTCATTTCAGAATTCAGCTCTTTTGTCCATATTTGTACCAAGGCTGTATTGAGGTTGGGAGCTGAGTGGCCCTGGTGGAACCCAAACTGGGCATCACTGGGTAGGTTATCACGGAGCAGGTGCTGCTTGATAGCACTGTTGATGACACCTTCCATTAGTTTACCAATGATCTAGAGGACGCCGATAGGGCAGTAATTGACTGGGTTGGATTTGTCCTGCTATTTGCGTACAGGACATACCTGGGCAATTTTCCTTGTTTTCGAGTAGATGTCTGTGTCGTAACTATTCTGGAAGAGCTTGGCTAGGGAAGTAGTAAGTTCTGGAGCACAAGTCTTATTGATTTATTTATTGTCATGTGTATTTGTTACAAATACAGTGAAAAGTGTTGTACAATGTTGCCGCTCTCCATCGCCATCTTAAAGTACAGAAATAAATCTTTATGTTCTTACACTATAAAGGTAGAAAAATAAAGAAATAAAGTTAAAAGCTCAACATTACAGTCCGGCTTAAGTGCTTAACCATTGGCCTGGATCCAGGCTCATTCACCCCGACACAGAGACCAACATCAGGATGAAGCAGTCGGCCAGCCTTGAGACCCTCACCTCACCATGTCTCCAGAATGTTGTCAGAGTCCATAGCCTTTGCAGTATCCAGTGCCTCCAATTTTTTCTTGATAACACATGGAGTGAATCGAATTGGTTGAAGCCTAGTATCTGTAATGCTGGAGACCACTGGAGGAGGCCTAGATGGTTCATCCACTTGGCACTTCAGGCTGAAGATTGCTGCAATTTGAAGGTGGGACTTCATCTCCATAAGGACTGTACTGTGGTCACTCTTACCAATACTGTCATGGACAGGTGCATCTGCAGCTGGCACGTTGCTAAGGATGAGGTTAGGTCTGTTTTTCCCTCTTGTTGTTTCCCTCACCACTTGCCACAGACCCATTTTAGCAGCTATGTCCTTTAGGACCCGACCAGCTTGATCAGTAGTACTGCTGCCGAGCCACTCTTGATGGTGGACTTTGAAATCTTCCACCCAAAGTACATTTTGTGCTCTTGCCATCCTCAATGCTTCCTCCAAGTGTTGTTCAACATGTCGGAGTACTAATTCATCAGTCGAGAGAGGACAAGTTTCCTTGCCCATGTTTAACTTGAAACCATGAGACTTCATGGGGTCTGGAGTCAATGTCGAGGACTCCCAGACCAATTCCCTGACAACTATATGCCACCGAGCTGCCACCGCTGCTGGGTTTGTCCTGCCGGTAGGATAGGTCATATCCAGAGGTGGTGATGGTGATGGCGGTGTCTGGGGCGTTGTCTGAAAGGTATGATTCTGTGAGTCTGACTATGTCAAGCTGGTGCTTGACTAAGCTGTGAGACAGCTGTCCCAATACTAGCCCCCAGATGTTAGTAAGGAGGACTTTGTAGTATTGATAGGGCCGTTTCTGCTGTTGTTTTCTCCGATACCTAGGTTGATGCTGGGTGATCTGTCCGATTTCATTTCTTCGTTGAAACTTCATAGCGATTTTTACAACTGAGTGGTTTGCTCGCCCAATTCTGAGGGCAGTTGAGAGTCAGCATGGCTGTGGGTCTGGAGTCACATGTAGGCCAGACCAGGTAAAGATGATAGATTTTCCTCCCTGATGGACATTAGTGAACCGGATGGGTTTTCTGGCATTCGGCACATATACCACTTGCCTGGCTTTGTCCCCTAAAAGTAGGTCCAGTACCACCCTCTTCCTTGTTGGACTTCCTCTGTGCTGGCTTGAAAAGCTCCCCAGACGCATTTTAAGAATGGCTCCCCCTCAAAACCTTTCACTGTCTATCCCAGTTAATATTGGGAAGTTGAAATTCCTTATTATTATTACTCTTTGTTTTACCACTTCTCTGAGATTTGCCTACACATCTGTCTTGTCTATCTCTGCCTGACTGTTTGGAGGTCTCAAGTACAGTCACACCCCCAGCAATGTCATTGCCCAGTTTTTGGTTTTAAGTTCTATCCATATGGCCCATTTAAGGAACTTTCTACAATACCATCCCCACTTACTGCAGTGATTGACTCTTTGATCAATTTTTTTTTTGTGACACTCTTTTCTACAGCACCCCCATTCCCTATCTCGCCTAAAGGTTCTATATCTCAGATTATTAAGCTGCCAGTCCAGTCGCTCCCCCATCCCTCTCCACGATAGCAAGGATATCACATCCCTATGCATTAATCGATGCCCTCAATTCATCTGCCTTTCTGTCAATACTCCTTGCTTTAAAATAAACACCATCTGCTCTTCCCCTTGAGCCTTAACTTGACTATATTCATACTGTCTTCCAGATGGATTTGGTTCTTCTTCTATAATTGTCTGGGCATCACCTCCTACTGTACCTCGACACTGTTTCCCAACCCTCTGCTAACTTGGTTTCTATCTCACCAACGTCATGAGCAAACCTCTCCACAAGGATATTGGTCTCATTCTGGTTAAGGTACAACCCATCAGACTTGTACAGGTCACACTTTCCCCAGAAATTAACCCAGTCATCCAGGAATCTAAAGCCACCCTCTTGCTCCAACTCTTTAGCCGTGCATTTATCTATTCTATCTGCCTAGTCCTATATTCTCTAGCACATGGCACTGGGAGCAATCAAGAGATGCAACCTTTGAGATCCTGCTTTTCAATCCACTACCTACTTCCCCAGTTCTTGTCACAGGGCCTCATCCCTGTTCCTACCCATGTTGTTGGTCCCAATATGAACTACAATCGCTGACTGACTTCAGAAAGCCCAGCAGCCATTCAGTTATATCCTTGACCCTGGCCCCAGGGAATCAGCACAATGTCCTGGAGTAATGTCTACTGTTGTGGAAATGCCCACCTGTGCCCCTCACTATTGAATCTCCCACCAGTATTGTTCTCCCTGCCTTTCTGCTCCCCCTCTGGGTGCAGCTGGGTTCTGGCTTTACTCCCTGGAGGAACCATCACTCCCACCATTTTCCAACAGAGAAAATCTGTTCTTGAGCAAGATGTTTCTGAGTACTTGTTTACCTCTCTTCTTCTGACTAATGATCCATTCCCTCTGACTGCACTTCCTTTAGCTATGGAGTGACCACATCTACAAACGTGCTATCCACGTAACTCCCATCCTCACTAATGCACCGCTTTGCCTGCAGCTTGTGCTCATGCTGCAAAGCCAGCAGCTGTAACTGATCAATAGCATTTCCTGGAGACGTGGCCATCCAGACTGCCAGGAGCTCCTGAGATTTCCCACATATTGTAGGTCATGCAACACATGGGGCTGAGCTCCTCTGGTGTACCTTGTCTTAGTCTGAAATCTACTTTCCTTATATTAACTTTCAGTCCTTCCCTTACCCTACTTTGGCTTACTTACATTCCATTACTATATTGCTGTTGAATTTCACCTATTTCTGGGGCTTAATAACACACTTTTCTAATTTATAGCAATTTACAGATAATCGTAACATAAGTTTCTTACCAGCTAATGAACTTGTAGAAACTTGTAAATCAGAAAGAAAAACAGAAGTTGCTGTAAAAACCCAGCAGGTCTGGCAACATCTGTGAAGAGAAATCAGAGTCAACTTTTCAGGTCCAGTGACCCTTCCTCGGAACTTGAAGACTCTAATATCAGAGATAGTAGGAACTGCAGATGCTGGAGAATCTGAGATAACAAGGTGTAGAGCTGGATGAACACAGCAGGCCAAGCAGCATCAGATGG
>NC_063336.1:38835814-38935840 GCF_021869965.1 Rhincodon typus
TCCTTTTCTGAAGAAGGGTCCAGACCCGAAACGTCAGCTTTCCTGCTCCTCTGATGCTGCTTGGACTGTGTTCATCCAGCTCTACACCTTGTTATCTCAGACTCTGATATCACTCTTGATTTTTGCAACAAGAACTGACTGCAGGGCAATCTTCCCAGACTGCTTCACTGTGATGCTGATTGCAGGGCACTCTCCCCAGAGTGCTTCACCACAATGCTAATGACAGGGCAATCTTCCCAGACTGCTTCACTGCACGCTGACTGCAGGGCACTTTCCAGACTCGTTCACCGTGATGCTGACTGAGTGATACTGTTGACTGCAGAACTAGGAAGGATGTTGTGAAACTTCAAATGATCTACATGGATGTAGCCAGGGTTGGAGGGTTTGAGCTATAGGTAGAGGCTGAATAGGCTGGGGCTGTTTTCCCTGGAGCATCGGAGGCTGAGCGGTGACCTTATTGAGATTTATAAAATTATGAGGGGCATCGATAAGGTGAATAGAAAAGGTCTTTTCCCCAGGGTGGGGGAGTCCAAAACTAGAGGGCTTAGAGTTAAGGTCGGGGGAAAGGTTTAAAAGGGACCTAAGTGGCAACTTTTTTACACAGATGGTGGAGGCTAGTACAATTACAACATTTAAAAGGCATCTGGATGGGTACATGAATAGAAAGAGTTTAGAGGGATATGAGCCAAACGCTGGAAAATGGCACTAGATTAATTTAGGATATCTGGTTGGCATGGACGAGCGGAGCAAAGGGTTTGTTTCCGAGCTGTGTATCTCTATGACTGTATAATTGGAATTATAAAACATCAAGACTACACTTCTCAGTATGATTTACTTGGTTTATAGGCTTTTTATGATTTCCATAAAGATAAATTATATATAGTTTATAAATCCATATGCCTCACGCTATTCGTTTGTATAATTTCCAATGATTGTAAAGGAAAAGATGATTTGATAATTAACTCTTCCCTAATGATGCTGGACTCATTATTTCATAAGACATTATCAAGTGAAGTAAGGACTGAACATCGAATTTGGCCAAGTGGGATTTATGAGTTTAGAGCTGAGCCACATCCTGGCTTCACCCAATATTCACATTTGTACATCAAGTGAATCTGAATGTACAGTGAGCAGCTTGGTTCATTATCCTCTCCTTAGCCCATGATGTAGTGTCCTTACCATCGTTCTGGCTGAGGATATTTAACGTAGCAGACACTGTATATTTGACTTTCCTGCCTTTGTGTTGCATTACTCGTCAAATCGCTGAATCAGCACGCAGGATTTCAAAATGATTGGATTAAGAATATTGCTGAAGACTAACCAGCAAATGGTTCAGTGCACTAGAAGTTACATTTGGATCTGAGCTATGTTTAGGACATAAGGTTTAGAAAGATCTCCATATTTTAATGCTGCATTCCCTATAAAACAAAGGCCAACTGTCCATTCACTATTACCTGCTGAATTTGTTTGCTAGCTTTTTGCAATTTATACATGAGGATTCAACACAAATTTATTCAAATTAAACTCCATCTGCCACTCCTCAGTCCATTGGCTCAATTAATCAAGATCCCTTTGTAATCTTAGATAACCTTCCTCACTATTCACTTTTATGGTCATCCACAAACTTACTAACCATGCCTACTAAATTCTCATCCAAATCACTTACATAAATGACAAACAACAGTGGATCCAGCACCACTCGCTGTTGGTCACAGGCCAGCAGTCCGAGAAACAACCCTCTGTTTCCAAGGCCAATATATCCTTCCCATGGTGCCTCCCTTTTCCAACTCTGTCTTCTAATAGTGAGCCAATATATTATCAATAATAATATACTACACCCAACACCATGGGCTCTAATCTTTCAACTAGCCTAATGACCAGTAACTTATCAACAGCCTTCTGGAAATTCAAACACATTACATCTGCTACTTCCCCTTTATCTAGTCTGCTTGTTACTTCCTCAGACGATCCTAATACATTTGTCAGGCATGATTGCCCCTTCATAATGCAAAGCTTACTCTGCTTGCTTATATAACAAATTTCTAAATAGACTTTTAACATTTTCCCAATAACAGACATTAAACTAATTGGCAATTTTCAAAAGCACTGCCATTTTCCCAGAAGCTAAGGATTCGTGGAAGATTATTATCTGTGTATCCATTATTTCTGTAGGTAGTCTTTTAATATTCTAGGATGGATTCCATTAGGTCCAGGGGACTTATCAGTCTTTAGCCCCATTCATTTCCCAAGTACTTTTTCCTCTTGTAACAGTTATTGCATTTATTTCATTTCCCCTTTTAACCCCTTGATTAGGGAGCAATTCTGGAAAAGTATTGGCTTCTTCTACGGTGAAGACTGACAAAGTATTTATTCAACTCCATTTCTTTGCTGACCTCATTATCAGAGTTCACTTTCGCTTCTTCTCTTTTTTATATATTTACAAAAAGTACTTGCTTTCCAACTGGAAATTATTTGCAAGTTTATTTTCTCCTGCTTTACTTTTCTGGTTGTCTTTTGCTCATTTGTAAAACTTCCCAGTCATCTGTCTTACAATTAATCACTGCCACATGTACTTTTATTCTTTATTTTGATGCAATCCTCAAATTCACTTAAGCATGGCTGGCCCATCCCATTCCAAGAATGAGTGTGTCTCATGGGGATATGTTGTTGCAAATCATGACCTACTTTTTAAATGTCTGTCACTGTTCCTCAAGTGCTTCTGCTGCTAAGCTCCTTTTCTAGTGGATTCCAGCAGCCCTCATTCTTTGTAATTATTTTTAAGACCCAAGGTTCTTCCTCTCAGACTGAATGCAAAATTTTACCACGTTATGGTGAGTTTTCTAGGGGATCTTTTACGCTGATATCATTTATTAGAACTGCCTCAACACACATCACTAGATCCAAACTAGCTTTATCCCTGGTTGGGTCTACTACATACTGTTCTCAGGGCCTGTCCCAAAAACACTGAATTCTTCCTCATGGCTTCCTTTGTCAATCTAACATATCCCAGTGGATGTAAAGATTAAAGTCACCCAAGATTATTAATACACTGCCTTATTTTGAACACACTCGTTATCTTCTTGGAACTTCACCACCATTCCTTCACTGGGTGGGATCAAAATTCTGGAAAACACCATGTCTGACAGCATTGTGGGTACTGCTACATTCCAAGGATTGCAGTGGTTCAAGAAGGCAGCTCGAAGGCAATTAGGGAAAGGCAATAAATACTGGACCAAACAATGAAATCCACATCACATAACAGAATCGAAAAAGGCAAAACTAAACCCATCATACACATGGACCATTTTATTGTGCATCAGATAAGCAAACCAATAGGGTACAATGTTTTTTTTCCAAATTGGACCCAAAAGCAAAAATGTCATTCAAATCCCCATCCTGCCAATTGTCAGCAGACTTGGGCACCTATCAACAAATACAGATGAAAAGGTCTGTATGAATTTTGTAAATATTAGAAAATATTGTCAAAAATGAAGATGTTAGACAGCAACTAAACATCTAAACTTGAATTGTATTTACTCACTCATTATGGAACTCAGAGTCCAGAGCCTTAACTGGTTAGTGTGGTTTGGTTACTGATAGCATCCAGAGTACAATTTGTTTTTTGGCAAGCATGAGAGCAAGGTACAAAATAATTGGCAACACTAGGTGAATTCACCTTTGAAAGTCCCAAAAGAACCCACAAAAAAAAAAATCAAAGACAGGGCCAAAAAAAAAAGAAACAAGAATGGTTGCTCCATATATACTACCTTAGGTTATAGCTTGGCCATGGGCCAAACAGTTGAACACTTAAAAATGCTCTGAAGTGGAAAAATAATACAGATGTGCTTGCAGCAGAGATCATAGTAGATAGTGTGTGAGAAGCTGCTTTCCCAATCAGATTTTGTTTCAGCTGAGGAAGGATCACTCAACCCAAAACACGAACTCTGACTTCTCTTCACAGATGCTGCCAACAACTTGTTTTTTGTTTCCGATTTACAGCATGCACAGTTCTTTCGGTTTCTGTTTCACCTACTGTCACTGCTCAAGCTGCTCCAATCATCTCCCAACTCTTGCTGCTCCTCCAGAGACAGGATCTGTAATTGGAGGAGCAGTAAGGATGGAAGAGAGGAAATGTTAGATTGGAGAAGCTAAAAGAGTCAGTTTGGTCAGTTGCACTGTTGTTATGCAGAATTCTTTTGGCTAGGCTACTACCAAATGCGTCTAAGAGGAGAAGCAGTCAAGAACAAAACAGGGAACAGGCAGTTTGAAACTTGGTCACAAGGTGAGGAGCAGGGCCTGAAGAGTCACCATTCAGCCTCACGTCAGCTGATTATCATTCTCACAGAGCCAACTTGGCTGACTTCACCTTTTTGTGGTGACAAGAGTCTGGGTGAGTTTTCAGGATGTCATTTGGAAGAGAGGAAGTGCCAGTTACTGGGATGGTTGCGCAGAGATCTAGTGCCATTCTTTATCTGATTGGTAGTTTGGTGGTGCAGCATTAATGGGCATGTTCTTCTTGTTGCACAGTTGGACTTTTGGAAGTCAGTATCCTGATACAATCATCATTGTTCATTTCAAACAAGCATTGGTTACATCCTAGGCTGGAGGAGGGCACCGTGGCTCTGGTCCACAGAAATCACAGAACACCTACAGTGTGGAAACAGACCATTCAGCCCAACAGGTCCACACCGCCCCTCCGAAGAGCATCCCACCCAGACCCGTTCCCCTAACCCTGCTGCCCCGACAGATTAAAAAGTTCTTACCATTTACGAAGATCCCCAATTAAAAACATTTATCAGGTTTTAGACAAAAAAAAATCCAGGCTTCTTTATAAACCAAATTATTGTTTTATTATCAAACCAAAAATTACTCATTGGAGATTAAATAATTATTTAACACACAGTCAGATAGAAATATAAATGCTTATTCCCCCTAAATATCCCCAAAATACATGCACACACTCTTCATGATAAAGAGGAAGGAAAACAAATTGCCTTGTAGATTTTGGCTTTCTGAATAAAAACCACTTTGCCTTTAAGGCTATCCTCCAGCTAAAAAAGGACCTTGCATAGATCATTCCAAATTCTGTCACGTAGTCAAATGGTTGTCATAGAGTGTTAGAGCTGTACAGCACAGAAATTGACCCTTTGGCCAACTCATCCATGCTGACCAGATATCCTAAATTAATCTAGTGCCATTCGCTAGCATTTCGTCCATATCCCTCTAAAGCCTTCCCATTCATGTACCCATCCAGACACCTTTTAAATGTTGTAATTGTACCAGCCTCCACCATTGCCTCTGGCAGCTCATTCCATACACGTACCCACCCTCTGCATGAAAAAGATGCCCCTTAGGTCCCTTTTAAATCTTTCCCCTTTCACTTTAAGCTATGCCCCCTACTTTTGGGCTCCTCTCCTCTGGGGATTTATCCACCTTTATGCATTTTAAGACATCCAGCACCGCCTCCTCTGTAAAATGGACATTTTTCAAGATGTCGCTATTTATTTCCCCAAGTTCTCTAGCTTTCATATCCCTCTCCACAGTAATCTTTGCAGTTTTGGCATAAGGCTTAGGAATTACAAGATTGGGACATTCCTCCAAACACAATTTTCAGAAAAAAAATAAACATTTCACCCTGAACTCAATAGAAGGATTCTATTTTCAGAAAATAGGAGAGATCAGCTGGGCAGCCCTTCTTTGCAGGCTTCTTGTTCTCTCACTGAAAGATCAGATAAAGTAAAGAAATTCTCAAACAGCCCCAGAACCTGCACATGGTTGGCTTCCTGTCCATCTGATTTTTAGAATCATTGGTTTAAGTTACTGCAAGAGGAACCTTGATCAATTTTTGCTGGGCATCATTTAGAGGGTACACATGGCTGCCACTAGGTGTTGCTGATGAATTGAGTGAATACTAAAAGGTGCTGGATGGGGATGCTAATTAAGCAAGGTAGTTTGACCTGGATGTGTTATTGGAGCTGCAGTCACCCAAGTGACAGCACACCATCTTCCTCCTGGCTTGTGCCTTGTGGATGGTGGACGGTGGACTGGTACTGGGGAGATAGGAGAAGAGTTACTCCCTACAGAATTCCTAGCCTCTGGAGGACAGCATACAGTGCATCTGAGGCACAACCTTCAGGAAGGACAAAACTTATTGCAGTAATTTAAGGGCTGAATTCTTACTGTCTGCCACAGGGAAGGTCACTGCAAAATTTCTCTTCAATTGCTTCCTCCTAGTGGCAGAAGAGCTCCGACCAGAGCGGACTCTGTCCATTAAGGGGGATAGTCAACACGGTCTTCACAGAAAGAAATATCTAAGAGAAGTGCAGAGAGCAGTGGCGATCTTTATATTCGGCATTTTGCCACCTCACAAGGATCTTTGATACTATCAGCAAAGAAAAATTATTCTCAAATTTGGCTGCCCACAGAAATCGTCAGCCCACTTTGCTTGCTGCATGACATACAGGTAGCAATCCTCATCAATGGATCCACCAGTACATATGCAAACTGCAGTCTAGCAAGGCCGTATCATCACACCAACACTCTTCTCCATCTTCCTTGCCACAACATTTCACCCCATATCCAATAAAGGTTCCCACTGGTGTGGAGCTTCTCTACAAGAGTGTGAAATTGTTTAGCTATATTGTTTCCAGTCTAGAACTAAGACCATCAAAACCGCTATCTCCCCCAAACCACCGTCAACACATAGCATTTAAGATTGCACATTCGGTCAAATATCATAAAGACAAAAGGTCTTCTACCAACCTGCTTCCACCATGCAACCCCATCCCCCGACTATCAATATTCACAGCGAGCTACCGAACAATAGAGTAACTTTCATTTCTTTCCGAGTCACCTTTCAGAGCAGACTCAACAATGAAGTTTAACATTTTCTCTTGTTTGCCAGTGCAGCTTTTCAGCATCTGAGGAAGAGGCCTCAATCCCAACACCATGATCATGGTCGACAGGGCAGTAGCATTACTTACCCTTCTGTTTGGGTCAGCGACATGGAGAATGTTTAGACATCAAGTCCCTAGAGAAATATCACCACTGGTAGGATAGGCACTTCAATATCAGTGACCTCTCTCAAGCCAACATTGAAGCACTGACAATCAAGAGTTGGCACATCATCCACATATTTGGCACAAGACTCTCAAAAGCACACTACTTTGTTCAGTCATAGCAAGTAGTTACCGAGGACAGAAAATTGCTTCAAAGATGACATCAAATCTGGATGCTGAGAGACAGTTTCCTCTTATCAGATAATCAAGGACTAGGCATCATTGTTTAAAATCAAGGGTCACACATTTCAAATTGAGATAAGGCAACACATCTCAGATTGGAGTGTCTTTGGAACACTCTTCCTGAAAAGGTTGGGGTGGGGGTGGTGTGGTGGATGGACAGAGACAGCGAGTGTTAAATTGTTAAGCAAGGTGCTAATGTGTCATCAGGGCATGGCAGGAATGTGGATTCGTTACCATAAGATGTCAGAGAAGTGGGCCATTCAGCCCATTGAGTCTGCTCTGCCATTTAATTTCATCTGATTATTTTCCCACCCTTCCCTCAAGTTAAAATCAGATCAGCCACAATCTTATTGAATAGGAGAGCACGCTCCAGGGGTCAAACGACTACTACTGCTCCATATTCACGAGCCTCTTAAAGTAAAAAGTAACATCCCCATCGACTTGTGGGAATTTCTGCTCTACACACTCAAAATGCAGAATCAGCATCCACAAAAGGTGCCAAACAAACAGCTCTATCAGGCCACTGTGGAGGCTGAGCACAAATGGCATAAACAGCCCAAGCATCCCACCCACCCACTTCTTCAAACACCACCTGCAGAAGGCTGTATGGACTGAGCACTCTATATTTAGTCACTTCAGGACACACAAACTCTGGAGTGAAATTCAGTCTTGAGAGGCTAAGCTATTGTTTAAGGCAGCGATTGGCAGATTTTTACATACCAATAACAAAAAGGATGTACAGATAGTGTGGGGGGGAAAAAAGGAGTCAAAATGGATTATTAGTCATGATTGCACTGAATGATGGAGCAGGTATGTTGGGCAGAAAAGGCCTACTCCTGTTCCTACCTTTCCACTTGGGAGATGGCCAAATCCTACACCCATATCACATGCTTACTTGTAGTGCTTCACTCAAGTTACATGCCACATTGAGGAGAACCAACTGATCACTTGCAAAAGGCTAGGTGATCAGAAGGAAGTTTCCACAATTTAAATTGAAGTGAAGTGTGCTTGGAATCAATGAAAACTCTCAAGGATATGCACCATTTGCTTGAGGGGGTCTGCTCAGTGGAAATGAGCATAATCCAGAGAAATTGTGGTAGTCCAGGATATTGGCAATATTAGCAATATTAGCCAATTGGTGCATTAATCTTTAAGACAGTTCTCCCAAAACAAAACAGTGTCAAATTTATATAATTTGAGCTACAGCAAGTTAAGAAATTTTAAGAAATAGCTTTAAAAATATAATTCAACCAATTACATGGACATTATAAATAAGATCTGTCCTTTCATATCTTAAATTTAATGTCCTATATTATGTAGCAGAATAATGACTGAAGAAAAGCACCTTGGTATGGATTCTAAGTTTAAAAAAGTGAATTACTGGGCTTAGTCTCAGTTTGTAGGTCCCACTACAGCATATCCTCAATTAAATTCTGTTTTGAGTTTTACAAAGGAAAATCAGATCAAGAGAACAAGAAAAGTCAATAAGTACAGAAACATAAGTGAATAAATGAGCACTTCAAGGAAAAAAAAAATGCCAACAGGTAAGCTTTAAAACACAAAGTCCCATAATGAACACACAATGAATTACTCTTTGAAGTAGTTTTCTGAAAAGGTACATCTGTAAACCAAATCCATCAGTCAGAATTTATAAATTTTAACTAAGCCACGATTTTCAAACTAGTTCTCTAGAAATAATAAAACTGCAAAACACACACTAGTTACAGAAACTATTATTTTATTGCATTTGTGCAAGTCATCAACTTGTCTCCAACAAATTTTAAGGATCATCTTTTGGAACTACAAAAGTTAGGTAAGGTGGGAAATGCAGAGAAAGTGGAAAACAAAGGGGCATTTTTCTTTCAAAATCATGCAGGTTTTACTGAGCCTTCACTCAAGTTTATTTTATATGAGAAGCCAGCTTGTTGGCCAAACCTCTTCATAAACACAAATTAATTTAATTCATTGTTTTGTATTTAAATTAGGCAGGAAAGTAGCACAAAGATCTGAAACACTACGTATAATCTCTACATTCAAAAATAAATCAATTCAGAACATTCCACTGATAAAAGTAAATCAGCAAAAGATCACACCCTTGATTAGTGTGGTAATTATCATATTACAACTGAAAATCAATTAAGAGAATCTAAAAATATTAACTCAAAAGAATTTTGTACACCCATCTATACAGATTAAAACAAAGCTAAAGAAAATGCAAAGATTCTTCCCCATTTTTAAATAATTTCTATATACATGGATGAATAGGTGATACAGAAAAGATGAAAGAACAGAATACGCAGCTATACAATGATTATTGAACAAATGCTAAATGGCTTTTTTCTACTTGTGGATAGATGAAGACTTTAAAAGTTTAGACCCAGCCTTTCATTTACCACAACATGTACACCAGCTGGTTTTAAATTAACCTATTAACTTATTTTATATATTTAATTTCCTGTAATGATCAACTTTGAATAAAGGACTCTCACAAAGTATTTCAATCATAATTCTCAGGAGAGAAAAAGAACCGAATTCTGATCATATTTAGTATTGCCTGCAATAATTTTAGAACTCAAGAAAAAGTGCACGGTTTTACAGTCATGCTCTGTAGCAGCAATATCTAAACATGAAATGGAAGTTATGAGCTTCACTTGTGCAGTAAATTACAACGGAGTTAAATTTAAAGACTCAAAATCTAGTGCCTGAAAGTCATAGAAGGAATGCCATCTCAAACGCCCAGGAAAAGTCAGGTTTCTTGCTCTGAAACGAGCACAACTAAAGACTCCATAAACCACTTTTAGTTCATCTCATGATCTGATAAGGCAATCAGATTTAAGTCGTATCATCTAAATTTCAACTGTCTTTTCATTAGATCATAAGACTGTTCGAGACATTTCACTGGTATAACTAATGTGCCTCGAAGTTACCTTGTGATAAGTAGCAACTGATGTGCAACAGGTCCTTTATCAACCATTCACAGAATTACCATTAGATCCAATTAATTACACACTATTTTCAATATTTTTCTATTGGACCTAGTGTAATAAAATTATGAATTGGAGACAATAGTGAAGTATCTAAAATGATCTGCTTAGCATTTAAGGATTACAGAGAACTAGGCAGAACTCTCCATGCCATATTTAAACAATTGGTTTACATACCTATCTATATGGCCTCATTATCAACTACTTTCAGCTCAAACAAGCTTTTTCAAGTAATAGGTTTCTGAAAAGTGAATGTGCTGCTAGTTTTGAAATACTGCCCTTCACCAGCATAAATTGGTCATTCTCATTTGTTATACTATGTAGAAGAATGTCAATTCCCTGAAGGAACATGTTGGAAAAGCAGTTTATATACAATGCATACTAAGCATGATTAACCAGTGATCAGAGTTAACCAGATGTTCAGTTAGCAAATGATGAATTCCTCTCAAACCACACCTCAAGTTCATATTTCCATTTTCATAGCTGTGGCTAGTTTCTAGCTTTTTAAAATTAGATGCTGGATTGCAAAATGGTGGCACTTCAATCCTTCTTGATGCAAAACAAAAGGAAATCCAGTTGCTGTGAATGTGCTTACTGAACACCATAACTTTGTTATTCCTGCTCAACGCTCTTAAATCACCTCTGGAAAAAATAAAGAGCAGAAATAAAAATTACAGCAATTAGTTACATTTATGAAATAAAAATTCACATGACTATTCAAAATCTGGAAATCATCAGATAAACACAAAAGCATAAATGGGGACAAAGTATAAATTCAGTGCCCCTGAAGCCCCTTCCAGAAAGCATAATTTGAAATTATACATTCAATCAATCTTCCAGGTCATACAGTAGTTTTCTTGCAGTTCATTTCTCAACCCTGCAAAAGCACATGTTTAGAGAACCACAAAGAGCAGCATAAACTGCTGTCTATTGTTTCATTGTAAAACAGAGCATGCAGAAGTTCAACTTTTGTGTTCCTTTAGTGACAATCCAGCATTTGACCTTTGTCACTGTCTTGCTAACCAGTTATTTCTAAATTTAAGTCTGCATATTTGACTTCTTGGATGCCAAACCAAATCAAAATCGCGGCTTCAAATCAATGCTAAATAGAAAATATAGATATGTTTCCCAGAGTCAAAACTGCTTCTTATATCTCAATCAGAACTATGCCATCCTCATTTATCACCATGTGCTTACTAATAGAAGTCAACTTAAGTCAACAAAAACTGATTTTCAAATTTTTATCTCATACGTCTCAAACTTCTTCAGCTTCATAAAGCTCCATGAAAATTGGGTTTTTAAAATGTCAGTCACTTACAGATACCTGCTTCTCTATTCATTACCATGTCTTCAAGCGCTGGGCCTTAGCACATTGCATCCACAACATTAATATCATTAAAAAACATTAAACTTTTATATACTAACAGAAGTGAGTTAGCTACATACCTGCTGTTTGTTGAGTCTGAATGCTTTCTACTTTGGTTAATAACTCCACAGATCCATTTTCCTCAAATGCAATAATTGGATTCACAGGAATGCCATCTTTACCCTGACAATCATCACTTCTAGTTTCTGTGGCTACTCTAGTAGCTTTTATCTCAAATGAGAGATCAATAAAATCTTCAAAGCTTTCATTTTGCACAGAAACTCCATTCTCTCTAATGGTTTTCTTGGTAGCAGGACTAGAGAATAATGTTTAAAAAAAGTCAGTCAGCCAAGTAAATATTACATGGGTTTGGATACCAAGATATAGCAATGTTTTAGAAAGTAGGCTGTGATTATAATTTTATTACTGTCAATATATTTTACAGTTTAATCTGCCAAAAAGCTAGCACTCCCAAAGCTATTTAGTCTGAAAAGGTGAAAAATAATCATTGCTGGCTTCCCAATATTGCCAGTCCATCTTATACACAGGACTCCAAATTTTAGCAATAGATTGCTAGATGTTAGCAAGTTACCAATCACGAAACAATTGCTTTGGTAGAGGAGGTTCAATTTATATCTCAATTACACACCACTCATGAATAAGGAGCAGGAATAGGCCACATGGCCACTCAAACATAACACTGCAAAATAATTCAAAAAACTTTTAAAAAAACGATTTGTAACAAATGACTCTTACAAATGTACAGTGTTACAGATTGCATTTTTCTTTTTATTTTAACCAGGATTTATCCTGTTGATGTTACTTAATATGTCTCAACGTAAATTGCTAAGTGACACTGGTTACAGATTTGAAGTTTTCCTGATTTCAGCAGAAAATAGGTTGACAAGAGTGGCTACAATATTTCAATTATTTAACGTTTCATAGAATGTTTTTGATGCAGTGTTCTGGTCACCAAATATATGCAAAACAGTGCAAAAGGTAGAGCCAGAATAAGTAATAGTGGCAAAAAGTCAAAGCTTAAAGCTCTTTATCTGAAAGCACGCAGGATTTGTAACAAGTTAGATGAATTAGAATTTATTGTCATGTGTACTCAAATACAGAAGTACACAAGTACAATGTTGCCATTCCTGGCCCCATCTTACATAAAAAAGGTACAAAATCTTAGGTATAAAGTAAAAAAAAAGAAACAAAGTTAAAAGTTAAACATTATCGTGCTTCTTAATATAAAGTAGAAAACCAAAGAAATAAAGTTCAACAGCACTAATAAAAATCAATGAATGTGATTTGATAGCTATTATGGATGTCTTCAGGGTGATCAAGACTGGGAAACAATATTCAAGGGCATTCAACTTTCTGGAAGAATGCACAAATGAAAAGGAGGTGGGGTTGCTTTCCTAAAAAACATGGTATTATTGCAATGGTGAGTCATGATATCGATGCAAACGATTGAGACGTGGAACCAGTTTGGTTGAAAATAAGGAATAGCAAAGCAAAGAAGTCATGGATGGTAATCATCCAAAGGTCCCTGGGGAGTTGCCTCACCTGCAGGACACAGTATAAGCTGAGAACGGATGGAGTACAAGGGCAGTACAACTTCCGTGGAGATTTTAATCCGCATATTGCCTAGACAAATTAGGGAGTCATAGTCATATAGCAAGGAAACAGATCCTTCGGTCCAACTCGTCCATGCCAAACAAGTTTCCCAAACTAAACTAGTCCCATTTGCCTGCGTTTGGCCCACATCCCTCTAAACCTTACCTATTTGTGTATGTGGCTAAATGTCTTTCAAATCTAACTGTACCTGCACCTACCACTTCTTCTGACAGTTCATACCACATACAAATCACCCTCTCTGTGGAAAAGTTGTCCCTCGGATCCCTTTGAAATCTTTCTCCCCTCACCTTAAAAACATGCCCTCTAGATTTGAACTCCCCTACCCTAGGGAAAGATCTTTGCTATTCATCTTATCGATGCCCCTCATGATTTTATAAACCCCTAACTTCCGGTGAAAAAAGGTCCCAGCCTGTCCAGCCTCTCATTATAACTCAAACCTTCCAGTCCCAGTAATGTCCTTGTAAATCTTTTCTGCACTCTCTCCAATTTAATATCCTTTCGATAGCAGGGTGACCAGAACTGTACACAGTACTCCAAAAGTGACCTCACTAACATCCTTTACAACTGCCATATGATGTCCCAAAGCGTATATTCAATGGTTTCAGCAATGAAGGCAAGCGTACCAAATGTCTTCTTTACCACCCTGCCTACCTGTGACACAACTTTCAAAGAACCATGTACTTGAACTCCTAGGTCTCTGTTTGACAACACTTGCATGGCCCTACCATTAACTGTATAAGTCCTGCCCTTGCTCATCTTACCAAAATGCAACATTTCGCATTTATCCAAACTCCATCTATCACTCCTCAGCCCACTGGCTCAATTGATCAAGATCCCTTTGCAATCTTTGATAACCTTCTTCAGTATCTACTAAACCGCCAATTCTGGCGTCATCCGCAAATTTACTAACTATGCTTCTTAAATTCTCATCCAATTAATCTATATAAATGACAAACAACAGTGAACCCAGCACTGATCACTACAGAACACTGCTAGTCACAGACCTCCGGTCTAAATAGACAACTCTCCGTAACTACCTTTGGTCTCCTACTTGTGATGATTTTATGGCTTTGTGTTTCGTCCTGGTTTCACAGAGGGGAAGTGTGGGGGGGGCGGCGGGAAAGGAGACAGAGAGAAACGGAGAAAGAAAAAAATGGCAGGACGGACATTGACCAGTCTATGAGAAGATAAACAAGTCGAGAAGCCTTGGTGTTTCTTTTTAAAAAGAATAGAAGCAGCCTGAATGAGTGTGGTCAAGCTCCCACCACAAAACCATGGATTTTTAGCTTTTCAGCAGCAGTTGCTATTGGGATCTTGAAGAAGTGGAAGCTATTTTCCCCTCTGTTGATTGCAGCCAAAAGCTGGAGGTTCTCTTCCTGGGCTGTTGGATTGCGTGTAATACAATTGTTTTTTCAATTTGCCTTTTGCCAAGTATGTGTTTATGGGTTGTTACTACATTGGAACAGTTAATTCGTAATAGTTACTGTATCTATTATTCTGTTAAGTTTTCTAATAGATGTAAATTATCTGCAGTATTTCTTTTTGTTATATTTTAACTATAGTGTTTGAATAAGCTGTGTTTTGCTTAACATTGAATAGTTTGACCAATTGAATTGTATCCAGAACATAGCACCTGACATTTTCCTTTAAAATAAGAAATGTTAGGATCTAGGATTCCTTCTTAATATATTTCGAGGGGATCTGGTCTGGTCCATAACATACTGAAAAGGCAATTTTGTATCTAATTGGCAAGCTCTCCCTGAATCCCATGCGATCTCACTTTACTAATCAGTCTAAGGCTTTACTAAAGTCCAGGTAGACAAGTCCGTGTCTACCATTCTGCCCTCATCTATCTTCTTGGTCACGTCATCGATCATGTTTGAAAGACAATTTCCCTGGAATGAAGCCATGCTGATTATCCAGAATCAGTCCTTGTCCCTCCAAATGCATGTAAATCCTCTGTCTCAGAAAACCCTTCAATACTGACATGAAATATCAGTTTAGTGTCTCTCCCATCTCCAGTGGTTCCACAGATAGATGACCTTGTTGACACTGCTGCACCCAGTCATGAATGATGGTAGACAAAACAAGTCACTGGAGGAAGAGACCCCACAAAGATCCCCATCCTCAAATGGTGGAAGAGTCCAGCACATCGAAAACTAGGGCTGAAGCTTTCACAGCAATCTTCAGCCAGAGGTGATGAGTGGAGACACCAAAATAAAGTCATCTTGTTACAACCGTACAGGCCGTTGTGGAGGCCATTCTTAGAGTACTGTATATAGCTTTGGACCTCATATTTAAGGATTGATGTACTGGCGTTGGAGACAGTTCAAACGAGAGTCACTAGGCTGATTTCTGGGATGAAAGGATTGACTTACCAAGAACAGATAAACAGATTAGGCTTTTATTCATTAGACTTCAGAAGAATGAGAGGACAAAGAGACAACATTCTAAGGGAGATTGACAGGGTAGATGTTGAGATGATTTTCCATCAGTGAAGGTATCTCAAGCTAGGGAACGCTCAAAAAACTGATATCTGGAATTCTCTACCCTATAGAATTGACAGGCTAGATCACTGCCAATATTTAAAGGAGGTCGATTTTTGAAATACATAGAGAAATTGAGAGCTATAACTTCCATAAAAGTAACATCGTTGACTCTCAACTGCTCTCTAGGCAATTAAGGAAGGGCAATCAATGTATCCAAATATGGCCAACGATGCCACATCCCATAAATGAATAAAAGAAAAGAATTGAGGCCTGGGGGAAATTAGCTATTATCTTGTTAAATGGCATGGCAGGCTAGAGGGGCCTAATGGCTTATACCTGTTTCTGTTCTCATGTTGTTAAAATAAGCCCCTTTGAAATGCTCCAAGACTGATCATTTGTATCAAAGAGCCGAATTACAAAGAAAGCCTGAAGAACCACGAATGTTTCAGTCTGGTAAATGATGTAATAAAGATTTACTAGACAGCATATGAGACTCTATTTCAATATAAGAGAAGATGTGATAGCAGCACAAGAGGAAACAGGCTCAAATTAGGTTAACAAATCGAGCGGAACTTTGGACAGAGAAGTCTAGATGAAATGCACTTGTCATTTGACATTTCAATTCTATAAAAAAGGTAACCATAAGGTATTTCTACACCAGATCTAACTGACAAAAATTGATAGTTGTGATCGATCAATAACTTAATCGTTCTTGTATCATGCAACTGAGAGGATGGTAAGGAGGTCAACAAAGTGTCATTTATCCCCCCTCTTGTTTTGAAATTCTACTTTTTTTTTAAAATTGCAAAAATATACTTTGTTCATAGATGGAAATCTTTGTGTACATACACAGTTAATGAAGCTGTTCAGATCCAGACCTGTCTTTACTCACACAGAAGAAAACAAACTTTGAGGTTTGCCTTTCTCTATATTTACAATTAAACTCTTGGCTTTTAGCGGAGGCATCGGGAGGGTTTGATTAGTGAATAGAACTCCCTTATGCTTTGGCGGAAGGACCTTACAGAATGGTCTTTCCCAACTGTGCCTTGGCAGCAGCTGCCCCAAGATTTACTATGTACCTCAGCACATAGTCCTGGACCTTGGAATGTGCCAGTCTGCAACGCTCATTCGAGGGGTCAACTCCTTCAACTGGAAGGCCAGCATGTTTCGTGCAGACTAGAGCGTCTTTCACTGAGTTCATGCTCCTGCAGGCACAGTTGATGTTTGTCTCGGTGTGTGTCCCAGGGAACAGCACAGAGTCCTGCATCACAGTGCTGCTTGGGATGAACCTTGACAAAAACCACTGCATTTCTCTCCAGGCTTCCTTTACATAAGCACATCCCAGAAAGAGGTGCGTGACAGTCTTGTCCCTTCTGCAGACATTTTGAGGGCAGCGTGTGGTGGCGCAGAGTCCGAGCATGCATGAGAGATCTCACGGGCAGAGCCCTTCCCACCATCATCCAAGCAATATCCTGGTGCCTGTTGGAAAGTTCTGGTGATGAAATTTTCTGCCAAATGACTGACAGTCTGCACAGCGAACTACTCAACAAGATCCACCCCCTGCTCTTCACAAAGGGTGTGGATGTGACTATGTGCTGACCAGTGTCTGATGGACTTGTGGTTAAAAGTGTTTTTCTTCACAAATTTCTCCACGAAGGACAGGTGGTAATGAACGGTCCAACTACTTGGAGTATTCCGCTGCAACGAGGCCAAGCCTATCCTTTGCAACACCAGGGACAGGTGGAATCTCAATCTGTACTGAGAATTGGTGGTTATGTACTGAGCATCTATGCACAGCTTGATGCAGCCACATACAAAAGGTGGCCATTAGGGGGAGGATAGCATTGAGTATGTTTTAGCCCCACTTTTTCCAGATCTTTATACATAATGTCCCTTTGGACTCAGTCCATCTTCGACCTCCAAACAAAGTGAAAGATGGCCTGGGTGACTGCAGCGGTGCAGGTTTGGGAAATAGGTCAAACCTGCGCCGCGTACAACACAGTACTTCACACCTGATGACCAGGTTTTTACCCACAATGGTGGGGGGGGGGGGGCGCGCCCAGGGGGGGGAGTTCTCGCCCCAATTTGGTGACACACTCCTCTCACATTTTGGCACAAGCCCCAGCTCCACTGAGCCAAATACAGAGCACCTTCAGGTAATGAAAGATTGTTTGTCCCTGTTCCCAAAGAGCGTGGCCTCATTCTTGCCTCGATTTACCTTGGCACCCGAGGCCAGTTCAAACTGAGTCTGTGCACGGTGACAGTGGATCCAAGCAGAAAACGATGACTTCGTCCAAGTACAGGGGGAGGTAGTGAACTGCAGGCTTCCACTGCCTGGAATGGTCACCCTTTCAGGCTACCATCCTTCCTGATGGACTCAGCAAAAATGCTCTATATAAACACACAAACAAGGCAGGAGAGTGTGGACTGCCCTGCCTGACTCCAGACCTGATGATTGGGAAGCTTTCTGATTCCCACTCATTGATTGAGATTGCACTAACAATGTTGGTGTAGAGCAGTCGGGATCCAATTGCAGAATTACAGGGCACAAGACTAAAATTGATCAAATTACCTTCCAGAGTATATTTAGTAAGTATACCTTGTAATCAATAGCATTAGCATTGTGTTTGCTAATGTTTCTTAATTTATTTTCAATTAATCTAGATTAGCATTCAACCAAAGTATCAAAAAAATTAACTAAATTAACACCATTCTTACCATTCTTTATCTATTTGAGAATGATCTACAAATTCCACCTTATTGTCCACTTTTTTAATTACTGACTCCTCACTGGCCATTTCTTCTGAGACCTTTGACGTTGCTTCTGTTAAGTCAGGATTCTGGCTGGATGCTGAAATGATAAAATAGATGCAGAAATAAGTTTCTATGAAAACACTTGATCAAGTCTAATATTACATCATTAAATCCAGAATATAACATTTATTGGCTCTAACCATAGTTAGAGTAACAGTAACTAACTCGACAACATCATGTTGTGTAGAATTTATAGAATGTATACAGAGCATTTAATCCAAATAGACTGTGCCAAAATTTACGTTGCGGAGTAGCCTTCTCCCTACCTCATCTAATACCAACATGTCTTTTTTTTTTGTCTGGCTTGCTCATAACGCAGTCCTTTGTCCTAGCTACTCTTTCTGATTTTAAAGTTCTACAGTCTAATGACTCTTTGGGGGGGAATAGAAGTTTTTCATAATTTTTCAATTGGATTTAACAGCGACTCTTACATTTGTGGCCCTTAACTTTGATTTTCTCTCACCAATGAAAAAATACTGTCTCCATCTACAGCTTGGAGGGGAGATCAATGAAGGTTTACAAAATTGATTCCTGCCAAGAAAGTCTGTCCTGACTGGACAATTTTGAGTAGGATGGGATTATACCCAAATTTAAGCGAATGACAACTGAGTTCAATCAAACACATTTCTGAGAAGTCCAAAGTTAGCTGCTTGTTGGAGTGCGGCAAAGCCAAATGCATAACGAGCTGAGGGAATTTTAAGGGTCTCTCAAAAGTAAAAACTTATCAAGTTTGCTTAACTGTAACTGCAAATTGTAGCTTCTTCATGTTTCAGTCCGTGATAAACAAACTCCCTGCTGAAAAGCAGGTGCAGGTAGTGGATTATATGGCTGGTTAGAACTGGTTCTTAACTCATCGGAATTTCTGGTTACTGAGATGCGTCAGCTTGTCTGAATGTAGCAAGGCCAAGTGCTTATGGATAGGGGGACGGACGAATGGAGGGAGGGAGGGAGGACATGCTGTTTTAATCTGCCACAAAAAACAAACAGTGGTCCGAGACAGGGATAGAGACATTGATTAGGTGAGCAGGTTAGAGAGTTTTCATTCTGCACTCACACTCCCGTCTTTCCAAAGTAGGCAGCATTTTGACGATGCTGAAGAAATAAAATATTATGTAAATTTATATGGTAACAAATTAAACTACATAAAAAGTGATAATTTTGAGTGAGATTTTTAAAACGGAAACCTAATTACTTAAATGAAACACAGTAAAAATACCAGGGCAGGATTTATTGTACCTCCAGCATATAGGAACTGGTGGATTCCATGGCTTGGGTTCAAATACCACTACTGCAGCTGACTGAATCAAAAACTCGTCTGGGGGCTCAATTCTCCCTTAGGGGCAGCACAGAGTCTCACAACACTAGGGACACATTCATATTCAGCCTTTAGTAGACTGAGAAGTTTGCACTTTCTCTCAATGACTGCATGGGTTTCTGCCGGCTGTTCCGGTTTCCTCCCACTGGTATCGGGATAGGGATAGGGTGTGGCTGTGGGTCTGGGTGGAATGCTGGGTGGGAGAGTTGGTGTAGACCTGATGGGGCAAAGGCCTCTTTCCACAATGTAGGGATTCTATGACTTTATGAATGTGAGGAACCAATCCAGAAAAAATAAAAAAAAATGGGGTTTCAATGGGGGCTATGAAGGGTCCTTTCAAAAAACCTAGTTAAGTCAAAAAACAAAAATCAAGTCCCAAAGGAACTGGAGATCAAAGCTGTAATCACTCAGTGGTGAGAAAACAGTTCACAGAAATCAGATTTTGGGTACAAATTGTATAATTTGGGTTTCCCGGGTCCTGGTCTAAAAAAATAAGGAGTGCTAGCTAAACAGACTTGTAAGATACAGAGAGCTATTTCTGAGGATCTGATACTGATGGCAAAAGTTATGACTGCCAAGTTGGATTCAACACAATGCAGGTCCACTTGGAGCAGTAATAACATCCAATTGCTAAATCTATATTCGTGCATCCCACATGGAAAGTTTAATTGCTTTTCAGGTATAATTAGACATTGGCAACAGGTTTCCGAGGACTTCCAGATTGTATTTTTCAATTTAAAGGGCACTGGGTCCTTCTTCTTGATGATCAGTGGGCATGTAGATGAGTCACAGGCTTTTTGATTCAGTGCAAAGGGTATGGTGCAAGTTTGCCATCATGCTGTCATTCTCCTTTCTGATGACTCCTACTCTTTTAGGTTGTCAGGCTATTAAAGCCTTTGGAATAGATTAAGCATGGCGGCACCGAGTTCTCTCAAATCCAGAAGTTAAAAATCATTCATTCCGTTCTAGACGGTAGGTCTAAACTCTACAGGTGAAGGGCCAAAGTCCAACTGCAGAGTTCAATATCCACACAGCTCTGTATTAATATTTAGAATTACCTTCATCAAGAGATGCTGGTTTAGGTACATCCCCATTTGTCTGCTCGGTTAGCCTGACTCGGTTATCCTTCTGTGAAAGGAAGAATTAAGCATAAATAAATGCTGAAAAGGTACATGTACTGGTATAGTTTTGAAGTAATTTGTTAAGTTTTGGATACCTTTTCAGAAGTGTCAGATTTTCTTGTTCTTTGCATGATTTGCTCAAGCCTCTAGAAGATACAAATTCAGTCAATATGGCAAGTGAATTATCAATGTTAGGTGCGTTAAGCCATGGGAAATACAGGGTTACAGGGAAAGGGTAGTGGGATAGGTCTGGTAGGATGCTCCTCGGAGGGTCGGTGTGGACTTGATGCGCCAAATGGCGTGTTTCCACACTGCAGGGATTCTATGATTCTACGCAGCATGACCAGTCTTCCCAGCATGCTGATCTTCCAATTGAGTTCATGTGAAGTGGTCACATGTGGGATAACTTGAAGGTACTCTTTCCCCTCCCAAATAACTAGGGGCAGAGAGAAAAACAAAAATCAGGACTTGCTCATGAGAGGAACTTATGTTGCTGTGCTCATTCTCTCCCCTCCTAGCAATCTAGGGCCAAAACAAAAGAATTGGGCTTGTGATCATGGTTTGGGAACCCCTGAATTAGTCCATACAAAAGAGATGACATTGCTTGTTATACACACTGTCTTGTGTACAGAACCCAGCCATATCATTCCAAAAAGGATCCATAGTCTTGATCCAAGTTCGGTTATTTCAGCTGGGGTGAGAGTAAGTTTTCTTCACCAATGCAAGCAACAGGAGGGGAAAACAAAAAGTGTTAAATTAGGACTATTTTTGAGCAACTCTTGCTGTAAACTATGTGAATGAATGGCAGGTGTCACTGTTCAAATCTTGTTGATATTCCTCTTCAGGCTAACAAAAACCAGCCATTTTTTTGAGTCAAGGGGTGGCCAGCAAATGCACTAAAACCCATCATGACCGAACATTCAAGACAACACAGAAGCCAGCAAAAAAGACATTTCCTAAAACTGGCCATATTACCTTTTTTCTTTCCATTCGCTCTTGTTCTTCTTTTTGGAAGTGTTTCTCACGTTCTATTCGCAACCTCTCAGCTTCTTCTCTAGCACGAGCATCATCTTCTTTCTGAAAACGATGTAATGAGCCAGATTTATCACTTGAACAACTGTAAACAGCAAATTCGGAGTGTTGCTATAAACCCTCAGCTTGTCCAAAAGTAGTAATGGACAAGCTGTAAAACAAAAAGGCTATAATGTTAGGAATGATTAAGTGAGCCAACTAACTACGATTGATTTCTACAATCTAAATCAAACAGGAAACAATAGGTGCTCTTTCAATGATCCAAACAGACATGGAAACCAGACACAAGAACTTTAATATGTCCGTTTGATTTTCAGTTTTACACCCGGAAGCTAGAAATTAAAGTCCTGATTTTCTCTGCAGATGGAACCAGGAATACTGGAAGTGCTGTCCCTAAACTCATCATGTATGATTTTCACAGGGGTGAGTTCAGGGACAGCACAGGTTTTCTGATTAATGGAGACAGCTAGTCATTTAAACATCAGTTATCTTACTAAAATCCTATTACCAGTGGTCACGAAACCATCACATCAAACTAATGTCCTTCAGGAGACAAGATCTGTTTTGGCCTATGCATGACTCCACATTCACAGAAATGTGGTTAACTGAGGTTTTAGCAAAAATTTGTAGCTCAGGTTATGGATGCAGTTGTTCATTTGCTCGCTGAGCCGGTTGTTCTGTTGAGTGCAGACATATTGTCACCATTCTAGGCAACGTCATCAGTGCGAACTCTAGTCGAAGCGTTGGTGTTCTGTTCCATTCCGAAGTTATATGATCCTCTGGTGCGGTGGGTCTTGTCACTTCGGTTCTGGCTTTTAGCAGCAACTGGGACAAGCGAACAGACATGCAAACAAATTTCTGCAGGCCTGGGTTCTCAACGCGTGACTCCATTAGCAAACACAAAAATAGACCCTATATACAGACTGCTGCTAAAAATCAGAACTGGAAGTGACAAGATCCACCACACCAGGGGATCATATAAATTCGGAATGGGGCAGAACACCAACGCTTTGATTAAGGGTCGCGCTGATGATTTGTTACCATTCTAAGCAACATCTGCACACCACGGAACAACTGGCTCAGCAAACAAACGAGCAACTGCACTGCATGTGGTTAACTCTTAAGTTTCGAGATTGAGATCCCGCGATAGGGTTAGGGTTTATTGAAGAAAGTGGAAATGGGTGGTTAAATGAGAAAGCAGAACAAAGGTATTGATTTAAGCTAATAGTTGCAAAACTTGTCAGGCAACATGACTGACAAAGGTAGCACTTGTTAGCAGAGCTAAAATCCTGATATAATGTGTTTAAGGGAATACTGGACTGTTGAAAGTAGTTGTGACACAAAGAATTCCACACAACATATCATCTGCAACCAGCTAGCCTTTTGGGTCGTGCCCATTCTAGAGAAGGATATATGGAGTGGTGGTGGTTCGGGTCTTTTTTTGGGGGGTGGGGGCAGCAGCAGTGATATATAACTGAGTCAAAGCTTTGTGATCTCATTCAGAAGAACATGTCCATACAGTAAGTGTAAGATTTAAAGTTAAGAATGTGCTTAAAGGACACATATCTTCTCCCTTTTCCCATGAAACCAGGGAGAAGTATTCCCAATCATTTCTACACAGTGAGGGAATTCTTAAAGCAGAGTCTAAGAACAGCTGTTGCTGTTAATTTGCTTCCTTAAATTTATTGATCATTAGCCTCAATTTTAACGCCTTCTCTGCTCAGACCAACTAACAGTCAGATGAGGAATTAAAATCTGAAATGGTGAACATAGGTGAAGGTGAAGTTGCCATAGTCCCAGAAGGCCATAAGGCTGCTCCCTCATTAGAGAATCATAGAACCCCTGCAGTGTGGAAGCAGGAACCCTCCAAAGAGCATCCCATGCAGACCCACCACCTCACCCTATCCCTGTAACCCTGCATTTCCTATAGCTAATCCACCTAACCTGCATACACTATGAGCAATTTAGCAAAGCCAGTCCACCCAACCTGCACATCTTTAGACTGTGGAAGGAAACCAGAGAGCCTGGTGAAAACCCGCTCAGACACAAGGAGACTCACAGACAATTGCCCGAGGGTGGAATCAAATCCAGGATCCTGGCACTGGGGCAGCAGTGTTAACCACTGAGCGACCATGCCATCCTAAGAGAGAAGAGTCCTTCATGGTAACCTCTAACAGTACAGGCATTGAACTCACACTGTTGGCAGCACGCTGCGTTGTAAACTAGCTATCCAGCTGATTGAGCTAACTGATCTCGTAGTACTATACCATAGCAATATATGGCATTAAAGGTGAACCCTCCCATCCAAAGGCTGCAGCTAAATGCAGATAGAGGTTGAAAGAGTATGTTGTCAGCCTTTTGCAACATGCAAAGGTCAAAACACAGACTGCATCAGAACCATGAGATGTCACCAACTTCCAGCCTCGCAACACATCACAGGCGGAGGAGCTAACTGGTCAGCACAGGAAAGTCAATTTAAGAATATTGTGTCAGTTTGAACTCCTAGTAGGTCAGAAGGAGCAATAGTGAAGGGGCCCCTCTAATCTAGTCTTCTTCTAATCATGTTTAACCACCTCTCTTCCTTCAATTCCTGATCAGCTCTACATTGGACTGCCAAGGATAGCTTCCGCAAGTCCCTGGCTGTACGCACCTCACCAAATTCCAACTCTCACCTGCTGGCCAAATGGTGAAAACGTTTATTTAAAAGTGGTCATACTATTAAGATTTAGTGAGCCTTCTTGTCACTAAATCCTCCAGGAACACCTCTTCCATTAGACTCAAGAATTTTAAAAGCAGTTTAATGTGATATAGGATGCTAGGATAGAGCATCTGGAGTACAAACTTTGAGCTCAACACCAATGTGCAACATGGTGGATCTGCTGAGCATTTGAGCTCAAGATCAGTTCCTGTCCCTTGTACAAATCAAAGCCATAGTTTTTAAATGGATAATACAAAGTAGCTGGTGGAGAGGATAAAAAGGTGCAAATTGACTGGCCCGCCTGTAAGACCAGTGATATACTGATGTCACAAATCATAATATGACACCAGCTGCATTCCTTGCACTTATTAGCGAGGAGGTGGTGACTAGGAGAAGAGAGTATTTCTAGTCTTTAAAGTAAAAGTCAGGTCTTTAGATTGTGTTAACGCTTCTAGTCTTTTTCTTTTCCATCTTATTCTTAAAAGGAGCTCATTAAACTACACCACTGATACTGGTGTAAATACACAAAATTACAATTAAGTGTAAAGAGCAGGGATATTCAAGTAATTAGCCAATAAATTAAATACAATAGTGATGGCAGGACAAGAGACGTTTATGTGCTGTAGCATGTGGGAATTGCAATGATCCAGGACAAAAGAAACCTGCAATAATTGTTGATATAACAAGGTGTACAGCTGGATGAACACAGCAGACCAAGCAGCATCAGAGGAGCAGGAAGGCTGACGTTTCGGGCCTAGACCCTTCTTCAGAAATAATTGTTTGCAGCTTGAGGAACTTTGGAATATTGTTGCAGTTTTGGTCTTCTTTTCTGAGGAAGGATGCTCTTGCTCTCGAGGGAGTACAGCGAAGGTTTACAAGGCTGATTTCGGGATGGTGGGTCTGATGTATGACGAGAGATTGACTACGTTGGGATTGCTTTCGCTAGAGATCAGACAAATGAAGGGGGTTCTCAAAGAGACTTACAAAATTCTAACAGGACTGGACAGGGTAGATGTTCCTGATGATGGGTGTGTCTAGAACCAGGGATCACAGTACGAGGATTCAGGGTAGACGATTTAAGACGGAGATGAGGAGACATTTCTTCACCCAAAAAGTGGTGAGCCTGTCGAATTCATTACCACTGGAAGTAGTCAATGCCAAAGCATTGAATGTAATCAAGAGGCAACTAGATATAGCACTTGGGGCGAATGGGATCAAAGGTTACGGGGAAAAGCAGGATGAGGATACTGAGTCAGATGATCAGCCATGATAGTGAAGAATGGTGGAGCAGGCTTGAAAGGCTGAATGGTCTCCTTCTGCTCTTATCTTCTATGTTTCTATGATCAGAGTTGAGAAGCTAGAGTTTGAGCTGCAGACATTGTGCCACATCAGGGAGGTGTAATGTTACCTGAACACTTTGCTCCAGGAGATGGTCAGTCCCCGCAGATTAGGGGACTCAAATTTGACCAATGGCTGTAAGTGAAGCAGAAATAGGGACCAAAGGGATACAGTTTGAGGAGCATTGGCCTCTGTAAAATCTAACAGTTATGGAGGCTCTTGTAAACAATGTGAATTAGAGGATGACTGCAGGAAAAGGATGAGCCGACTCACCAAGGTAATGTGGATACAGGGAACCAGTCAAGTGTTGGGAGGCGGGAGACCCTAGCAAGGTGGTGGTAAGGATATAGATATGGTTCTCTGCAGCCATTAGCTGGAGTTCTGCAGCCAGTGAGAGTCCCAAAGGCAGTATTGTCTGTCAGGTACCAGGGCTAAGAACATGTTCTCTAGGCTGGAGAGGAACTTTCAACAAGAGATGGATCTATGTGTTGATTACACATTGATAATAAATGATACTAATAAGACTAGAAAGGACATTCTACTGAAAGAATTTGAACAGTTAGGAACTAAATTTTAAAAAATTATTTAAATTGCAAAGCCAAAGTAACAATCTTGGATTTACTACCTGAGCTATGGGCAAACCATCTAGGGTAATTAAAGTCGAGGAGTTAAATGCATCACTCAAAAAATGGCGTGGGCGGAATGGGTTTCAGTTCATGGGGCACTAACACTAGTGCTGGTATAGTAAAGAACCGTTCTGGTGGGACAAGTTTCGTCTGAACAATACTGGGACTAGTGCCCGAGCAAATCAAACAACCAGGGCTGTGAAAAGGACTTTAAATTTAGTTTTGGGGGCAGGGTGCAGGACAAATCTGAAGAAAGGAAACATAGGCATATAAAGCAAAACAATATGGTCGCATTGATGATGCCTGGAGTGAGACAGGAAGAGAGAACATACAACCATTAAAAAAAATGTAAACGGGGTCAATAAAGGGGAAAAATGACAAGGTAAATTAACCGCTCTTTACTTAAATATGTATAGATTTCAGAACAAAGTAAACAAATTAATAGCACAGGATAATGTGTATGAGGTTACAGCAATTACAGAGACATGGTTACAAGTGGATCAAGGCTGGGAACTAAATATTCAGGGATATATCAATTTCTGAAAGGAAAAGCAAGGAGGAAAGGGTGGTGAGATAGCCAAAAAAAGACCTTACATCAGAAGATATAAAATCTATAATTCGTGAAGGCAAAAATGATGTGGGAAAGATGACACTGGTGGGTGTAGTCTGTAGGCCTCCTATAATTAATGGATCTGAAATAATGAATAAATCAGGAAAGAAGGGGCTCATGTTTAAAAAAATTGAATATAATCTTCATGTAGATTGAGAAAATCAGGAGGCTGACATAAGGAAGAATTTATTGAGCGCATTTGGGCCGTTTCCTACAACAATACATTGTCAATTCTAACAGATTCCGGGTTATTTTGGATCTTGTAATGGGCAATGATGCAGGTTTAATAAAGTTAGAATGAGAAACTTAGGTCAGAAACAACTGTTAAACTTAATTAAGACTAATTACAAAAAGAGATGATAACAAAGTTAGGTGGAATTTACCTGAAAAAGATAGTGAAGAACAACAGTAGACATTTAAAATATATAGATAATCTCTCAAAAGATATATCCCAGTTAGGAGGGAAGATTCTAGTAAGAGTATAAAACAACCAAAGGTACAAAATTGAAAGTAAAAAAAAAAAACAAACGTGACCAAGATTAATGGTAAGCCAGAGGACTTGGAAAGTTTTAAAACCAATGAAAGATTGTCCAAACAGAGAGAAAAGAGGGCAAACTAGAAAGTAATAAAGAAATGGACAGCAAGATCTATTTTTAAAAACTAGATTAAAAAAGAGGGGTTAAAGGCCAGTGGAGAATGAAGATCGGGAAATAATAATGGGGAAAACCAGAAACAGCAGAAGGAGTCAAATGAATACTTTGTATCAGTCTTCATGGTAGAAGACACTAACAGCATTCCAAAAATACTAAATAATCAAGTGGCAAAAGGGTAAGGGGAAAGGAAATCATAACTATGCACTGGAGAAAAAGTTTTAGGGAAACTGACAGTGTCAAGGGTTGCTGAATCCCTAGATCGGATAGGTTACATCCTAGGATATGAAAGCAAGCAGTTACAGAGATAGTAGATGCACTGGTAGTAATCTTTCAGGAATCCTTTAGGTTCTGGAAAAGTACCACAGGATTGGGAAATTGCCAAAGTAACAGCTTCATTCAAAAACGGTGGGAGACTAAAAATAGGTTTTTCTGAAGAAGGGTCTAGGCCCGAAACGTCAGCTTTCCTGCTCCTCTGATGCTGCTTGGCCTGCTGTGTTCATCCAGCTCTAACTACTAGCTAGTTAGCTTAAACTAGTCAAAGGCTAGTCAATTACAAAGGATAGAATATCAGAGTATTTAGCAGAAATACATAACACAATCAAGCATAGTCAGCATGATTTCATGAATGGGAAATTATGCCTGACGAAATTTATCAGAAACCTTTCAGGTAACTAATAGAAGGGGCGACCAGTAGACGTAATATACTTGGATTGCCAAAAAGGTTCAGAATTTGAGACAACAAGGTGCAGGGCTGGATGAACACAGCAGGCCAAGCAGCATCATAGGAGCAGAGAGGCTGACGTTTCGGGCCTAGACCCTTCATCAGAAAAGCCTTTTTTTGAGGTGTTGGGGACCGGGGAATTGGAAGTTCTGGAGGAGGTGGAGGGCGTGGGTGGTGTCACGGACATAGGTAGGGAGTTCCTGGACCAAGGGGGAGAAAATGGAGTCGAGATAGTTGGAGATCAGTTCGGTGGGGCAGGAGCAGGCGGAGACAATGGGTCGACCAGGGCATTCAGGTTTGTGGATTTTGGGAAGGAGATAGAAGCGGGCAGTGCGAGGTTGGGGAACGATGAGGTTGGAGGCCGTGGGTGGGAGATCACCTGAGGTGATGAGGTTGTGAATAGTTTGCGAGATGATGGTTTGGTGCTCAGGGGTGGGGTCATGATCAAGGGGCCGGTAGGAGGTGGTGTCGGAGAGTTGGCGTCCGGCCTCGGCGATGTAGAGGTCAGTGCGCCATACTACAACTGCGCCTCCCTTGTCCGCGGGTTTTATGGTGAGGTTGGGATTGGAGCGGAGGGAGCGGAGGGCTGCACGTTCTGCAGGGGAGAGGTTGGAGTGGGTGAGAGGGGTGGAGAGGTTGAGGCGATTGATGTCTTGACGGCAGTTGGAGATGAAGAGGTCGAGGGAGGGTAGGAGGCCTTGGGGTGGTGTCCAGGAGGAGGGGGTGTGTTGGAGGCGGGAGAAGGGGTCAGGAGAGGGAGGGTTAGGTTCACGGTTAAAGTAGTAAGCGTGGAGGCGGAGGCGGCGGAAAAACTGCTCTATGTCCAAGCGTGAGCGGTATTCGTTGATCTGAGGGTGGAGGGGGACAAAGGTGAGCCCCTTACTGAGGACGAAAGTCCTCAGTAAGGGGTAGGTCTGGGGGGGATGGTGAAGACTCGGCAGGGCTGGGTGCTGCTGTGTCCTCTGGCGGTGGGCAGAGTTGCGTCGGCGTCGGTGGTGGGCAGAGTTGTGTGGGAGGTAGGAGAAGCGGGGTAGGCGGCGGCAGTAGCGGTGAGGGTGGTCGCGACTTCAGTGTCGGTGGCAACGGCAGCGATGGTGTTTGCTGTCCCGGAAGCGGGGAACCCGGCGGTGGCGGATGTGACGTCATCTGTGGGTTCTCCGATAGTAGCCTCATGGCCAATGGCGGCGGACCCATTGTGGGGAAGGTCCTGGGTACGGCTGGGGATTTGGGGGGTGGAGGAAGCCCGTTTTGGGTAGTAGGCACCAGTAAGTTTACTGTACTTACGGTTTTTAGTGTCCAATAAAGCTGAGTAGAATTGGGAGTTCAGATTGTGGATCCTACGAAGAATAAAAAACAGGAGAGGTCCTTTGCAGGTCTGGGAGAGGGAGGCTCTGAGCTGGGGTAGGCTTGATTGTAGTGCCTGGAGATGCCGACGCATTGCTGCAAGGTGTGTGTTTCAGGAGTCGCAGGGAGAAACGCTTCTGAAGAATCTCAATACCATGAGTGTAGATATTATCACGGTTGGGGCCAAATTGGGAAGGCTTGAATGTGGATTGTAGTCCATTGGGGATGATCTGGTTCCGTAGGCAGGTGCTAAGGAAGGTGATGTGGCTGTAGTACCTGGTTTGCTTCAGGACGTGGTCGAGCAGTTTCAGGGCCGAAGAGATTACGAGACAGTTGCAGTGGGAGAGAGATCCCTTGAGGTTTGTCCGGAGGGAGGAGGGTAACTTCTTCAGGTTAGGCATCCTTAGAAGAGGTTCAGAATTTGTTTAGAATCCCTATGGCGTGGAAAGCCGCCATTCGGCCCAGCAAGTCCACACCTACTCTCCAAAGAGCATCCCACCCAGACTCTCACCCCTATGATCCTGCATTTCCCACGGCTAATCCACCTAACCTATACATCACTGGATACCATGGGCAATTTTAACTTGGCCAATCGACCTAACCTGCACATCTTCAGACTGTGGGAGGAAACACATGGTGACACAGGGAGAATGTACAAACTCCACACATGCAGTTGCCCAAGGATGGAATTGAACCCAGGTCCCTGGCATTATGAGGCAGCAGTGCTTTTTGGTATTTGATAAGGTAGCATGCATAAGGCTACTTCGTAAGTCCACAGCACATGATGTTGAGGGTAGTATATTAGGATGAACAGAGGATTGGCTAACTAATAGAAGACAAAGTTGGGCAAAGGGAGAATATTTAAAGGATGGAAACTATAACTTGTGGTGTGCCACAGGGATCAATTCTGGAAAAATAATTACGTACAATATGTACAAATTGTTTGGATAAGGGGACTGAACGTACTGCAGCCAATTTGTAGATGACAAACAGATGGGAAGCAAATGGGGAGGATGACACACATTGACATATAGATTCAGTGAATATAATGCGGGGAAAACACAAAGTTACGTATTTTGGTAGGAAAGGTGTGAATATTATTTAAAATGGAGAAAGATGGCAGAAAGCCACAACATGGAGGGATTGGGTGGAAAAGGGTCCTCATGCATGAATTACAAAAAGCTGGCGTACAACTTCAGTTGGTAATACGGAAGGCAAATGGAATGTGGGCCTTTACTTCAATGGGAATGGAGTATAAAAATAAGGGTGGTTTGATAAAACAATGTAAGCCACTAGTTAGATGACACCTAGAATATATTGAGTACTTTTGGCATTGAAGGCAGTAGAGAGATTGTTCACTAGGTTGATCCGGACATAGAGCGATTTTGTTATGGGGACAGTTTTACAATGTTGTATTGTATTTAATGGAATTTAGCACAAGGACAGCAACTTTATTGAAACATATAAATGGTTTTAGCGGGCTTGACAGTTTGTTCATTTTTGCAAGGGGGTGTAGAACTAGACAGCATCATTTTAGAGTAAGGGGTCACCCACTTAAGACAAATGGCAAGTAATTTCTTCTCATTGGGTAGTGTATCTAAATTTTTTTTTACTGCAAACGACTGTAGAGGCTGGGACGATAATTATATTACATATGAGATTGACAATTTTAATCAGCATGGGAATCAAGAGCTATGGGAGAAAAGGCAGAAAACTGGAGCCTTATCAGATCTCATTGAATGGAGGAGCAGATTTAAGAATTAAATAAGATTTTCTATGTTCACAATATAACCAAAGTTGAACATGCAGCCCTCCGCTCCAATCCCAACCTCACCATAAAACCCACGGACAAGGGAGGTGCAGTTGTAGGATGGTGCACTGACCTCTACATCGCCGAGGCCAAACGCCAACTCTCCGACACCTCCTCCTACCACCCCCTTGATCATGACCCCACCCGAGCACCAAACCATCATCTCCCAAACCATCCACAACCTCATCACCTCAGGTGACCTCCCACCCATGGCCTCCAAACTCATCATTCCCCAACCCCGCACTGCCCGCTTCTATCTCCTTCCCAAAAATCCACAAACCCGAATGCCCTGGTCGACCCATTGTCTCCGCCTGCTCCTGCCCCACCGAACTGATCTCCAACTATCTGGAGTCCATTTTCTCCCCCTTGGTCCAGGAACTCCCTACCTATGTCCGTGACACCACCCACGCCCTCCATCTCCTCCAGAACTTCCAATTCCCCGGTCCCTAACACCTCATCTTTACCATGGACGTCCAGTCCCTCTACACCTGCATTCCCCATGCAGATGGCCTAAAGGCCCTCCGCTTCTTCCTGTCCCGCAGGCCTGACCAGTCCCCCTCCACTGACACCCTCATCCGCTTAGCCGAACTCGTCCTCACCCTCAACTTCTCTTTCAATTCCTCCCACTTCCTACAGACAAAGGGGGTGGCCATGGGTACCCGCATGGGCCCAAGCTACGCCTGCCTCTTTGTCGGTTACGTGGAACAATCCCTCTTCCTCCCTTACATTGATGACTGTATCGGCGCCGCCTCGTGCTCCCACGAGGAGCTCGAACAATTCATCCACTTCACCAACACCTTCCACCCCAACCTTAAGTTTACCTGGACCATCTCTAATACCTCTCCCCCCTTCCTGGACCTCTGTCTCCATATCGGGCAACCACCTAGAAACCGACATTCATTTCAAGCCCACCAACTCCCACAGCTACCTAGAATACTCCTCCTCCCACCCACCCTCCTTCAAAAAATGCTATCCCCTATTCCCAATTCCTTCGCCTCCGCCGCATCTGCTCCCAGGATGAGGCATTCCACTCCCATACATTTCAGTTGTCCTCGTTTTTCAAGGACCATAACTTCCCCCCCTCAGTGGTCGAGAACGCCCTCAACCGTGTTTCCCACATCTCCCACAACTCATCCCTCACACCCCGTCCACGCAATAAGAACCAAAAAAAGAATCCCCCTCGTCCTCACATACCACCCCACCAACCTCCGGATCCAACGCATCATCCTCCGACACTTCCGCCATCTGCAATCCGATCCCATCACCAAAGACATCTTTCCCTCCCCACCCTTATCTGCTTTCCGGAGGGACCACTCTCTCCGTGACTCCCACGTCCGCTCCACACTCCCCTCCAGCCCCATCACACCCGGCACTTTTCCCTGCAACCGCAGGAAGTGCTACACCTGCCCCTACACCTCCCCCCTCACCCCCATCCCAAGCCCCAAGAAGACTTTCCACATCAAGCAGATGTTCACCTGCACACCTGCCAATGTGGTATACTGCATCCGCTGTACCCGGTGTGGCTACCTCTACATCGGAGGCTCGGGGACCGCTTTGCAGAACACCTACGCTCGGTTCGCAATAAACAACTGCACCTCCCAGTCGCGAACCATTTCAACTCCCCCTCCCATTCCTCAGACGACATGTCCATCCTGGGCCTCCTGCAGTGCCACAACAATGCCACCCGAAGGTTGCAGGAACAGCAACTCATATTCCGCTTGGGAACCCTGCAGCCCAATGGTATCAATGTGGATTTCACAAGCTTCAAAATCTCCCCTCCCCCTAACGCATCCCAAAACCAGTCCAGCTCGTCCCCGCCTCAAGCCGCACCCCCATCTCCTACCGACTAACCTCATGGCGCCCCCTTGACCTGTCCGTCCTCCCTGGACTGACCTATCCCCTCCCCAACTCCTCACCTACACTCACCTTTACTGGCTCCATCCCCGCCTCTTTGACCTGTTTGTTTCCTCTCCACCTATCCTCTCCTCTATCCATTTTCCATCCGCCTCCCCCTCTCTCCCTATTTATTTCAGAACCCCCTTCCCCTCCCCCTTTTCTGATGAAGGGTCTCGGCCCGAAACGTTAGCCTTTCTGCTCCTATGATGCTGCTTGGCCTGTTGTGTTCATCCAGCCCTGCACCTTGTTGTCTCGGATTCTCCAGCATCTGCAGTTCCTACTATCTCTGGATAATTCTCCCTTGGTTTTACAATGAATATTGATATCCTTACTAAACTTTTACAGTCCAATTCTTTCACAGGTATTCAATTGTTTACTCAAACATACACAGAGATAGTCCACTCTAAATTAGCTGGAATAAAATTCTGCTGAATACAAGAAATTCATCACTCTTACACACCTTTAGTTATGTCTATACTTCTGTAGTTCAAATTTCAACCTTGTTAGTACATAATCGTACAATAAACAGATATCTCCAAGTCTTAGGTTTGTATCTTAATGTAGCCCTTTATCTTGCCCTAGTCTGGCTATCCCTAATATTGTTTGCTTCAACCCTTTTGGTTTGCAAGGCCTTTCTGGACGTTCTGCTGACCTCACCCTGTAGGGCTTTCAAGGTTTATTGGAGCATTTACTCCCATGGTTTTACTGTGAACATTTAAATCTCGATTTAACTCTTTACAGCGTAATTGACTCAAAGGCTGAATGGCCTACTTTTGTTTCAATACCAGCAATATTGCATGGTTCACCATCAAAGGTTACATCATGAAACTAAACCTCAGTTGATCAGTGGTCTTTTGCAGTGATTTGCCAACTGGTGTTTACAGTATGAAACTCATACCAGACATGTAAGAAATATGCTCTAGGGAAATAATTGTCCACAGTTTGTGAGACAACCCTACAGCAATTACCTGCATGCCACTGAATGATGGGAATGGCTATTACTAGCCATCAAAATGATGGCTGTCTTGAATATTGTCCCTACGGACTTGCTCCAAGCAACAAATGAAAAAATTGGCCAAATTTTCTAACCTATAAAGCATAGCTATATCATGCTAGCCACAGATCCCAAGACTCCCTCAGACTCTCAATTGATTATTTTATAAGGAAAACAGGCAGTACTACAACAGAGCTCTATGTGACTACTACCATTTGGCTGAATTTCTCTAGTACAGGGCAAATCAGGTTCATACATATTTTATGAACCTGAATGAGTAGCTTGGCCATGAACATAGGTATAGATCAATGCACAATGCACTGGCAGTTACCAGAATGTAGTTTAGATTGATCCACGGTACTGTTATTAAAAAAGTAAACCACATGGTGAACATGTCAACGATGAAACTTCAATCGTGGCTAGATGCTGACTGCAAAACAAGGGTAAAAACTGAAGTGACATAATGAAACACCTCTAGTCAACAATTAAACAAAGCAACTGAGTCACTCAAAGAGAGGCTGGTTTCTTATTGGAGCATTGCTATATTAAACTATTTGGTGTCCTTTATGTCCTTTACAAAGTCTTTATCCTGAAGCAAAATATTTACCATCAGGTCCAAGATCCTACATTTTTACACATTCTTAAACATGTGAGGGGGCAAATGCATTTACAATAGTGTGTCTTTGTTCAATCGATTTGTCACATTGTGTGGAGTTTTTGCGGGGTGGGGGTGGTTGATGTTATTACCACATCTTCAAATCTTCATATTACGACAGCTTCGAGGGAAACAGCGGCTTCTAGAATCCTTGTAGTCTTATAGACTCAAGTATCTCAATCACAGAATCAGAATTGTTAAAGTGTGGAAGGAGGCCATTTGGCCCACTGTGCCTGCACCAGTTCCAATGTCCTGCCTTTCCTCATATTCTTTCACAGCACTTCTTTCCAAGTAATCATCCAATGCTCTTTTAAATGCCTCAATTGAAACTGCCTCCACCAAATTTGCAGACAGTGCATTCCATAACCTAACAACTGTGAATTTTTTTCCCCCCTCTCACTTCTTTTGCGCATCACTTTAAATCTACACCCTGTCAGTCTTAATTTCCAATTACAAGGGGGAAACAGGCTCTCTCTACCTATCTATCCAGCCTGCTCATGATTTTGAAAACCTTTTTTCACATCTCCTCTCATCATTCTTCTGTTCAAGGAGAACAGTCAAAACTTTTTCAACTTATCCTCTATTGAAGTTTTTCATTCCTGCAAATCATTCTTGTAAATTGCTTTTAAACTTTCTCCAACGCAGCAAATAATACATTTACTGTTTAAACACGATGATCTTTCATTTTAGTGTAAGGTCAGCTTAGTTCATTGCTTGCACAAACTGTGGCTCTGTGATGACTACACCAAGACTTCAATATTGGTCAAAATTTGATTATTTAATACATTAGCTTCTCTAAGAGGTTAAATTTTTCTTTTAATTTTGTTAATGGAATGCAAGCATCACTGGCTAGTCCAACATTTACTGCCTGTCCCTATAATTGTCTTCACAAAGGTGGTGATGAGCTGTCTGCATAAACCAGTGCAGACGATGGAGGGGGTACAGTCACCCAATGTGCTAGGGAGTTCCAGGATTTTGACTCAGTGATATAGTCCCAAGCTAGGATGGTGATAGACTTGAGTGTTTCAGGTGGTGATGTTCTCCCGCATCTGATAGCCTTGTCCTTGTAGACGATAGGGAAAATAAAACTAGTAGGTTACATAGTAATAAACTGAACACTTACTTGCTTTTGCAAACGCTCTATTTCAAGTCTCTCTTTTTGAGTCTTTTCCTCCAGAAATTGTTGCTCCTCTTCAAGTTTTTGCTGTGCTTCTCGAAGTCTCCTTTCTTCCTCAAGCCTCCGAGCTTCTTCTTCCCGGCGAGCTTTTTCTTCAGATTTTCGTCGCAGCATTTCTTCTTTCATTTGCCTAAATTTAACAGCAATCCATAAACATCCTACTTAGACACATGCAAAATAGAAGTGTCCCGCTTTGATCAGGGATTCAAGTCTACACATCTTGCAAATGCTAAATAATGTGATGTATTTTTGAGGTTGTTGACTTGCTCGCCGAGCTGGCCTGTTCTCATTCAGACGTTTCGTCACCATGCTAGGTGACATCATCAGTGGAGCCTCTGATGATGCTATTCTACTCTGCTTGGAATTTATACTGTTTGGTCTGTTATGGTGACTAGTCTCATTTCCGGTTTTGAACTGTATGCGTTTGTATATGGGGTCCAATTTTATATGTTTGTTGATTGCATGTGTGGAGAATCATGCCTCTAGAAATTCCCGTGCGTGTTTGGCTTAGGCTACTATGGTTACCTTGTCCCAGTTAAACTAATGGCCTTCATTGTCTGAGCATACCGATATTAAAAGAGAGTTTGTTGTACTGGTTTTGCTGTTAGTTGATGTTCGCGTATTCTGATGGCTAGTTTCCTTCCTGTCTGTCCGATGTAATGCTTGTTGCAGTCGTTGCATGGTATTTAAAATGCTGTGGGAATGGGGTTTTTAATCCTTGTCAGTGCTTGCTGTAGAGTGGCTGTGGGCCATCATGATTCCTACAACAAACACTCGAGGATTAAAGACCCCATTCCCACAACATGCAGAACCAACATGGTTTACAAAATACCATGGAACGACCACCACAAGCATTACATCGGACAGACAGGAAGGAAACTAGCCAAACATAGATACGCACTGGAATTCCTAAAGGCATGGTTCTCCACCCGTAATGCAAGCAAACATACAGAATTGGACCCCATATATAAACCCATACAGATCAAAACCAGAAATGACACTACTCACCATAACGGACCAAACAGTATAAATTCTAAGCGGAGTAGAATAACATCGCTTCATCGGAGGCTCCAATGATGATGTCACCTAGCATGGTGTTGAATGTCTTAAGAACAGGACAGCTTGACGAGCAAGTCAACAACCTCATCCACAACCCAAGCTGCAGATCTTTGCCAAAACGGTGATGCATTTTAAATTTTTTTTTTTTTTGTTTTTAAATAAATGAACATTGGAAAGAAAAACAAAATGCTGGACACCCATCATACATACACAAACCCCACCTGACTGATTACACCATTCACATCCAGATGTTATACAGCCAGGTACAACAGTGGTCCATTCACTCTCCTAATAGGCATAGTAAAACGCAAAGGTAAATTTGAAAAAAACGGTCTGAAAAGTCCTTCTCAAACTCACGCCAATCAAGCAAAGATCCAGAAAACTACTGCATCCCCAAAATTATTCTACTTCTAGCTAATCCAAAAACTTAAAATTTCATCAATCTCTTGGAAACCTGCCCGGTGCATCATACTTTAATAATACATCAAAGACAGCCAAAGGAAAACTAGCCCATCAAAAGACATCAAAGGAAACCTTCCCAATATCTAACTTGCCTCTTTGGCCAAGGACTTCACATCATAAGACACAGGAGCTGAAGTAGGCCATTCAGCCCATGAAGTCTGCTCTGCTATTCAATAATTGGATAATTATCAGCTCTACTTTCCTGCCTTTCCCCTCCACAGCCCTTGATTATCTTACTGCTAAAAATCTCTATCTCAGACTTGAATATACTTAACTATGCTAATTGGGCCCATGAGTGGCTGACAATGGGTGGCTTACAGTAGAAACTAATTATCTTTGGGATGGCACGGTGGATCAGTGGTTAGCACTGCACCAGGAACCCGGTTCAATTCTGGCCTCAGGCGACTGTCTGTGCAAACTCCATACATTCTCCGAGAGTGTGCTTGGGTTTCCGCTGTGTGCTCCTGTTTCCTCCAAAGCTGTGCAGGTTAGGCGAGTTAGCCATGCTAAATTTCCCATAGTGTCCAATGATGTGTAGGTTAGGTGGATTAGCCATGGGAAATGCAGGGTTACAGCACTGGGGGTGGGTCTGGGTAGAATGCTCTTCAGAGAGTCAGTGGACTCTTGGTCTGAATAGCCTGCTTCCACACTGTAGGGATCTTATGATCCTCCCAGGCGGACCTTTGTCTACCCAACTGTTTTTCACTTTTTCTCCCCCCCCTCTCTCAGCTCTATCTCTACCTATCATTTGCTCCTTCCCTTCCCACACATTTCTTCTTCGGTATATATAGCAACATTTTCCTTGCTACAATCAGTTCTGAAGGAGGGTTGCAGGACCTGAAATCTTAACGCTACTTTCTCAAAACAGTGCTGCCAGACCTGCTGAGTTTTTCCAGCAATTTCTGATTTTGTTTGATTTACACCAAAGTTTTTTAGTTTTTGTTTAGTCTCAACAGATGAATTATTCCTGCAGAGGGCCAACACAGATGCAATGGGCTGAATGGCCTCCTTTTGTGGTACAACCATTGTGCTTCCATGAAATCAGACAGAATAACATCTTCACTAGGATATGCTTCAGGGACTCATTAAGTTGCTTTATGTTGCATCAAGATTTTCAGCAAGTGCTTCTCCCCAAATTCTATAAAATTGTTATTTGCATCAATCACAACAGAACCTATTTTGAGAAACATTTCAAGAAAACGTTCATTCAGAGGATTCACCAGATAGTCTGTCAAAGCTATTATTATCACAACCAAGTCATTAAGTGGTAATTTTGACAATTCAAATTTAAAACAAAGGTCTTATCCTGGTTGTACTAATTGTTTTCTCATTTCAATAATTGCACAGGGGTAAAGGTGGTGTGAAGGGGAGAATGAAATGTTATCTCTTAAGATAGTTATCAACATACTTCTCCAATTCCCCAGCCTCCCAAAAATATAATTAGGTACCTTTCTTTCTCCTCTTGTTCTCTTTTCTCTTCTTCCTCTCGGTCCCGCTGTTCTCGTGCTATTCGTCGTTTCTCAGCCAGAAGTCTTGTAGCTTCTGCTGGATCAGTCGTACCTGCTGTCGTTTTACCAGGAGTAGTAGACAGTATGGCCTGAGCAGTTTCTACGCATGTAGAAAAATAAGTACTGGAATTTAGGTATAATATTTAAATGTAGCTAGTGAATAGTTTCATGTACGGCATGACTTCTTAAAAGACAGACACTGAAATTATAGGGCCAGGCACAGTCTACTTAGCTCAATCTTGGCCTGCTCTGCCATTCAATGAGATCATGGTTGATCTATGACCCAAGTCCATATGTCTGCCATTAACCCATATCTCTTAATACCTCGTTAAACAAAAATCTCTAATCTAATTTAACATTGGATATAATATCCACTTACCCTTTGGTCTAGACTATACCCTCCTAGACTCCTCACCCAGGGTATAGTGTTTCTAGCAACCCATTATTTCCTTTACTATCTTGAAGAGGACAATCTAATGACTCCATAGTCTTCTAAATTCCAGGGAAAGCAGCCCCATTTTGTGTAACTTCTCAGGTACTTCAAGCATTGCAGTATAATTCCAACAAACCGATGCTCCACTCCGCAAAGCCAGTGTGATACCCAGAACAGCTAAAGAGTACAGCAGTCATGATCTAACCAGGAATTTGCATAACTTCCACGCCCTTGAAATCCATTTCCTTGTAAGCATGTTCCATTAGCTTTTGATTTTTTTTGGCACCTGCTCATGGCACTGGTATTTTAATGATCTATGTATCTGCATCGCCATTATTTCTAGGTTTTCATCATTTAGAAAGTATTCTGGGGTCTATCCTTTTTATGGTCCCATGAATAAAATTACATTTTTCCACATGAAAATTAATTCCCCAGTTTCTCTACTTCAACTGTAAATAACTTAACTGCTTCCAATGTCATTTATCTATGTATCATCAGCAAATTTGAATCATGTGGCTTTCAAACCCATCATTGAAGTATTGATACAGTGTCTAAGTCAGATTCCAACAGGTCCCAGTCAGACACTACTAGTCACATACTACCAAGTACCTGCATATTATTTAGCTCGTTATCTCTTGCCACTCAGCCAATAACCTAACTATATCAATAATTTGCCTGGGGAGGTAAAGGAGAGGTTCACACTCGAATTCCTGGTACGTGCTTCTGTCACGTACAGCTCTGCATCAGGAATGCAAAAAACAATTGATCCCATAAATGCTTGGAAAAATGCTCTTGGAATGAGTGAATAATCAATAGGTGGATGGAGAGAGTACTGTAATTTATCATTTTATCTAGAAATTTTAATTTAAATCTTGAGCAAGACTGGACTCAAAGATCTGAATGATATGGATAATTTAAGGGAAAGTTATGGGTTATTTAAGTCTACAAAATTTCTCTCAAAAGCCTAGTTAAAGAACTTTCAGAATTGCTTTGTTTGGCAACTTATAGTTGGCAAATAAACCTTTTCACGTGCAAAGACCTGGATTTAAAATGAAGTCTCAGATTTAAACAGCAGCATTTTAACTAACAACACTTCAAGGTGACTCTGCAGATTTGTTTCCTTGGAAAATAAAACTGAATCGTACCCAGTATCGGAGGCTACCTACTTATTGATAAACCACACTCAAAATCAGCATCATAGGAGCAGGAAGGCTGATGTTTCGGGCCTGGACCCTTCATCAGAAATGGGGGAGGGGAAGGGGGTTCTGAAATAAATAGGGAGAGAGTGGGAGGCAGATAGAAGATGGATAGAGGAGAAGATAGGTGGAGAGGAGACAGACAGGTCAAAGAGGCGGGGATGGAGCCAGTAAAGGTGAGTGTAGGCGGGGAGGTAGGGAGGAGATAGGTCAGTCCAGGGAGGACGGACAGGTCAAGGGGGCGGGATGAGGTTAGTAGGTAGGAGATGGGGGTGCGGCTTGAGGTGGGAGGGTTGCAGGGAAAAAAGTGCCGGGTGTGGTGGGGCTGGAGGGGAGTGGGGAGCGGACAAGGGACTCTCGGAGAGAGTGGTTCCTCCGGAAAGCAGATAAGGGTAGGGAGGGAAAAATGTCTTTGGTGGTGGGGTCCGATTGCGGAAGTGTCGGAGGATGATGCGTTGGATCCGGAGGTTGGTGGAGTGGTACGTGAGGATGAGGGGGATTCTTTTTTAGTTATTGCTGGGACGGGGTGTGAGGGATGAGTTGGGGGAAATGTGGGAGACACAGTGGAGGGCGTTCTCGACCACTGGGGGGGGTGGTGGTGGGGCGGATGTTGCGGTCCTTGAAAAACGAGGACATCTGAGATGTACGGGAGTGGAATGCCTCATCCTGGGAGCAGATGCGGCAGAGGCGAAGGAATTGGGAATAAGGGATGGCATTTTTGCAGGAAGGTGGGAGGACCTCCCCCTTACTGAGGACGAACGGTCAGTCTTCAGTAAAGGGCTCACATTTGTCCCCCTCCACCCACAGATCAACGAATACCGGTCACGTTTGGACATTGAGCAGTTTTTCCGCTTCCTCCGCCTCCACGCTTACTTCTTCAACCATGAACCTAACCCTCCCTCTACTGACCCCTTCTCCCGCCTCCCAACACAACCCCTCCTCCTGGACACCACCCCAAGGCCTCCTACCCTCCCTCGACCTCTTCATCTCCAACTGCCTCGAGACATCAATCGCCTCAACCTCTCCCCCGCAGAACGTGCAGCCCTCCACTCCAATCCCAACCTCACCATAAAACCCGCTGACAAGGGAGGCGCAGTTGTAGTATGGCGCACTGACCTCTACATTGCCAAGGCCAGGCACCAACTCTCCGACACCACCTCCTACCGCCCCCTTGATCATGACCCCACCCCCAACCAGCAAACCATCAACAACCTCATCACCTCAGGTGACCTCCCACCCACGGCCTCCAACCTCATCGTTCCCCAATGCCACACCGCCTGCTTCTATCTCCTTCCCAAAATCCACAAACCTGACTGCCCTGGTCGACCCATTGTCTCCGCCTGCTCCTGCCCCATCGAACTTATCTCCAACTATCTGGACTCCATTTTCTCCCCCTTGGTCCAGGAACTGCCTACCTACGTCCGTGACACCACCCACGCCCTCCACCTCCTCCAGAACTTCCAATTCCCCGGTCCCCAACATCTCATCTTTACCATGGACGTCCAGTCCCTACACACCTGCATTCCCCATACATTGGCCTAAAGGCCCTCCGCTTCTTCCTGTACTGCAGGCCCGACCAGTCCCCCTCCACTGACACCCTCATCCGCCTAGCCGAACTCATCCTCACCCTCAACAACTTCTCTTTCAATCCCTCCCACTTCCAACAGACAAAGGGGGTGGCCACGGGTACCCGCATGGGCCCAAGCTATGCCTGCCTCTTTGTAGGTTATGTGGAACAATCCCTCTTCCGTACCTACACTGGCCCTAAACCCCACCTCTTCCTCCGTTACATTGATGACAGTATCGGCGCCGCCTCGTGCTCCCACGAGGGGCTTGAACAGTTCATCCACTTCACCAACACCTTCCACCCCAGCCTTAAGTTCACCTGGACCATCTCTAATACCTCCCTCTCCTTCCTGGACCTCTCTGTCTCCATCTCGGGCAACCACCTAGAAACCGATATTCATTTCAAGCCCACATACTCCCACAGCTACCTAGAATACACCTCCTCCCACCCACCTTCCTGCAAAAATGCCATCCCCTATTCCCAATTCCTTCGCATCTGCTCCCAGGATGAGGCATTCCACTCCTGTGCATCTCAGATGTCCTCGTTTTTCAAGGACCGCAACATCCCCCCCTCAGTGGCCGAGAACGCCCTCCACCGTGTCTCCAGCATTTCCCGCAACTCATCCCTCACACCCTGTCCCCGCAATAACAACCAAAAAAGAATCCCCCTCGTCCTCACATACCACCCCACCAACCTCCGGATCCAACGCATCATCCTCCGACACTTCCGCCATCTGCAATCCGAACCCACCACCAAAGACATTTTTCCCTCCCCACCCTTATCTGCCTTCCGGAGGGACCACTCTCTCCGAGACTCCCACGTCCGCTCCACACTCGGCACTTTTCCCTGCAACCGCAGGAAGTGCTACACCTGCCCCCACACCTCCTCCCTCACCCCCATCCCAGGCCCCAAGACTTTGCACATCAAGCAGATGTTCACCTGCACATCTGCTAATGTGGTATACTGCATCTGCTGTACCCATTGTGGCCTCCTCTACTTGGGGACCGCTTTGCAGAACACCTACGCTCGGTTTGCAATAAACAACTGCACCTCCCAGTCGCGAACCATTTCAACTCGCCCTCCCATTCCTCAGACGACATGTCCATCCTGGGCCTCCTGCAGTGCCACAACGATGCCACCCGAAGGTTGCAGGAACAGCAACTCATATTCCGCTTGGGAACCCTGCAGCCCAATGGTATCAATGTGGATTTCACAAGCTTCAAAATCTCCCCTCCCCCTACCGCATCCCAAAACCAGTCCAGCTCGTCCCCGCCTCCCTAAACTGTTCTTCCTCCCACCTATCCCCTCCTCCCACCTCAAGCCACACCCCCTTCTCCTACCTACTAACCTCATCCCGCCCCCTTGACCTGTCCGTCCTCCCTGGACTGACCTATCCCCTCCCTACCTACACTCACCTTTACTGGCTCCATCCCCGCCTCTTTGACCTGTCTGTTTCCTCTCCTATCTTCTCCTCTGTCTGCCTCCCCCTCTCCCTATTTATTTCAGAACCCCCTTCCCCTCCCCCATTTCTGATGAAGGATCTCGGCCCGAAACGTCAGCCTTCCTGCTCCTATGCTGCTGCTTGGCCTGCTGTGTTCATCCAGCTCTACACCTTGTTATCTCAGATTCTCCAGCATCTGCAGTTCCTACTATCTCTCACACTCAATCACTTTGGGAAGACTGGATTTTAATCTGTTTGAGTTGTGTAGGTCTTTCAGAAACTGTATCAACTGCTCCAAGGTGAATTTTGCCTGTAGAGAGGCTTTATTTGGCACAAAATTACTCAAAAATTCAAACACTGTCCACGTAAAACATTGACAAAGGTTGACAAAATATTAATTTCCAAGTACCCTACTTGTAATTATTCTGACAAAATTTACCAAGTTCAGTTAAAAATGCTACATAATATGGACCTGGAAACCTAGAGGAAAGGTATACCTCTCTGGCATCTGTACAGTTGTTGGTTCAAGGCAGCTCCGTCATTCACATTCTCAGATGGTCACCTTTCCCTCTTCAACGCAACCCCATTTTCCACTATCCTCAAGGAGCAGGTTGCCAGAATGGGTAAAGCACAGGAGGCCATTTGGCCCTGCATCTGTCCTGGCTCTCTGAAGAAGCAAAAGTCTCCAGTTCCCTGGCAGCCCACCCTGTAAAATTCACCCGTCAGACAGCTGTCCAAATACGATTTTTCTTTGTCTATTTTCTGGCTCCATTACGTCCAAAGCCAGGAAAATTAACTAAGTTTGGTCATTACCTCAGTATACCTCATCAAACCCATACAAAAAGTACCTGGATATGCACATCAAGTACCATAACCTCCAAGGCTAAGGACCAAGGGCTGGAAAGTGAAAGTATTTTCTCAACCAGTGTGGACACAAGGGCTGTCCGTCCATGTTATAGGAATCAATTATTCACCTTAATTGATCAATGCACATTCAGATACATAGTTCTTTGAAAGTTGCATCACAGACAAGGTGGTAAAGAAAGCATTTGACACACTTGCTTTCATTGCTCAGGCCACCGAGCATAGGAGCTGAGACATCATATTGTGGTTGTACAGGAAGTTGGTGAGGCCACTTTTGGCATACTGTGTACAGGTCTGTTCGCCCTGATGGGTAGGACATTATTAAATTGGAGAAGGTACAGAAAAGATTTTCCAGGATGTTACCAGAACTAGAGGGTTTGAGTTATAGGGAGAGGCTGGATAGGTTGGGATTTATTTTCACTGAAGAGAAGGTGGTTGAGGGGTGACTATATGGAGATTCAAAATCATGAGGGGCATAGATAAGGTGAAAAGTAAAAAAAGAGGTCTTTTCCCTTGGGTAGGTGAATTTAAAGACATGTCCTCTAGATTTGAAGTGAGAGGAGAAAGATTTAAAAAGGACCCGAGGGGTGATGAACTGCCAGAGGAAGTGGTAGATGCTGGTACAGTTATAACATTTAAAAGATATTTGGACGGATACATGGAAGGTTGAGACAGATATAGGCCAAACGGGCCTAGTTTAGTTTGGGAACCCTGCGCAGCATGGATGAGTTGGACCCAAGGGTCTGTTTCTCTGCTGCAGGGCTCTACGGCCTCAAAACAGCTTACGATTATACAGATACTCTTAACATTTTGGATAATTAAGGTAGATTCACCATCTTCAAGGTGAAGAAATTTCTCTTCATCTTATTCTAAGAAGTTTCTCCCTTATCTTGAGCTGATGTCCCCTGCTTCTAGCATCACAACCCAGGGGAAATATCCCATTGAAAGCTAGTCTGTAACATGCTGAAAATTTTTTTTTTGTCTCAATTAGATCACTGTTCATTCTCAAAAACTCCAGATGATACAAATCCAGTTTCCTTAGCCTCTCCAAAGGACAAATCCTCTCAGGGAATATGTAGGTGAAAAAACTGTTGCACTCCCTCTATGACAAATATATTTTTCCCCAGAAGGGGAGACCAAAACTGTACTCAATTTTCATTGTGAGGTTTCACCAAGGCTATATCCTATTACAGTAAAGGGGAACCGGAGCTACGGATCAGAGGATGGGGTAGCTGGTGTACGGGCAGATACAGCATGCAGAGAGTCTGAGAGGAAGGATAGATAGTTGATATGGCAAAGTTGCAGTTAGTGTGGTGGGCTGAAGTGTGTCTTTTTTAAACACAAGAAGTGTCAGGAATGAGGGTGATAAAATTAGAGCATGGATCAGTACTTGGACCTATGATGTTGTGGCCATTATGGAGACTTGGATATCAGTGGCAGGAATGGTTGTTGGATGTTCCGGGGTTTAGATGTTTCAAAAGAAATAGGGAGGGAGATTAAAAAAAAGGTAGGGGAGTGGCATTGCTAATCAGGGACGGTATCACAGTTGCAGAAAAACAGGTAGTCAAGGAGGGTTTCTCCACTGAATCAGTATGGGTGGAAGTCAGAAACAGGAAAGGAGCAGTCACTTTATTGGGAGTTTTCTATAGACCCCCCAATAGCAACAGAGACTCTGAGGAACAGATTGGGAGGCAGATTTTGGAAATGTGCAGAAGTAACAGGGTTGTTGTCATGGGTGACTTCAACTTTGCTCATATTGACTGGAACCTGCTCAGTGCAAATAGTCTGGATGGAGCAGATTTTGTCAGGTGTGTCCAGGAAGGACTTCTGACTCAATATGTAGATAGGCTGACTAGAGGGGAGGCCATATTGGATAGGTGCTTGGCAACGAACCAGGCCAGGTGTCAGATCTCTTGGCAAGACAGCATTTTGCTGATAGTGATCACAACTCCCTAACCTTGACTGTAGTCACGGAGAGGGATAGGAGCAGACAATTTAATTGGGGAAGGGGGAATTACAGTGCTATTAGGCAGGAACTGTGGAGCAGAAATTAGGAACAGATGTTCTCAGGGAAATGCATGACAGAAATGTGGAGGTTGTTTAGAGAGCACTTGCTGCAAGTGGATAGGTTTGTCCTACTGAGGCAAGGAATGGATGATAAGGTGAAGGAACCTTGGATGACAAGACATGTGGAACATCTAGTCAAGAGGAAGAAGGAAGCAAGCGTTGGACACGGCTTTAGAGGGCTACAAGGTAGCCAGGAAGGAACTGAAGAATGGACTTAGGAGAGCTAGAAGTGGGGAATGAAAAAGCCTTCGCAGGTAGGATTAAGAAAAACCCCAAAGGCGTTCTATACTTATGTGAGAAACAAGAGCATAGCCAGAGTGAGGGCAGGGCCAATCAGGGGTAGCGGAAGGAACTTGTGCACTGAGTCAGAGGTGGTAGGGGAGGTCCTTAATGAATACTTTGCTTCAGTATTCACCAGTGAGAGGGACCTTGACGTTTGTGAGGACAGTGTGAAACAAGCTGATATGCTCAAACAGGTTGATGTTAGGAAGGAGGAAGTGCTAGAAATTTTGAAAAACATGAGGATAGATCAGTCCACTGGGCCAGACAGGATATACCCAAGGTTTCTACAGGGAGAAAGTGAAGAGATTGCTGTGCCTTTGGCAATGATCTTTGCGTCGTCATTGTCCACTGGTAGCAAATCCCTATTCCCTTTCTTGAAGGGAATAAGATAACCCTGGGAATTACAGACCAGTCAGTCTAACTTCTGTGGTGGGCAAATTATTGGAGAGGATTCTGAGAGACAGTATTTATGGTTATTTGGAAAAGCGCAGTTTGATTAGAGATAGTCAACATGGCTTTGAGGGGAGCAGGTCATGCCTCACAAACCTCATTGAATTATTTCAGGATGTGACAAAACACATTGATGAAGGTAGAGCAGTGGATGTGGTGTATATGGATTTTAGCAAAGCAGTTGATAAGGTTCCCCATGGTAGGCTTATTTAGAAACTAAGGAGGCATGGGATTGAGGGAAATTTGGCTGTCTGGATACAGAATTGCTGTCCAATAGAAGACAGAGGGTGGTAGTAGATGGAAAGTATTCAGCTTGGAGCTTGGTAACCAGTGATGTTCCACAGTGATCTGTTCTGCGACCTCTGCTCTTTGTGATGTTTATAAATGACTTGCATGAGCAAGTGGAGGGTGGGTTAGTAAGTTTGCCGATGACACAAAGGTTGGAGGAGTTGTGGATAGTGTGGAGGGCTGTTGTAGGTTGCAACGGGACATTGGGAGGATGCAGAGCTGGGCAAAGAAGTGGCAGATGGAATTCAACCCAGAAAAGTGTGAAGTGATTCATTTTGGAAGGTCGAGTTTGAATGCAGAATACAGGCTTAATGGCAGGATTCTTGGCAGTGTGGAGGAACAGAGGGATTTTGGGGTCCACGTTCATAGATCCCTCAAAGTTGCCACCCAAGTTGATCCGATTGTTATAAAGGTGTATGGTTTCATTAGCAGAGGGATTGAGTTTAAGAGCCGTGACGTTATGCTGCAGCTCTATAAAACTCTGGTTAGACCACACTTGGAATATTGTGTTCAGTTCTGGTCGTCTCATTATAGGAAGGATGTGGAAGCTTTAGAGACGGTGCAGGGGAGATTTACCAGGATGCTGCCTGGACTGGAGGGCAGGTCTTATGAGGAAAGGTTGAGGAAGCAAGGCCTCTTCTCATTGGAGCAAAGAAAGATGAGAGGCATAATACAGCCACAGACTTTTTCCCAGGGCAGAAATGGCCAACTTGGGGGGAGAGGGCAAAATTTTTAGGTGATTGGAGGAAGGTATAGAGGAGATGTCAGAGGTAGGTTCACAGAGTGATGCGTGCGTGTCAGCGGTGGTCGTAGAGTCAGATACATCAGGGACATTTAAGCGACTCTTGGATAGGCACATGGATGATAGTAAAATGAAGATATGCAGGTTAGTTTGATCTTAGAGTATGATAATAGGTCGACACAACATCGCGGGCCGAAGGGCCTATACTGTGCTGTACTCAACAACTTCTCTTTCAATTCCTCCCACTTCCTACAGACAAAGGGGGTAGCCATGGGTACCCGCATGGGCCCAAGCTACGCCTGCCTCTTTGTAGGTTACGTGGAACAATCCCTCTTCCGTACCTACACCGGCCCTAAACCCCACCTCTTCCTCCGTTACATTGATGACTGTATCGGTGCCGCCTCGTGCTCCCACGAGGAGCTCGAACAGTTCATACACTTCACTAACACCTTCCACCCCAACCTTAAATTTACCTGGACCATCTCTAACACCTCTCTCCCCTTCCTGGACCTCTCTGTCTCCATATCGGGCAACCACCTCGAAACCGATATTCATTTCAAGCCCACCGACTCCCACAGCTACCTAGAATACTCCTCCTCCCACCCACCTTCCTGCAAAAATGCTATCCCCTATTCCCAATTCCTTCGCCTCCGCCGCATCTGCTCCCAGGATGAGGCATTCCACTCCCGTACATCTCAGTTGTCCTCGTTTTTCAAGGACCGTAACTTCCCCTCCTCGGTGGTCGAGAACGCCCTCAACCGTGTCTCCCACATCTCCCGCACCTCATCCCTCACACCCCGTCCACGCAATAAAAACCAAAAAAGAATCCCCCTCGTCCTCACGTACCACCCCACCAACCTCCGGATCCAACGCATCATCCTCCGACACTTCCGCCATCTGCAATCCGACCCCACCACCAAAGACATCTTTCCCTCCCCACCTTTATCTGCTTTCCGGAGGGACAACTCTCTCCGTGACTCCCTTGTCCGCTCCACACTCCCCTCCAGCTCCACCACACCCGGCACTTTTCCCTGCAACCGCAGGAAGTGCTACACCTGCCCCCATACCTCCTCCCTCACCCCCATCCCAGGCCCCAAGAAGACTTTCCACATCAAGCAGATGTTCACCTGCACATCTGCCAATGTGGTATACTGCATCCGCTGTACCCGGTGTGGCTTCCTCTACATCGGGGAAACCAAGCGGAGACTCGGGGACCGCTTTGCAGAACACTTACGCTCGGTTCGCAACAAACAACTGCACCTCCCGGTCGCGAACCATTTCAACTCCCCCTCCCATTCCTCAGACGACATGTCCATCCTGGGCCTCCTGCAGTGCCACAACGATGCCACCCGAAGGTTGCAGGAACAGCAACTCATATTCCGCTTGGGAACCCTGCAGCCCAATGGTATCAATGTGGATTTCACAAGTTTCAAAATCTCCCCTCCCCCCACCGCATCCCAAAACCAGTCCAGCTCGTCCCTGCCTCCCTAACCTGTTCTTCCTCCCACCTATCCCCTCCTCCCACCTCAAGCCGCACCTCCATCTCCTACCGACCAACCTCATCCCGCCCCCTTGACCTGTCCGTCCTCCCTGGACTGACCTATCCCCTTCCTAACTCCCTACCTACACTCACCTTTCCTGGCCCCATCCCCGCCTCTTCGACCTGTTTGTTTCCTCTCCACCTATCCTCTCCTCTATCCCTCTTCTATCCGCCTCCCACTCTCTCCCTATTTATTTCAAAACCCCCTTCCCCTCCCCCTTTTCTGATGAAGGGTCGAGGCCCGAAACGTCAGCCTCTCTGCTCCTATGATGCTGCTTGGCCTGCTGTGTTCATCCAGCCCTGCACCTTGTTGTCTCTGTGCTGTACTGTTCTATGTTCTATAAAGCTTCTTTATTTCTGTACTCAAAGCCCTTTGAAATGAACACCAATGCATTGTTTGCCTTTCTAAATGTATGCTGACCTACACGCTAGCTTTTGATTCCTCAACAAGAATCCTTTTGGACTCCTGCACTTCCCAACCTCTCAGCAATTAATGAACATCGTGCCTTTCTTTTCTACCCAACTGAAAAACTTCATACTTGTTCACATAATATTCAATGTGCCATGTTTAGGCTATTCACTTCGCCTGACCACGTCCCCTTGAAGCCTCCTTTTACATTTTTACAATTTATATCCAGTTTGGTGTCATCTGTAAATGTTGAAATATTACATTTGGTCTCCACATTCAAATCATTTACATATAGATTGTGAACAGTCGTGGATGTGGACCAACACAGAACCTGCAGTGCAGCATTAGTAACAGTCTGCCATCCCAAGAATGATCAGCTTATTCCTCCTCTCTACTTTCTGCTCAGTAACTGATTTTCAATCCATTTCTATATAATCCCAATCCCATGCACTCTAAATTTTGTTTACTCACCTCTTGTATGGAAATTCATAATCGTGCAGGTAGTAACCTTAAATTTGCTGGGTCAGCCGAAATGAGAAAACATATGAAGCTTGCCCTACTGAAAGGTCCATTTGTTGGATGGTGCCTTAACTGTTTCTTGAAGGGATGCATGTCTTCGAATTAGGTGTCACAACTCAGATGTACTGCGCTGGTGACACTGCGCCTGGGTCAGGTTCTGCTAAAACCAGACACAGGGCACCAGACGTAGTAGCTGACCATTTGTCAGTGAAATAAGGGACGTTGACCACAAGATTGCACTGTGTAAATATTATACAGTGGGTGGATGACAGATAAAGTATTTCCTTGCAAGCTTTTGTGAACAGCCATGAATAGGCTGACCTGGGGTCACGGTTTGTTAAAACCTTACAGTAAGTCTCCTTCCAGGAAAACTAAACCGATGGTCCTAATTGGTGAAAGGTCAACTGATTGTAGAAAATGTGACACTTGTGATGTTTGCCCATAATCAACTGATAAGTGTTGAAGATTAGACAGACATTGTCAAGGCTCAGGAAAAGTAAAGTAATCGTCTAATCAACAACTGAAGGTTGGGACGGATCAGGCTAATCACCTGTTTTGCATTTACGCTCAGGGGAGTGTGTAAACTGGGTCACCTGCAATTGTATGTACTATACAGGTAAGCTTGTAATGTGTTAGTATTAGTGCAATATTATATAGTGTACCTTAAGAACAATGGAGTACACCAGATTATTGGGATGCCTTAGGACATTGTTATCCTGAGAAAACCCAATGGACTAGGGACAGCAGGAATAAAAACCCATAGCTACAAGCAACATCCTCAAAAATACTCCAACAATTTTGTCAAACGTTATTTCACTTTCATAAATCTAGGCTGACCCAGCCTAATTTTGCCATTCTTTTCCAAATATTCAGTTATCGCGTCCTTTTCAAGTAGATTCCAACATTTCCCTTTGCTGTGGGCATCAAACTAACAGGTCTGTAACTCTCACTCTCCCTCTTCACCCTTCAAATAGTGGGGTTACATTTGTTATTGAACAATCAGGAGGAACCTTTCTAAAACCTGTAGTGATAAAAGTTAATCACCAACGTATCCACTACCTCTCTTGCTACTTTCTCCAACACTAATGAAACTCATTGACCCAGCAGAATTATCAACCCTCAAACTAGCTAATTTTCCCAGTACTAGCTCTTCATGAATACTAACTTGTTTTAGCTCTTCAGTTACACAAGTCCCTTGGTCCCCTAATATTTCTGAGAGGTTTTCTATATCTTCTTCCATGAAGACAGACGCAAAGTAACTGTTCAGTTTCTCTGCCATCTCTGTTCTCCATTACAAATTCTCCTCTCCCCACCTGTAATGAGTCCATATTTAATCCTTGCTAATGTTTTTCCTTTCATCAATACCTTTACATTCTGGTTTTGTAGCAGACTCTTCAACAGACAAGGGCTGCTTAACTGCTGATGTTGAAGGTAAGACAGGGAGCTGCTTATCTGCATTTTCTCCATTTTGTAGTCCTTCTTTCTCTTGATCTTTTTTCTCACTCTCGGAAGTTTTGACTGGGCCAACATTTCCTGGAGAAGGCGGTTGCTGGATTAATGAACTCTTTACTGAGTCACATGGCGGACTGAGAAGTTTGTCATTCACTGCAGACATTGATACTTTTGTGGATGGTCTATTCAAAAAAGTTGTACAATACAGTAAAAACAAGGCAAAGTCACAACGCACAGAGACAAAGTAATTAAAATTGATGCTTCCTTATAGATTCTTCATTCAGGTTTTATTTCAAACACGTAATAAATACTTCAATCTTAATACTTGCACTGCGTCGCAAATTTCAGAAGTTTACACTTCTGTGCAATAACATTACTAGAATAAGATGTCTTCCTACCGGACTGTTGGCAGCACTGGCGACTTATTTTTCACAATCAAAGGAGAATTTGACTTTTTCACTGCTGCATTCGCGGTTAAAGCTACAAGTGCATTCTTTTCCCTTTCATTTTCTCTCTCTTTTTCTTTTTTGTCAACCTAAGACAAGTCAAGACCAAACTCATTTTATTACCACCATGATGGTGCTCAGAAGAGAAACATATTGGCTTTCGTAGTCTATAGATAGATACTTTTTCTGTTAGATATATTTAATATTTCAGCTTAAGATGACCAAAACATCTCCAGTGCTTTCAACCTTAATGATTACTGTTTTCTGCAACAATTTTATTCTTTAAACCTTCCTAGACTAGCACACTGTTTCAAATCCAGCCCGATCAGAGATGCAAAAGCAAAATCACTGTAGCAAAAGTTCACTAGCAAAATACTTTTGACAGAATACATCTGTCAAAAGCCCAGGGTTGGTTTCTAATTGAATTGTTATGATCCCAGGTGATATCATTAGTGAACAAGTAAGACCCCAGACTGAAATCTGGTTTGATAGATTGTTTTTTTGAAGTTTTTTAACGAGGTCCTCGTTTACTGAAGTACAAACACGCAATGCTGAAGATGTAGTTTCAAAAATAATTATTCAAAAGAAGAGAATAAATTTCCCACAGTACGTAGTATCAATAGTAGCAAATTTCCTACAGGAGCATGTGTTTAGTCCAACAAGAAAGGAACACGGCTACACTGGGTTCCTGGGCATGAGGTGAACCAAGTATAGTATTAGTTAAGTGGGGGAACATTTACCGGACAGTGATCATTTGAACAAAAAGGTTTAGAATGACACTGGTCAATCCAACTGTCAGTTTTCAAGTAAGGATAAATCAACTGGCCGAGAACAGAATTCAACGGGCATGAACACAGCCAGGCTCGACAGACTGGAACTGTGCGAAAGATACAGCTGAACAATGGGCTACTTTGGGCACAGACAAGGTATATTCCCTCAAAAGGGAAAAGGTAGGACAAACAAAACCAGAGCTCCTATTAGGACAAACACAACAGAAATTCAGTTAAAGAAAAAAAAAGTGTGCTTATGACTGGGGTCACGTAATAAATATAGTTGATAGCCAAGCCAAGCCAAACACTAAGCCATGGATAGTGCACTAGTTGGCAAACAGGAAATAAAGCGTAGGAATAAACGGGCCTTTTTCTGAATGGCAGGCGGCAACTAGTGGAATACCGCAGAGATCAGTGTTGGACGCCAACTATTCACAATATATATTAATAATTTGGAGGTGTTTCACAATACATCTGAACTGGTCCTGTAAAATGGGCTCTTGTGGCATCGTAGTAGTGTCCCCAACCTCTGAGCCAGGAGGCTTTTCACATCCCACCTTCTCCAGACTTTTCCATAATAAATCTGTACAGGCTTATTTGAAAATATCCATCTGTAGCACCATCACCACTAGCATTGTACAGTCCAATTTTAGGGATCCTGTGGTAGGGCCCCTACCCCAGGGCTAGAAGGCCTAGGTTCAAGTCCCACCTGCTCTAGAGACGTGTCATAATACATCTGAGCAGGTTGACTAAAAACATGTATACTCCTATAAAATCGCCTCTCGCGGCACAGTTGGAGTTTCACTATTTCTGAGCTCAAACTCCGCTTGCTCTAGATATGCATCATATCTCTGAACAGAGCTGATTAGAAACTATCTTCGTTTCTGTAAATAGATTACAAAAGAGGTATAACTATGAAACAGGAGCTCGTGTTGCAGTGGTAGTGTCTTGGAATCTTAAAAAGTGTGAAACTATATGTGAGGCACCAGTTGGCCATAATGGACTGGGAATATATGTTATGGAGAGGAATGACAGTGGATAGGCAATATCAAACATTCATAGAGCAAATGGATGAACTACAAGAATTGCTTATTCCTATCTGGTACAGAAGTCAAAAGAGAACAGTGGCCAAACCATGGCTTATGGAGGAAGTTACAGATAGCATTAGATGAAAAAAAAAGCATACAGATTTGCAAGAAAAAGAAAATAGTTTTGAGGATTGGGAACTATTAATAAAGTCAGCAAAGTAGGACCGCAGGATTGATTATGAAGGGAAAATAGTAAACTTGCAGGGAACATAAGAACTGACTGTAAAGGTTTCTGAGGGTATGCAAAAAGAAAAAGATTGGTGCAAACTAGCATATATCCCTTACAGTTAGAAATGGGGAACAAAGAAATGCTTATGAACTAGATTCATAGTCTAAGACGAAGGCAAAAACCATACGATATAGGAACAGAATTATGCTTTTCGACCCATCGAGTCTGCTCCACCATTTGATCATGGCTGATGGGTTTCTCAACTCCATGCTCCTGCCTTTTCCCTGCAACCCTTGACTCCCTTACTAATTAAGAACCTATCGTTGTCTTAAATACACTCAATGATTGGCCTCCATAGCCTTCTGCAGCAATAAGTTCCACAGATTCACCACTCCCTGGCTGAAGAAATTCATCATCTCAGTTTTAAAAGGTTGTCTCTTCACTCCAAGACTGTACCCTCAGTTCCTACTACTACTAGTGGAAACATCTTCTCCATGTCCACTTTATCTAGGCTTCAGTATTTGGCAAGTTTCAGTGAGATTCCACCCTCATCCTTCTAAACTCAATCAAGTACGGACCCCAGAGTTCTCAACTGCTCTTCGTAATGACAAGTCCATCATTCTTGGGATCATTCTTGTAAACTTCTTCAGGACGTTCTCCAAAGCCAGCAAAATCTTCCTTAGATAGGAGGCCCAAAACTGCTCATAATATTCCAAATGTGGCCTGACCAGAGGCTCCTTCCTAACTGCCAAGCGAACCTGTATGCTAACCTTAAGAGAATCCTGAATTAGGACTCCCAGGTCTCTGTGCTTTAGATTTCCAAACCCTTTCCCCATTTAGAAAAGTCTATGCCTCTATTCTTCCTACCAAAGTACATAGCCTCACACTTTCTCACATCGTATTCCATCTGTCAATTCTTTGCCCACTGTTCTAGCCTGTCTAAGTCCTTTCACAGTTTCCCCACTTCGACACTACCTATCCCTCCACCAATCTTTGTCATCTGTAAACTTAGCAACATGCCCCCGGTTCCTTTGTTCATTAATGGTCCCAACTAGTCACCAAATGCCATCCTGTAAAAGACCCCTTTATCTCCACACTCTGCTGCTGCCCCTCAACCAATCCTCTATCCATGCTAATAACTCTCAACACTATGGGCTCTAACTTATTTAGCAGCCTCCTGTGTGGCACTTTGTCAAAGGCCTTCTGGAAATCCAAACAGATCATGAGGAATTGCTTAATTTGCTTGTTACCCAATCAAAGAATTCTAGAAGATTTTTCAAGCATGACCTCCCCTTGAGGAAGCTTTGCTGACTCTGTCCTATTTTTCTATGCACTTCCAAATACTCAGTAATCTCATCTTTAATAATTTACTCAAATCTGAGGTAAGGCTAAGCGGCTAATAACTTCCTGTCTTCTGCCTCCCCAGCTTCTTAAACAGGGGTGTTATAAAAGAGGACCCAAAAAAATGTACTAGAAACGATAAAGGAACATAGGATTTAGTGAGAGGAACTGAAATCCGTATTAGTAGAGAAATGGTGTTTGAGAAACTGATGGGATTGAAGGCTGATAAATCCCCAGGGCCAGTTAATCTACATCCAAGAGTGTTTAATGAAGTGACCCGAAAAATAATAGGTGTATTATCTATGATCTTCTGGAACATTTCCTACAGATAGGAGGGTAGCTAATGTAATCCCACTATTTAAAAAGGAAAGTAGAGACAAAACAGGGGATTATAGACCAGTGAATCTGACATTAGTGGGAAATATGTTAGAGTTTACTATCAAGGATTTTATAGCAGAACACTTCAAAAACAGTGGTAGAATCAGACAGTCAGCGTGGATTTACACAAGAAAAATCATACTTGCCAAATCTATTGGAGTGCTTTAAGGATGTAACTAATAGTGTTGATTGGGGGAGCCTGTGAATGTAGTTTATTTGGACTTTCAAAAGGTTTTAGACAAAATCTCACATGAAGGATGAATAAGTAAAATTAAAGAGCATGGGATTGGAGGTAATGTATTGAGATTGATACAAAATGCCTACCAAACAGGAAATGGTAGGAATAAATGAGTCCTTTTCAAAATGGCAGGCAATGACTAGTGCAGCGACACAAGGATCAGTACTAGGACCCCAGCTATTCACAGTATATGTTAATGTCTTAGAGGAGGTAACTAAATGGAATATCTCAAAACTTGCAAATAACACAAAGCTGGGTGGGTGAGTTGTAAGAAGGATGCAGAGATGTTTCAGTGACATGATCATGCTGAGTGATTGGGCAAATGCAGTATAATGCGCATCCATTTCCGTAGCAAAAGTAATGAGGCAGATTATTCTTTGAATGACTAAATTGAGAAAGGAGAATGTTCAATAAGACCTGGGTGTTGTCGTGCACCAGTCACAGGTGTAGCAGGCAATAGAGGGGCATACTGTACGTTGTCCTTCATAGAGGGAGCATTTGAATACAGGAACAAAGAAGTCATGCGCAATTATACAGGGCATTGATGAGGCTGCACCTGAAACAGTGTGCAGTTTTGGTCTCTATCTGAGGACAGATATTCTGGCTATAGAGAGAATATAGCAAAGGTTATCAAATTGATGCCTGGGATGGCAGGACTGACATATGAGAAGTTGAATCAATTCAAATTTTATTTATTAGGAGCTGAAAAGAACAAGGGAGAGATTGCATGGAAACTTGTAAAATTCTAACAGGACAAGACAGGTTAGATGCATTAAGGATGTTTCCAATGGTGAGGTAGTAGGAATCTGGGGTCATAGTTTAAGGATAATGGGTAAACCTGCTGAAGTGAGAAGAGAAGCTATTGCAAGTGATTCTCTTCTTCGCTCATAATCCGCAAATCAGGTGACTGTAGTTCCAATACAGTGGACAGTGAAGAGTTATTGGAGGAAGATGGAGTGATCAACCATGTCAATTGCTGCAGACAGGTTGAGAAAGGGAGGATTTGTGTATCTTTGGCGCAGTCACTAAAGTTACAAATTTTGATTTCCAAGAAACTTTTCCGTACTATGACAGGACTATAAATCTTCTAGGAGATTTATGACTCGAGTTACAGAAAAGACAGACATGGATTTGAGAGATAGAACATAGAACAGTACAGGCCCTTCGGCCCAAGATGTTATGCCGACCTATTATCCTACTAAGATCAATCTACCCTGCATACCCTAATTTTACTATCCTCCACGTGCCTATCCAAGAGTCGCTTAAGTGTCTCTAAAGTATCTGACTCCACTACCACTGCCGGCAGCACATTCCACACGCCCACCACTCTGTGTGAAGAACCTAGCTCCGACATCTCCCCTATACCTTCCTCCAATCACCTTAAAATCATGTCCCCTCATTATAGTCATTTCTGCCCTGGGAAAAAGTCTCTGGCTATCCACTCTATCTATGCCTCTCATCACCTTGTACACCTCTATCATGTCACCTCTCATCCTTCTTCGCTCCAATGAAAAATAAGTCCTAGCTCCCTCAGCCTTTCCTCATAAGACCTGCCCTCCAGTCCAGCAAGCATCCTGGTAAATCTCCTCCGCATCCTCTCTAAAGCTTCCACATCTTTCCTATAATGGAGGTGACCAGAACTGAACACAATATTCCAAGTGTGGTCTAACCAGAGTTTTGTTGAGCTGCAGCATAACCTCACTGCTCTTAAACTCAATTCCCCTGCCAACAAAAGCCAACACGCCATACGCCTTCTTTACGACCCTATCAACTTGGGTAGCAACTTTGAGGGATCTATGGACGTGGACCCAAGATCCCTTTGTTCCTCCACGCTGCCGGGAATCGTGCCATTAACCCTGTATTCTGCATTCAAATGCGACCTTCCAAAATGAATCACTTCACACATTTCTGGGTTGAATTCCATCTGCCACTTCTTTGCCCAGCTCTGCATCTGGTCAATGTCCCGTTGCAACCTACAAAAGCCCTCCACACTGTCCACAACTCCACCAACCTTACTAACCCACCCTTCCACTTCCTCGTCCAAGTCATTTACAAAGGTCACAAAGAGCAGAGGTCCCAGAACAGATCCCTGCAGAACACCACTGGGTCACCGAGCTCCAGGCTGAATACTTCCCTTCTACTACCACCCTCTGTCTTCTATTGGACAGCCAGTTGTGTATCCAGACAGCCAAATTTCCCTCAATCCCATGCCTCCTTACTTTCTGGATGAGCCTACCATGTGGAACCTTATCAAATGCCTCACTAAAATCCACATACATGACATCCACTACTCTACCTTCAATGTGTTTTGTCACATCCTCAAAGAATTCAATAAGGCTTGTGGAGGTATGACCTGCCCATCTCAAAGCCATGCTGACTATCTCTAATCAAACTATGCTTTTCCAAATAATCTGAGATACCATCTCTCAGAATCCTCTCCAATAATTTCCTCGCCACAGAAGACAGACTGACCGGTCTATAATTTCCAGGATTATCCCTATTCCCTTTCTTGAACAAGGGAATGACATATGCCACCCTCCAATTTTCTGGTACTACTCCAGCGGACAGTGAGGATGCAAAGATCATCGCCAAAGGCACAGCAATCTCTTCCCTCGTTTCCCGTAGCAACCTTGGGTATATCCTGTCTGGCCCAGGGAACTTATCTATCCTCATGTTTTTCAAAATTTCTAGCACATCCTCCTTCCTAACAACCTGTTTGAGCATATCTGCCTATTTCATGCTCTCCTCAAATGTCAAGGTCCCCCTCACTGAATGAATACTTTACTTCGGTATTCACAAGGACCTCCCCTACCTCCTCCGACTCTGCGCACAAGTTTCCTCCACTATCCCCGATTGGCCCTACCCTCACTCTGGCCATTCTTCAGTTCCTTCCTGGCTACCTTGTAGACCTCTACAGCCCTGTCCGATCCTTGCTTCCTCAACCTTAAGTAAGCTTCCTTCTTCCTCTTGACTACATGTTCCACATGTACTGGCATCCAAGGTTCCTTCACCTTACCATCCTTTCCTTGCCTCAGTGGGACAAACCTATACAGTACTTGCAGCAACTGCTCTCTAAACAACCTCCACATTTCTGTCGCGCATTTCCCTGAGAACATCTGTTCCTAATTTCTGCTCCACAGTTCCTGCCTAATAGCACTGTAAATCCCCCTCCCTCAATTAAATACTTGCCCAGATTGTCTGCTCCTATCCCTCTCCATGACTACAGTAAAGGTTAGGGAGTTGTGATCACTATCAGCAAAATGCTGTCTCGCCAAGAGATCTGACACCTGGCCTGGTTCGTTGCCAAGCACCATATCCAATATGGCCTCCCCTCTAGTCGGCCTATCTACATAGAGTCAGAAATCCTTCCTGGACACACCTGACAAAATCTGCTCCATCCAGATTATTTGCACTGAGCAGGTTCCAGTCAATATTAGAGCAGTTGAAGTCGCCCATGACAACAACCCTGTTACTTCTGCACATTTCCAAAATCTGCCTCCCAATCTGTTCCTCAGAGTCTCTGTTGCTATTGGGGGGGGGGGGGTCTATAGAAAACTCCCAATAAAGTGACTGCTCCTTTCCTGTTTCTGACTTCCAACTATACTGACTCAGTGGAGAAACCCTCCTCCACATCCTCCCTTTCTGCAGCTGTGATACCATCCCTGATTAGCAATGCCACTCCCCCGCCTCTTTTACCTCCCTCCCTATTTCTTTTGGAACATCTATACCCCAGAAATGACGACAACACTAAAGGACTGATGAAACAAAGGCTGGTGCAGTAATAATGCACAAGGGCTGAGGGGCCAGTGACACAGTTTTACCAAGGCTGGTATTTGAAGAGAGAGAACTATTAATAAGCAATTATCAAAGGAGCTAGGAAGGAAATTGGCCTGAGGAAGCAGGAGATATCTCATGGACAATAATAAATCATTCATGACTAAGGTAATTAAAAATACATGGTTTGCAGTACACATAGAAAATATAGGTTAGCAGAGTAATAGTATGCATGTAGTATGTTATTTTGTTTGACCAAAAGTAAAAAGGTGTCCTATACAACTAAAGACTATTGTGTTATTTCAGGAATTTTCCTTTCACTAAAGATTTAATTGCACTGAACATTTTCTCCACTGTGCAGCAGTTTACAGTTCATGACAGTGACCAATTGATTCTGTCACTATTGGAAGTTATACTTAAAAAGCTTAACCTGAGCTCTCCTTTAAAAGTTTTACTAAATGGGAAAAACAAGATGAGGCATTTTTAAATCATTTATTTGCTTCTACACATCTGATTACCTCTCACAAACCTATTTAATTTTGAGTGCTGATTGCTTCATCACAAATTTCAAAACCAACTAACTTATTGTAACTTTTTTTGCACAAAATTCATTTTTTTCCCCTTTGACTGTGTTTTAAGGATTTAATGTTTCTTTGCTCCTGCAGAATTGAACACTTGTACAAATGTAAAACAAACAGAATTTGCTTGACAGGCAATAGTTACTGTGGAAATAGTCACATTATAGCAAAACAACTGCTTACCTTTGGATGATGAGGTGATTTCCTCCGTCCACTAGCATCAGGTGTGCCAACTATGAACCTTGGCCAGTCAGACGTCCTGTTGTGAAGATTCTTACAAGTTGGTGGGGCAATAGAGCTGGCAGATACTGAACGAGGACAAATTGGGATAACTGCAGTATTATGAGAAGTGAGTGAAAGAAGAAGAAAAAAGAAAAAAAGGAGGAGCAGAAAAGACAGGTGATGTTAACTTGAAAGAAGTGCAAAAAGAAAGCTTCCAAAACCATTTCTGCCCATCCTATAGGGACATGAAAACAAACGCATTATATAAGGGACTAACAAAGGTGGTTCAACTTTTAACTAAAAAAAGTGGATATATTGAAATGGCACATTTAAAGACTCTTCTACTAAGCATCCTAACCAAATTATTTAATTTTGACAAGGGGACTTCCCTCGACACGTCCATCTCCCACCACGTTGGTCTCAGAGCTCTCTGCTTCTTCCTGGAACAAAGGCCTGAACCTTCTCCAGACACCACCACCACCCTCCTTGCTTGGCCAAGCTCACCCTCACTTTAAACAACTTCTCTTTTAACTCCTCTCACTTTCTTCAGATGAGAGGGGTGGCCATGGATAGCTGCAAGGGCCCTAGTTATGCCTGTCTCTCTGTGGGGTACGTGGAACATTCCTTGTTCCAGTCTTATTCCACCCACAACTTCTTCCAATATATCAATGATATCATCGGTGCTGTTTCCCTCTCTCGTATGGAACTGGAAAGGTTTATCGATTTCACCTGGTCCACCTCTGATCCTCCCTTCCTCAACATGTGTTTCTATTTCTGGGGATAGACTGGTCAATAATATCCACTACAAACCCACTGACTCCCACAGTTACCTTGACTATACATCCTTGCACCCTGCTTCCTGTAAAGACTGTTCCATTCTCCCAGCTCCACCGTCTCTGTCGCATATGTTCTGATGATACCATCTTTGACAAGGCAGCCTCTGAAATGTCCACTTTTTTTCTCAAACAAGGATTCCTCAGCACCGTAGTTGACAGGGCCCCATGTGGGGTCCGAACCATCTCCTGCTGTTAAACCTTATCCTCCCTCTTCCCTCACATACCAGTGATAGGGTCCCCCTTCTCCCCACCTATGATCCCACCAGCATCATTAGCCACCTTCAGCAGGATGCCACCACCAGACACACATTCCCCTTCCCTCCCTTGTCAGCCTTCTGCAAGGGTCGTTCCCTCCAGGACCCCCTAGTCCACTCCTACTTCACTCTCAAGACTCCCCTTACTGCTCCAAGGCACCTTCTCTTGCAACTGTAGAAGGTATAACGTGTACCGGTTTACTTCCTCCCTCCTCAGTATCCACGAGCCCAAACACCCTTCAGGTGAAGCTGCATTTTACTCAAACCTAGCCTACTGCATTCAGTGCTCACAATGTGGTCTCCTCTACTTTGGGGAAAACGAAGCGTAGATTAGGTGACCCCTCAGCAGAACACGTTCTGACTGCGAACAAAACCCAATCTTCCGGCTGCTAGCCACTTCAACAAACCACCTCGTTCCCTGGCCAACATCTGTCTCAGGCTTGCTGCAGCGCCCCAGCGAAGCGAAGCTCAAGCTGGAAGAATAGCAACTTATTTTCAGCTTGGGAACTCTACAGCCTTCTGAATTCAATGTCAAGCTAAACAATTTTAGAGCTGGAGCATGTTTTCCCAACCCCTACATACAACCACTTGTTATCACATGGTCTGCTATCACGCACAACCTACTGTTGGCCACTACCAGTCTCCATTAACCCATTATCCACTCTTTTGTCTATTCAACTGTTCTTCTCTCTGAGCTCTTTCTCCACCTATCGTTTGTTCCTTACCCCTTCCACACATCCTACCATCTGCACCAATCTTTTTCCTAGCTTCCATCAGTTCTGAAGGAGGATTACTGGACCTGAAATGTTAACTGATTTCTCTCCACAGATGCTGCCAGACCTGCTTAGGTTTTTTCCAGAACTTCTGTTTTTGTTTCTGATTTCCAGCATCTGCAGTTCTTTCAGTTTTTTATTTAGTTATATGAGCTGCCAAAGATCAAGAAACCAATATGGTTAAATGCATTGGTCTGGATTTGCCGTCACTGGGGAATAGATAACATTTGCATAAGCCCAAATACTTTCAAGGGGTTTTACACTAGACATCTGTTAAAAGGGTAAAAGAAAACATGCAGCATCCTTTACAGAAGATATGGGAACCAAAAGGTCTGGGCATGGCTCCTTATCAGACATCCTTCAGTGAAGGAAATCTGCCTTCGTTTTCTGGTCTGGCAAAATAATTCCCTATTGAGACACGCAGATGTTGACCCAGGATGGGTAAAATAGAATATTTAATTCAATGCCAAACAATGAAATGAAGTAGAATAATAAAAGGCAAAAGAAAAGAAATGTGTTTAAGAGAAAGGAAATTGTTCCTTTCTCAAAAAAGAACAAAATTAATTAATTAATATCTTCAGTATTAAAGATGTTATTAGACGGCAATATGTATCAATTTTAAAACCTGTAGATATTCAAATGGACAAAACCCAACTTTTTCCATCCTATCATGCAAGCACAGCAAGTGAATATTGAATTTCCCAGCAAGGTATTATTGTAGGTTTCTGGAGGAGCAAGAGTCTCTGACAACTTATTTCCAATTGAGATGGCAGAATTAGCTGCTTGTCTTACTTGTCAACAATGGGGAACACCATTAACCTCACTTATTCCTATTACAAAATCTCAGTGGACTTGATTTTTATATGTAATAAGAGTGCACATAATCATGTTAGGATTCAGTTGCAGTCAATTGGTTAAACATGCATATATGGATGGGGTCCTTTTACACATCACTCCAAACAAATTGCCAAAGTATCAAACTGCTAACAGTAATGGTTTTGGTATTAAAGTGCAACTATAAAACATGCATCAAGAAACCTAATCTTGTCTATTGTGACTAAGCAACAGATCACAAATAGCTGATTGGTTGAAACACAAATGAAGTATTGGCATTGTTTTACATTACATCCATTCAGCTGGTAAGACACTACGGAGAGAGCAGACATTGAAAACTAGCGGCATAGTGTAATAAGAGAACAGGAAGAGTACAGAGTTTTATTAGAAAAGATTAACAGGATAGATCTCACTTCAAATAAAAGGGCAACAGTAAGACCATGTGTCAGGTAATTAAGTAAAACAAGTTTCAAACAAAGTGCAACATTCCAAATAGAATAACTTAAATTATTTTAGTATAATATTCATCATCTCATTTCTCCAAAACCTAAGCAGTCAACTTGCATCACTGCCACATTTCAAAATCAACTGTGGTGGAAGACCAGATTTTAGTTAATGCAAACATCTTATTGGTGCAATAGGAAATTTAACAGCTGGAAACATTTCGTAGCTCATTCGTTCACGATAGATGCATGTTGGCTGCTATCTTATTTATTTGTCACCATGGCTTTAACTTTTATACATAATTGGTTTTGAATTTAAATCCAATTTTCTTTTGAATATTGCACAGGCAGGCATACAATTTCAGCTATACAAGACTGAGCAAACTATTTAAAAAGCAGAATCAACGGTAATTTAGAATTACAACATGGTACACAATTATTAGGATTGACCACACCCATAACTAGGTACCTGACTTCCCCACCTCAACATCCACCTACACTCCCATTGCTCAAATGCCATCTTCTTCTACATCATTTAAATTAATGAATGGAAACCAATCATTGTCGGCACAACTTCCCAGCTCAGTAATATTCACGCAGCCTGTCATTTCCATAAACTAGAGCACATCCAGGAGCTGAACAAGCAGTGGAGTTGCACTGATAAGTTTATTATTTTTGAATCAAGGAATCTAGTAAATCAGACTGTAATTACACATTTGTAAAGTTTACATTCTGCATTACTGAAATCGCTTCTGACGCTTTTTACATGTTCACAACGAAGCTACATTTTGTAATTTAAATGTTTCTCTGGTTTAGTTGGCTTACTGTAGAACCAATTCTCTTTTTATAGTAAGTGCCCTTGTGATTGAGGGTAGTTGTGAGCTGCCTTTTTGAACTGCCACAGTCCACGTGCTGTTGAGAAGCAAGTTCCAGGATTTTGATCAAATAACAGTGTAGGAACAGTAATATGGTTCACAGACAGGATGAAATGTGGCTGACAGGGGAATTTGCAGGTGGTGGTGTTCTATGCACCTATTGCCTTTGTCCTTCTAGGTGGCAGAAGGTACATATTGGGAAGTCGCTATTGAAGCATCATTAGATAATTGTGACAATGAAGTGGACGATATACACTGCTGTCACTGTGTCGGAGGAGGATGGAATGAATGATAGTGGCGGTGATAGTGATAGTTCTGAGGAACGGTCACCGGACCTGAAACGTTAACTTTCTTTCCTTCACAGATGCTGCCAGACCTGCTGAGCTTTTCCAGCAACTTTGTTTTTGTTCTTGATAGTGGTGGTGGATAAGGTGCTAATCAAACGTAATGCTTTATTCTACATAGTACTGAGCTTCTGGCGTGTTTTTTGAAATTGCATTCATCCAGGGAAATGGAGAGTATTCTGGACTTGTGACCCTAGGTGGCATTCAGACTCTGAGCAGTCAGGAGATGTGTTACTCGATACAGAATTTCTAACCTTTGGCTCGCACTTGTTGCCTGAGTATTTACACAGTTGGTCCAGTTCAGTTTCTGTCAATGGCAATCCTCAGGACGTTGGGAGTAGGACATTCAGTAACTGTAATGCCAATGACGGTTAAGGAGCACTGACTGGCTTCTGACTTGTTAGAGATGGCACTTGTCATAAAATGTTATTTGCCATTTATGCAGTGGGATCTGGACAACATTCAGATCTGGGCTATGGGTAGGTGCTGCTTCAACATCTGTGTAGCAGCAAATAGTGCTAAACATTGTGCAGTGATCATTCCAACTTCTGACTTTATGATGGAAGACAGGTCCAGAAGATTGAGGAAATTAGATGTGATTTTGACGTGAATGAAATCTATGGCACAGAAAAAGGCCCTTTGGCCCATTGTGTCTGTGCCGGTCAAAAACAACCACTTAACTATTCTAATCCTATTTTCCAGCACTTGGTTCATAGCTCTTCTACTTAAATTTATGAGGGTTTCTGCCTCTACCACACTTACAGGCACCGAGTTCCAGATTCCCACCACCCTCTGGGTGAAAGTTTTTCCTCACATCTGCTCTAATCTTGCTCCCCTTTACCTAAAAATGCTTGGTATGCAACTTCCAAAATTTTCATACTTATTTCAAAATTTCATAATGTACACAGATCTTCCATCTTTGACAAGTCTGTTAACAAACAAATAATTACTTTAACATGACATAATTAGGAAAGTAATAAAATTCCAATATGGAGAATTACCTGAATCCTGGCCATTCCCATACAAAGCAGCAGTACTTCTGCTCCTGGCTAAGAATGAGTGAGTAGGCGTCAGAAGGCGATTGACAATATTACTTTCCCAAGGACTGAGCTGCAAACGTCGGGCTATGCAGAATAAATTAAGAAAAGTTAGACATTGCATATTTCAACACATCCCCTAGATAAAATGTACAAATATTGTATACAGGGGCATTGGCAGAGCAGCTCTGAGGGGGCACGAACAAAAAAAGCCGTGTGCAGAGTTAAACACTGTTTTGATGGTCATGTAGAGCCTTGCGTCATTGCTTAAAATTCTGGGGGGAGGGGAAATCATAATTGGCAGCATAAGTGCAGTTAAGCACATAAATAATGGCCAACATAATTTAGTGGGCTGTTGTTGGAAGAAGCAGTGAATATAAAAATGCTCTAGGTTCGTCAGCAGGATGGCACTACAATTTACCAACAAATTCAGCATTACATGTGATATTTTAGATGCTTCAGTAACATACATATCCTTAGCTTAATTAAGCATCAAGTCATTTAAGATATTCATGCTACAAAGCAGCCAGGCAGAAATAATCAAGAAGTTGAAGCCTTCACAACAATACAAATATTTGAAAGGCAGCTTGTATTGAACTGACAATTTATATGGAATTAGCAAAACGGACAATTTACTTCATGCATAGCAGTGTAAAGTGATCATATTAAAACATCATAAAATTGCAATGCATGAGCCTTACAAAAAAGAAATACATTAAGCCTCAAAATTGCAATGTGAAACTGTTCTGGAAATCAAATCCTCTTGCCTTTCTGATGATCGACTTTTCTGAAATTTTTAAATTAGGGAGCCTATTGTGTAATTATAGATAAATTACTGAATCAAATAATAATGTCTACCCATTATACTGCAATGTTTAAACAACAAATTAGTATTTCATTAAGTCTACTAACTTCTTTGATAATTGTAAATACTCTACAATTAAATGATAAAAACACCAATAGGAGGGATATGTCAATCAGCCCTTCAAGACCACTAACATTAAATTAGATCATGGCTGACCTTCTGCTTCAACACTATTTTTCTGCACTATCCCATATACCTCAATTTTTAACATGTTAAAATCTATCAAACTTAGTTTTGAACATACTCAATTTCCACAGCTCTTTGCAGCACAGCTCTCAACAATTCAATATTGTGTGAAGAAATTCTCCCTCACTTCAGTCCAAAATAGTCTTCCCTGTATGTTGAGACTGCGTCACCTGCACCCCTCCTTTTCCCTCCCAAACTAGGAAAAACATCTTCTCGTCTCTACCTAATTGAGCCTTTTAAGAATTCTGTACATTTGATTGACAAACGAAATCTCTCTCATTTTTTATAGCTCTAGAAAATAGAGGCCCAGTCTAATTAATCCTTCCTCATGAGACAATCCTTTCCCGGAATTAAATCGGTTAACTTTAATTTGCACTCCCTCTATGGCAAGCAAATCTTTGTTGGTTCAGGAAATCAAAATTGCATACCAAAAGCTCTATGTAATCATTATAAAAACTTTTACTCTTTTACTCAAATCTCTTGTAATAAAGGCGAAGGTACAATTTGCCTTAATTGCTTGCTCTCCTCACATTAACTTTCAGAGACTCATGAACTAGGATATCCAAGTCCCATTGAAGTTCCACATTTCCCAGCCCCTCATTACAAAATATTCTGCATTTTGTTTTGCTTATCAATGTGGATAATCTCTCATTTTTCTACATTGTATTTCATCTGCCAAACATCTGACCACACAGTAAGCCTCCCCAAATTCCTTTGAAGAATTTTACATTATTCTAAATTTTCAATTCCACCAAGTTTTGTCATCTCCCAACTTGGAAATACCACATTCAAATCACCACATCCAATTGATATCCACATTGATATACAGTGAATAGTTGGGGTTCAAGCATTGACCCTTGCAGTACCTCACTAGTCACAAACTGGCAACCTGAAGATTAATTTATTCCCTCTGGTGTACATGTGAACCCAGACCCACAATATGGATAACTTTTAACTGCCTTCTGAAATAAAGCTCAGTTCGAGTCCAATTGAGGATGGGGAACAAATGCCTGCCTTGCTAGCGACACCCACATCCATAAATTATATAAAAAAACACACAGCTTACGGGTAAGCAAGATTTGATGTGATTTAGGATACAAGGCAAAGGCTTATATAAACTCAAGTTTATGAAGAGTGAAAAATGGCAGGTTATTCAAGTGGGAATTGGAATAGTGGAATCTAGACATAAAGCTGGGGCCTTTGAAAGGAAAAATAGACAGTATAGGCAACAGGAGGGGCTGAATGGGGAAATGGACATTGTAGATTTCGTGGTAATCACAGTACACACCAACAGTTTGAGATGTGAACATGATATGATTGGATAATATAGTCATGCGTAGCAACTTGGAATGTTAACTATATGAACATGGCTGGGTAGTGATGTGAATGAACAAATGTGTAACCTTTTGACTAGAAATTATCTTTGATGAATAGTTGATTGGAAGCTTGTTATCTGTAAAATTCATATAAAACTTCATTGTTATTACAGATTTGAGCTGTATGCCATTTTCATGATCATCTTCCATGCATGCATGAATAAACATTTAAACAAAGGAACCTGCGTCTGGTCTGAGTGAAATAAAGGATTAAATTCTAATTTGCAGTAAGAGATGAACGATCTTGAAGAAGCCAGAACCTTAGCTCAAGGACCAGTTGAGAACAATCTAATTTCCTACAGACAACAGCCAGGGAGTGAGATTGATTAATGTGTTGAGAGAAGACAGTTGGTGAGGGAACAGAGGTTGTGAAGAGGGTCCAAGTAAATGGTTTGTCTTTTCCTGGTGTTTAAGTTGTCAAGGATAGATAGTGGACAACAGAAACACAGGAGGAATGGGAAGTTTAGGGATATAATGGGAAGGGATCCAACTGAGGTTTTCAAAATAAGTCTGAACAGTGTAAATAGGGAGAACATTTCCCCATTGGTGAAAGGATCAAGAATGAGGTGTCACAGATTTAAATTAATTAGTAGCAGTGAAAAGACTATTTTTACCCAATCAATCAGTGGTTAGGATCTGGAGTACACTGCCCGAGAACACGCAGGAGGCAGGATCAATCAGGTCTTTGAAAGGTGAATATGGTGGTTATTTGTAGAGAATTAACATGCAGGGTTAGAGGGAGAAGGCAGGAAATGGAAATAATGGAGATAGAATTGCCCATTTAGACAGCCAACACAGACACGATCAGCTGCATGACCCCCTTCTGTGCTGTAACAATTCTGTGCTCTGTCCTGCAGATCAATTCCACATTTGGTAAGCTTGCAGCATATATTCTACAACACATCAAGTAAAAGTGCCTTCAGGGTACCAAGAGTAAGAGAGCCCAAATGTTAAACATTTAATGTTTAGTTCAGCTAACTTGTTCAGAAAAAAAAGCGGTTACATTAGACATTACAGTTTCAGAAATCCAAATTTATAGTTTCTTCATAATCACAAGTGTACTTAAATTATAGTTTAGGTCTGTAGAAATATGACTGACAAAATTTTATTTAAGGCTGCCCTCTTAAGGCAAATTCAAATACCAAGCCTAGTGGTTAACAACAAATGATTCTAAAAAGCTAAATTAATTCATTATTATGAGGAAATGAATGCAAAAAGGATGCACTTCCCAGTCAGTTTCACAACTAAATTCATGGTGCAGCCAATAAGCAGTTTGCTGACAATGTGAGATAAGTTTATCTTTCTTAGGAAGACCTTGTTTAGATTTGAAGCAGGGCTTTTCTGATGTTGATACAGAATATGGTTTAAAGGGATACTTAAGAAAAGATGCAATCCTTTGCTTGAGAGCTGTATGAAAATCAAAAATGCTGTTAACGTGTCTTTTCTATTCTATTAACTGTCTACCCTCACTTTTTAGATTGTTTCATAGCCCCAAGCAAGTCCCCAGATAACTTCAAGAGCAGTTACATAAAGAAATTCCCAGATTAGCAAAGTTATCAAAGAACAGAAATTAAGAATTGCATTAATATATAAAGTAAAACCCGACTATCCAGAATTTTCAGGCAACCAGCAATCAACAGGAGAAGGTTTCCTTGCTCAAGGAACTGATAATTTGACTACATCCCTCTCTCATTTTGACCAAACCTCGCTGATGGAATTTATGGGCAGTCTTGCTCGTGCTGAATACTGGGGAGTTTATTGTATTCTGGAAAGCTGTTGTTAAAAAAAATTCCAGGATATTTTTGATTAAAGCACCAAACTATAATAAAGCAAGGCATTTTTAAAAATTGCACAAAGGAAAATATTAAACTGCTTGCATAAGACTGAGATTATACATCTTTTACAATATTGTCAAGCTGGTTCTGGGTGCAGGGCAATGAAAAAGACAAATTAAAAGGAGTTTATAATATACAGATCAGAAACAGAAAATTAAAGTGCATAAACAAAGTAATATGTGAGGATGTAAATAGGGATGGTAGACATAATGAAACTGCTATCACTTAACGCTCTAGAGGCTGTGAAAAAAAAATTACACTGTACCCACATCCAAAAGAAACTTGGTATTTGTACTTCTTTATGTAACATTTTATGATGGAAAAACAATGGCTGAGACGGTACCTCTGTCCGGAGAGTTTAATAATGTTGCAGATGAGGATGACAGTCGCTTGCTAATGACAGGATCAGCATGCTTTGCAAGGTTCATTGTAGATACTGATCGCCTATCTGCATCTAAAACAAATGGAAATATTTGCAGTTGATTGCCTATATACAGCATTTAAGCTTTCTTTGTTAATATTAAAGCTTGAAAGACCAACTGCAATATTTCAGATATACCGTTAAGAGCTAGGATGGTTACAAAGCATGCTTTTATAGTTGAACTGCAAGATTAAGTAGCATTACAAATTTATTTATCCCGGAAATGGCTCAATTGACCTTTTCTTTTTGAAAGTAAAAAAGTGAAGAAAAGATCATACAATTAATGCATGATTAGTACAGAAACAGATTAATAGATCAGCTGTCCATGTAAATGGAGGAAAAAAATACTGCAAGATGGTTGCAGTTCTAATGGGAGAGTGTTCTGGTTAGTTCACTACTTTTGTTTTGGACACCACATATGAAGGAGGTTCAGTTCTGAAGTAGTCATATCGGACTTGAAACAGGAGCTCTGTTTCGCTCTCTACAGATACTACTGACCTGCCGAATTTCGAGCACACTGTTTCTAACTTCCAGCATCTGAAGTATTTCGCCTTTATTCAAGGAGGCGATATTGATCTTTGAAAGACCACAGTGCAGCTTCAAAGAATTAGACATGGGCTAAAAGAGTTAAGTTATAAGAATGTGATACCTTGGTTAAGTTTGTATTTATGAGTTTAAGATGCTTGAAGAGAAAACATTTTTTCCTTTGGCGACATCTAAAACATGTTTAGTGTTAGGCCATTCAGACTGATCTCAGGAATTGCTGTTTCACAAACACTGCAGTCAAAATCTGGAACACTCTTCTCCAAGACACTATTAAGGAAAGGCCAACTGAAATTTGCAAACGTGAGGATGAAATTTGTTTCTATTAGATGTTAGGAAATTAAGTGATGTGCAACTTAGGGGGATAACATTTTTAAGATTAATTCACTAAATGGGGTGTCACTGACTAGGCCGACATTTAAAGCCCATCTGCAATTGCTCTCAAGGACGTTGTGGTAAGTTACTTTTTGGACTGTTGGAGTCCTTGGAATAAAGGAACAACCAGTGCTTTTAGCAATTAATATCCAGAACTTTGACACACAACAGTGAACAAATAGCAATATAGTTCCAAGGCAGGATAGATTGCGGCTTGGAAAGAAGCTAGCATATGGTGTTCCCATACATTTGCTACTTTTGTCTAATGGTAGAGGTCACAGGTTTGGAAAGTGTTGGAAGAGCCTTGGTAAGTTACTGCAAGGCATCTTCTGAACAGTGCATCTGGCTGTCACTGTGAAAGGAGTGAACACAAGGTAGGCAGGGTGGCATTCAAACAGGCTGCTTTTTCTTGGATGGCGTCAGACCTCATGCGTGCTGTTGGGAGTTGCACATGGAGGCAAGTATAGAGTATTTCACCACACTACTGACTTATGCATTGCAGATGGGAAACAGGCACTGGTGTAACAGGAGGCAAGTTACTCACTACAGGTTGAGATTCTGACCTGCTCTTCTAGTCAGTTTTTATATGGATGGTCCAGTTCAGTTTCTGGTCAATATCAACATCTGGGGGTTATAATGGGGAGTCAACAACTGTAATGCCATTGAATGTCAGCGAGTGATGGTCAGATTCTTTTGTTTGAGAATGCCTCATTTTACACATGTGTAGTACAAGGGTCACTTGCCACTTCTTAGCTCAGGTCTGGATGCTGCCTAAATCTTGTTTCAAATGAACATGGGATGCATTTGTGACTCAGTCATTGTTTAATTTCATCACAATTCATAGCTATCAGCAAACGTGCCCACTTCTGCCATTTATGATTTGATTATGGAAGGAAGGTCATTGATGAAACAGCTAAAGTAGTATGGTTGGCCTTAATACACTACCTGAAGGAACTCCAGCAGAGATGTCCTGGAGAGAAGATGACTGACCTCCAACAACCAACAACCACCTTCCTTTGCGTTAGGTATGACCCTAACCAAAAGAATTTTTCCCCCCCCGATTCTCACTGACTGCAATTTTTCCAGAGCTCCTTGATGCCTTTTAGTCAAGCACTACATCAATGTCAAGGGCAGTCACTCTGATTTCACCTCAAGTCTGGACAGCTGCTCTTTTATCCATGTTTGGACTAAGGTTGTAATGACATTGGGGAGAAATGACCCTACTGAAACCCAATTGAGCATTAGTAACCAGATTTTTGCTGAGCAAGTGATGCTTAATGGTACTGGTGATGACTCCAATCACTTTTCTGGTTTAAATGTAGACTAGTAGGGCAGTAATTAGATGGGTTGGATAAGTCTTGTTTTGTAAACAGGACATTTCTGGCAAGTTTCCGTATTGTCAGGTAGATACCAGTGTTTTAACTGCACTGGGACAGCTGGGATTAAAGCCTATAAAACTAAAATATGCAAAACAAACTCAAAAATACTAGTACTTTAGAAAGTGGTTTTCCTGATTGCATTTGAAACATTTCCGCATTTTTGTCATCAAGTGAAGCTCGTTTTCGGCAGAAAAGATATTTAAAAATCATTTACCTTGTCAGGTACACCAAGGTAGATAACATTTAGAGTATAGGTATTCCACTGCACAGAACCTGCCCTGAATGGTCATTTAAGGCCAAAGATCATTTACGACATGCAATCTCTAACGAGTAGAGACAAGAGGAATGATTAGAAAGTAATGCCAATCACAAGGCCACTTCCAGGTGAAAGAATTCAAACAAAATAGACAGTTTTGAAATGTAGAAACTCAAGAGCACATAAACAGGATCATTAACCCGTTTTGATAATTTTCCACTTTTATAAAAATCAGTACTAATCCTGGAATGTTATCAAGGCCTATTGACTCTGCAATATACAGTGCCTTGAGCGATTTCTTGATATCACATGGAGTGAATTAAGTTGGTTGACAATAGGCATCTGTGATACCAGCAACCTTAGGGAGGCGGAGATGGATCATCCATTTGACCTTGTCTTTTGCACTGCTGTTCTGGGATTCCCCATCATTGAGGATTGGGATATTCATGAAGCTGCCTCCTCTAGCAAATTGTTCATTACTAACCACCGTTCATGGCTGGATGTGACAGGACTGCTGAGAATAGGTCTGATCCAGAGAATGTGGAATCACTCAGTCTACTACATCCTGCTTCCAATGGCTAGCATGCAAATAGTTCAGTGCAGTAGCTTTACAACATTGCTTCTTGCATGCCCTCCTGCAATCTTCCTTGAACCTGAATGGATCTCCTGGACTGATGGTAATCAAACAGTGGGGATATGCCAGGCCATGAGGTTATAGAGTGTAGTTTAATACAGTTCTGATGCTAGCCCACAGCATTTCATGGATGCCCAGTTTTAAGTTATGAGATCTGTTTGAAGTGTGTCCAATTTAGCATGGTAGTAATGCAAGACAGAGGGTATCCTTAACGTGAAGATGCAACTGTTTCCAAAACAACTGTGCACACAGGAAACTACATTTTTACAAAACATTTTTTTTTTAAATTTTAGAAGACACTCCCTACCCCTACATACTACTTAGCATTAGAGATAAAGCAGCTAGAAATGAAGTGTTAAATTCTTAAATGTTTAAGAACAGTTTAATAGGTTGATTATCTGGATAGGGCTGTAGTCAAAACGTATGGTGTAAAATATATGCAAAGATAAATATTGTATTATGTGTGACCTCTTTAAGATCACCACCCTTGATTCTTAATGCCACTTGAGGCCTGCTAAACTGAGATAGGAGAAAGAAGATCCAACAAAATCACTTTAACAAGAAAGGAACTGATGCAAAACAATGAAGAACTTACATGCCTAAATCAAAGTAAAACATCACAAAAAAAAAAGGCCAATGGTTAAAGAAAATTTCAAAATGCAGAAAACGGAGGTTTAATGTTAATGAAAATGCATTTCATGAAAATTGTGACATTGCACACCAAAACCATTAACCATCTACATTAAAATTTGAAACCAAGAAACTAACTATTGCAGAGGAGAGAAGCCCCTTTTCAGAAAAGCACATTAATAATGATTAATAAGTATGATTAGATTTTCTGTAGTCAGAGTCATACAGCATGGAAACAGACCCTTCGGTCCAATTCATCCGCGCCGACCACACATCCTGATCTGATTTGCCAGCATTTGGCAAATATCCCACTAAGCCCTTCCTATTCTTATACCCATCCAGAGGCCTTTTAAATGTTGCATTGTATCCATCTCCACCATTTCCTCATTCCATACACTCACCACCCTCTGTGTGAAAAAATTAACCCTCAGATCCTTTTTAAAATCTTTCCCCTCACACCTTAAATGTACGCCCTCTAATTCTGGACTCCCCTACTCTAGGAAAAAGACCTTATTCACCTTATCCATGCCCCTCATGATTTTATAACCATACGACCCAAAGCAAAAACAACTGAATTGTAAAATTTCACTAGAAACATGACACTGTTTGTTTGCCATTAGGATTCAAGTATTAAGAAATCTACCTATTTTGTCCAAACACTTTACATTCATGCCCAGGAGAATAACTTATCACAGGAAAATTAAGTCTTCATTAAAAAAGCTACCATCTCTGTTGATTGCTGCATTGCTTTGTAGGGCTCCACCCCATGACCATCGATTGGATTTCTGCTTTATTCTTTGACTTCTCTCAATTGTGCGGCGTACAACTGCTTCATGTCGTTCCTTCAAAAAGACGAGCTTGCATTATTTCGCAAGAAGCAATTCATATCTTAAATTTATGCAGCATACTTCTAATAAGAAATACTATTTTGTTAATATCCAAACATTCTGCATTTGATTATACATTCACAAATCCAATGGATCTACACAGTAAAACATTTAGAACAATGATAACTGTTCTGAAACTAATTTAGTTAGTACCACCAATTTCTCTGTCCTTTGAGTTCACATGGCCCCTTCTGCTAAAGCAGTTCATGCTTTTATTATTACCACTTGCCAAAGTACAAATGGAAAGTACACCAACTCTAAGTTTAAAAAAAAAGTTAGTGTAAAATCAGAACACAGCAAACCAAAACAAATCAGCTTGGGTTTTAAAAGTTGAACGATTATAGATGGAAGGAAAAAAAGTATGCACACAATGCTAGAATTTTCTAATTTTTTTGTAGTCTTTCACAAAAATTCACCTTTTCTTCTTGAAGTCTTTGCTTCCGCTTTTCTTCCACAGCTGCACGTCGCCTTTCCTCTTTTAGTCTCTGTTCTTCAATTTTCTTCTTGCGCTCTTCAAGTTGTTTTTCATAATGTTGTCTTGCTTTCTCCTCTTTCTCAAGCAACAGTTGGTCCCTTGCAGCTAAACGAAGAAATAAATTATAACTGAAGTGTGAACAATGTGCTTCAAAATGAAACCAAACACAACCGGCAGGTCAAAAGAGCTGTGCAATATTGAAAAAAAAGGGAGCACTCAAGTGGTGCATCAAGTCTGAAATGCCAACAATGGAGTACCTATCTGGTATAGTCTTCACTCATCAAATAGCATGCATCCTCAAAAGCAAGGATTACGTGGTCATTTTTTCAAAATCTGTATTTTAATGAGATTCATAGCGTGGATCGCTTGCATGTGATAGACAATGAGGGCATGTAAAAGAGGCAGTAGATTAATGGGTGACTTTAATCTTCATGTAGATTGGGGCAGTCAGATTGGCAAAAGGTAGACACATTGACATATTCAGACAGTGTATTTGCAACAGTTTCCTAGAACAATAGGTCATAGATTCAACCAGGGATCAGGGTATGTTGGATCTGGTGATGTGTAATGAGGCAAGTTTATTAAATTATGTCAGAGTAAACGATCCCCTAGGAAGCAGCGACCATAACATCGTAGAACTCAGAATTCAGTTTGAGGGGGAAGAAATTGTGTTGGAAACAAATGAGCTAAGCTTAAATAAGGGTAATTACAAAGACATGAGGGCAGAGCTGGGTGGAGTGGAGAATGAAGGGCTCTTCTGAGGTGCAGTAATAGTGGCCCTACCCCTGGACCAAGAGGCTGAAGTTCAAGTCCTACCCGTTCCAGAGGCGAGTAATAACACCTCCGAACAGCTTATATAAAAGAAAGACAGTTAAAGGAATTTAGCAGCAAGCATGGCTGAGGAAAAAAGATATATAGCAGTGAGAAAGAAGGATTCTCAGAAGGGGTTAGGCCAACCCATGGTTAACCAGGGAAGTTAAGGATAGCGTTAGAATATTAAAAGAAAATATAATGTGGTAACGATGAGTGGAAAGACAGAGGGTTGGAGAAAATATAAACTTTGAAGGTAAGCTTACTATCCACCTTAATATTACTTGCAAGAGCTTCTTTAAGTACAAAAAAAAATGAACAGAGAGACCAAAGTTAGAGAGATTTCAGAGAATGAGTCTGGAAAAATAATAACAACAGAGAACCAGAAAATGGCTGATGTATGGAATATAATGAATTTAGAATAGAGGGCAGTGAATTTGTGCAATTCTTTACCACAGATGGCAGTTGATGGTAGTATATTCAGGGCTGAGACTGATTTTTTTTTAAATCAGTGAGGGAATCAAGAATTATGGAGGAAAAGGCATGAAGTGGAATTGAGGAATATCAAATCATTCACAGCCTCACTGAATGAAAGAGCAGACTTGATGGCCTGAATGGCCTACTTCTGCTCCTACATCCTATGGCCTGATGATGCAGACAGCTTCCTTTTTAGGTATATGCAGAAAGAAAAGCTTTAAATTTGTTACCCTTGCCACTGCGCTTCACACCCTATGTCTACATTGTTGGGGTGTTAGCTCAGTTGGCTGGACAGCCAGTTTGCGATGCAGATCAATGCCAAAAATTCCCGCATTGGCTGAGGTTACCATGAAGGGCTCCCCTGCTCAACCTCTCCCCTTGCCCAAGATGTGGTGATCCTTTGGTTAAACCACTGCCAGTCACTCCTTTGGTCTTCTAGGACTATGGTAACTTTATCTTAATATTGCTTTTAAGTAGTTAAAATTCTCACTAGAAACTGTCCTGGACAACGTTCTCTCTTTGAAGGACAATATCCCATTAAGTCTTAGCTGGATGTAAGAATGCTAATTGCTGCTAAGAGATATCAATAAAGGGGAAAAACCAGGACTCAGATTGGTAGAAGTGGAGAAGTTGATGCCTGACAGTTAACTGTCAGGCTCTATGCTAATTTTAAGCCAGTTTTAAATTTCAAACAATTCTTTCAAATTGTCCTGATGGAGTGCAAGATGAAATGTTTCAACCAAATATGTATTTTTCAGCAATACTCAAGTTCTGGACTACCAAACTACTTAAATATTTATTTGGGAAAAAAAAATGTAATTCTAATTTTTTTTTATTATACAATTGCAATGCTTCTGAATTCATCAAGACCTGCACTGCATTTGACAGGGTATTTGAATGTAATTTTCATTTTAAACAAAATAGAACAACAGCATTCTTAAAAGTTAATAATTACTACTGGCCCCATTAGATCAAAAAAATGATGCGGAATTCTTTAATCCTCAACTAGGTTAGAAACTGATGGTGGTTAAATCAAGTTCTTCAGGAGAACCCAAGATATATTTGCTGAAAAATAAATCTTAGAAATAACAATTCAGAGGAATACAATTTGGCCCATTATGACCGCAGGAATACTATTGATGACTGAAGGCTTTTTTTTGGAAAATATAAATTGGTACTATTTCCTGTAGTTGGAAAAAAAAAATAATTTTTTTGCTTTAAATTAGGCAATTGAAAAATAACAGTAATCCTAACTTGCTCTCAACATCTTTAACTTTTTAAGCACTGAATGCAATTTCTGTCCAAAAATATTGTACTAGAACTAACTTTACAATGACAATGAGACATATAACAAACAACATTATTCCTGAAAAAATTTGATGGCAACTTCAGGCAAGTGCAAATGAGCAAAATGAATGTTTGGTAGTTGCTGTTTTGAATGTGTCACTCCTCCATGAATGAAATGAAAACCATCACATCAATAAGCTTTCCACTGAGATATCAGTAAACAGCATGCAGTCTGCAGATTACTCGAGAGGTATACAGACCGAGTAAACAGCAAATTAGATTCATGGCAAATTCTGTTAAGTCTTTTGCAGGTTAAATAGAGTCAGACTCTGAAAGGGAACAGACAACCTTCAAGTATGTTAACATTGCTAACTTGTTAAATAGAGAATTGTCTGGTTGTGACAGTTATCTGTCATCAATCAGCTGTTATGTGGAGGTGCCGGTTGGACTGGGAGGGACAAGGTCAGAAATCACACAGAAGCTAAACAGCTGGTGACTCATCAAAAGCTCTATATTAAAGTTAGATGTAGACAAAGTGAGCAATAGTAGCAGCCTATGGATGCTGTCAATGGCAGACAATGATGTATGCAGAATATGTCACCAGCTGTAGACATCTGAGCTCAAGCAGCAGCTGGAGTCATCATAGTGCATCACTGAGGCTGAGGATACATGGATGGCATGTTCAGAAGTCAGGAGGATTGACGGAGAAAGGGAATGGGTGGCCACCATGCTAGGAATACTATAGGCAATGCAGATGAGTTAAGGCTGTGGACTTGCAATGTTGCTGCCATTGCAGAGACATGGTTCATGGATGTACAGGTTTGGCAGCTCAACTTTCCAGAGTACAGGATCTTCAGATAGGATGGGGGAAAATGTGAAAGAGAAGGTAGTGTTGCATTATTAAGGAGTCAGTTACTGCCGTTAGGAGAGATATCTTTGAAGGGTTGTCAAACAAGACTGTGTGTAGAGCTTAGGAATACAAAAAAGGGCAGTCAGACTGATGGCTATATATAGAGGACCCCCAAACAGCAGGCAATTGAGGAATAAATGTGTCAACAATTCACCAAAGTATGTAAAACTCCCCTAAAATTAACTGGGATAAGCATAGTATTAAGGGTTTAGAGGGGGTAGATTTCTTGAAATGTTATTCAGGGGAGATTTTTATAACAAAATGTACGTAGTCCAACAACGGATGGTGCGACGGTGGATTTAATTCTGGGGACTGAAGCTGGATAGGTTTTCGAGGGGAGGGTGGGAGCATTTTAGTGATAGCAAATACAGCACAATAAGTTTTAAGCTTGTTTATAGAAAGAGGAAAAACATGGCCTGCAAAAAAGAAAAAGGGTTTTGGTCTGTGGTGGTTGGGGTGGCAGTTTTATCAAAAACGTAGCAGGATCTGACCAAAGTAGACCAGAAACAGCAACTTAAGGGCAAATCCACAGCAGAACAGTGGGTGAAATTAAGGAAAAGGAATTAGGGAGAGTACAGACCCAACATGTTCCCTTTAGGTCAAAATGTAGACATAAGCCCAGTGAAACCTGGATTCAGAACTGGATTAAAAGGAAATGACAGGTATCTAATAGATACAGAGGGAGCAAGTTAACAGATACCCTAGTAGAGTACAGAATGTGCAGGGGGAAACGTAAGAAGACTGAGTACAACAAAGAGGGACATGAAAAAACACTAGCAGGCAACATTAGGGAGAATCCCAAGATATTCTACTGGTACATCAAGGGGAAGAATAATCAGGGAAAGAGTAGGGTCTATTTAAGATCCAAGGGGGAAAATCGGTGTGTGGAGCTAGAGGACACTGGTTGAGTGTGTTAAATGAGTACTTCACATTTGTCTTCACTAGGGAGTAGGAAGTTATACATGCAAAAGTTGGGAAGATAGATTGATTTGGGAATGAGGGGGTGTTGGAGGTTTAGGCAGGCTTAAAATGGACAAAACCCCAGGTCCTGATGAGTTGTATCCCAGGCTGTTATGGCAGACGAGAGAGTGAATCCAGAGGTGCCCTGATCCAGATTTTAAATTCCTCTCTGGCCAGAGGGGAGGTGCCAGAGACGGGAAGACTGCTGACATGATTCTACTTTTCAAGAAGTGTGGTAGAGATAAACAGGGTTTTATGGAACAGTGAGTCTAACATCATAGGTAAAGAAACAAGTGGGGGATATTCTGACACAGAGAATTCATGAGAGAATTAACTTTCTTTTACAGGGCAGGGATAGTTACCATGGCTTTGTCAGAGGGAGGTTATGCCAAACAAAATGAGTTGAATTTTTCGGGGTGACCAAGCACATGGAACAGGACAGTGCAGTAGGTTTGTTTGTATAGATTTCAGCAAAGCCTTTGACAAGGTCCCACACAGGAGATCAATAAAAAAGGTAAAAGTACATGGAATCCAGGGTATCTTGGGAAGTTGGATCCAAAACTGGCACTAATGGCAGGAGACACAGGGCAGTGGTAGAAGACTGTTTATGCAACTGGAGGCCCACGTCCAATAGTGTACTACAGGGAACAGTATGGGTCCCTTATTGTTCTTGATTTATATAAACAATGTGGGTGATTGCATGTGCACATGCATGAGTGCATGCAGTGGGGGAGGGGGTGGGTGGGAAGAAATGATACGTAGGTTTGCAGGTGACTCGAAGATTGGAGGGATGGTTGACAGTGAGGAAGTAACAGATTACAGAAGGATATAAATGGATTGGTCAGATAGAATTTAATCCTGATAAGTGTGAGGTGATGCACTTTGGAGGAAGCAACAAGCCAAGGGAATAGTCAATCAACAGCAGGACAGTAGGAAGCTTTGAGGGATCTTGGGGTGCTTGACCACAGATTTCCAAAGAGGGCAGGACAGGTTAATAGTGTATTTAAGGCAGCATGTGAGACACTTGCCATTATTAGTTCAGATGTAAATTGTAGGAACAGGTAGGTTATGTTGGAGCTGTATAAAATGTTATTTGGGCAACAACTGGAGTACTGTGTGCAGTTCTGTTCACTGCACCATAGGAATGATGTGACTGCAACAGTGGAAATAGGATGAAATGCTTTCACTATGAAGAGAAGCTGAATAAATTTGGGTTATTTTCTTTGGAGCAAAGAAAGCTGAGAGGGGGCCTTACTGAGGTGTATTGGATTATGAGGGGATATGGGCAGGGTGGACAGAAAGCAGCAGTTACTAAGTTGAAGGGTCAATGACAAGGGGGCACACTTTCAAATGAAAGACGAGGTTTGAAAGGGGGTTGAGGAAACGTCTTTTCAGCCAGAGAGTGGTGGGAGTTTAGGGTGCACTACCTGAGAAAGAAGTCAAGGCAGGCAGCCTTAAAACCTTTACTAAAAGTACGTGGGTGAGTGTTATAACATTCTTGACTATAGGCTAAGTGCTGGAATGTGGAACTGGTGTAGATTTTGTGTAGTTTTAACGGTAGAGACTCTGGGCCAAACAGCCTCTTCTGTACTATATGATTCTGGGTGCAGGGTGACCAAGATTGAGAGCTAAACACCAATTATATTGGCATTTTGTATGAAAAGGCAAAAAACAAAATTGGTAGGGCAGTGCTCTTAAAAAGGGACAAGATCAGCATATTAGTAAGACAGGATCTTAGACTGAAATACCAAGGCGTAGAATCAGTTTGGGTGGAGCTTAAAAAAAAAGCAGCAGTAACCACTGATGGTGCTTATTTATACTCCAAATTGCAGCAGTAAATGATGGACGTGGTACAAATCAGAGAATTTGAGATGCAGGTAATATTGGTGGTACAGTAATAATGGACAGCTTTAGTTTATACAGTCTGCATTAATCAAATCAGCACCAATGCAGTGGAAGTTGAAGTTTTGGTGTCTACATGAGATGGATTTCTGGAGCAGTATATTGTGCAGCCAAATAGGGATTGAGCTATTTTGGTTTTGTCTTGTGCCATGAACCTTTAGAAAATAATGACCACACAATGATTATAGTATTCAAACCTTTTTAGTCCATTCTGGAATGTGTCTTCAATCCGAATGAAGGAAGTGAAACTTGATTTTTAAAATTTTTTTTTTTTTTTTTTTTAAAAATTAACTTTATGCTGTCCCTAGTCTCCTTAGATGTCCATGGCTGCTTTTTTTGTGCGAGGTGAAGCTTTTCCTTCTCATGGGTGCAAACTGCTTCTGAATAGCATTAAATGTTTCTTTGAATATAATCCATTGTTCCCTTTTTATCTTACCCAGTAGCAAGGCTTCCTAGTTTACTGTGGACAGTCTCTGCCTCATCCTATTGAAGTCTGCCTTATTTAAATCCAAAATTCTATTATCTGATCTTTGCTTATTTCTTACAAAGATGATACTCAATCATGATGTGATCCCTATTTGACAAATGCTCCAACAACTAGGTCACTACTTAAATTAGGCTTATTACTCAATACTAGACCCAACATCGTTCGTCCCCTTGTCACATCCAAGACATATTGCTGTCGGAAACTAACCTAGACACACTTTAGAAATTCACAACAAAAACCGCAATTGCTGGAAAAGCTCAACAGGTCTGGCAGTATCTGTGACGAAAAATCAGAGTTAACATTACAGGTCCGGTGATCAGTTCAGAGGAAGGGTCACCAGACCCGTATGGATCACTAGATCCGTAACGTTAAATTTGGATTTTTGTCACAGATGCTGCCAGACTTGCTGAGCTTTCCCAGCAATTACTGTTTTTGTTCCCGATTTACAGCATCCGCAGTTCTTTTGGTTTTTATTTAGAAATTCACAACCTTTCTGGCAGGTACTAGTCTGTCTCTCCCAGTGTAAGCTTAACACTGCCCCCGCACCCCATTAAAACTACACTGCCTAATTTCAGCATTTATACAATCTAGTACTTCGGAACTGCGACCAGGTGGCCTATATATGGCACCTACTGTGGTTTAGTTCCTTTACAGTTCCTCAGTTCCAGCCTTAAAGTTCCCACAGGGCGATTTCTCCTCATTACAACTTCCCTCACCGAAGAAATAAGTCTGTTTCTACCCAGTAATGCTATTCCAACCTCTCTATCATTTGCTTTATCCCTCCAGTAAACCATATAACCTGGTATGTTTAGTTCCCAATTCTGACCATTCTGCAGCCATGTCTCCACAATAGCTACTGTACAATAGTTACTGTACAATAGTTTCCAATTTGAATCCGTGCCTGCAGCTCATTCAATTTGTTCCATACATTGTGCATTTGTATAAAGAATGCAAATTTCATCTGTACACTCTATCTTGTCTTTCAGCATCTTTTGTTTAATTCTCCCTCAGTACACTTACTCAACACTTTCTAGTCCCACCTGGTCATTAAACTAGCCCTTCTTGTTCATCCTATTAAACTTCACCTTCACCCCATATGCAGACCTGCTGCTCCACTTCCTACACACCTCCCACACTGTACTAGTTTAATCCCCCCAAAGTGGCATTAGCAAACTTTCATGCAAGGTTATGCATGCCCCTTCAGTTTAGGGATGCAACCCAGAAGACTAAGTAGAATTATGCCATTTGGCCCATCAAGTCTGCTTTGCCATTTGATCATGACAGATATATTTCTCAACCCCATTCTCCTGCCTTCTCCCCGAGGCCTCGATCCCTTATTAATCAAGGATCAAGCTACTGCTGTCGTAAATACACTCAATGACTTGGCCTTCAGCTCTCTGCGGCAAGGAGTTCCACAGATTTACCACTCTCTAAAGAAATTCCTTATCTCAATTCCCAAGGAAACTTCACTCGGGTCTTAGTCTCTCCTACTAGTGGAGGCATTTTCTGCATGTTGACTCTATCCAGGCTTTGCCATAGTCAGTGAGATTACCGATATCTTACAAAGTTCACTGAGTTCAGACCCAGAGTCCTAAAATGCTCTGGGATCATTCTTGTAAACTTCCACTGGACCCTTTCTGATGCCAGCACATATTACCTTCGATACATCTTGAAACAGCTCAATATCCTAGAGCCACATACAGCCTCAGCAGTACACTTCCAATGTCACATTCTAGCAATCTTGAAATAAATGCCAATATTACATTTGCCTTCCTAATTCCTAACTGAACCTACATGTTGAACCTAAGAGAATCTGAATTAGGACATCCAAGTCCCTTTATGCTTCAGATTTCCAGAGCCATTCCCCATTTAGAAAATAATTTATTGTCTGTTCTTCCTATGCTTTTCCCACATTGTATTCCAACAACCACTTCTTTGCCCATTCTCCTAGCCAAGTCCTTCTTAGTCTATCTGTCCCTCCACCTATCTTTGTGTCAGCTGCAAACATAGCAACAATGTCCTCAGTTCCTTTGTCCAGATTGTTAATACATACTATGATTAGTTTTGCTCCCAGCCGGAACCCCTGCGGAACACCACTAGCCACCAGCTGCCATCCTGAAAAAGACCCCTTTATCCCTACTCTCTGCCTTCTGCTAGTCAGCTAAGACTCTATCCATGCCAGTACCCTGCCCCTAACCTCATTGGCTCTTATCTTATTTAGCAGTACCCTGTCAAAGGCATTTTGGAAATCCAAACAGATCAGGTCTACAGGCACTTCTTTGTCTGACATGCTCATTTTCTCAGAAGAATTTTACCATTTGTCAGGAATGATCTCCCCTTGACGAAGCCATGCTCACTCAGTCCTACTTTACTATTACTTCAAGCACTCCGCAATATTATTCTTAATAATGAACTCTAAAAGCTTATCAACGATTGAGGTCAGGTTAATAACTGCCTACAGTTTACCGTCCTCCACTTCCCTCTCAAACAGGGATGTTACATTATTCATTTCCCAGTCCTTCGGGACTCTCCCTGACTCCAGGGATGTCCGAAAGATCACCAATTCCGCTATAACTCTCTCAGCTATCTCCTTCAGAACTCCGTGATGTAATCCAGCTGGTTCAGGTGATTTGTCCACTTTCAGACCTTTCAGGTTCCCAGCACCATCTCCTTAGTGATGGCCTCTACACTCACCTCTGCCCTTGACTCTCGAACTTCTGGTAAGCTGCTGGTGTCTTCAACAGCGAAATTGATGCAAAGTACCTACTTAGTTCATCCGCCATTTCTTAGTTCCTCATTACTACTTCTCCAACCTCATTTTCCAGCAGACCAGCGTCCACCCTTGTCTCTCTCTTACTTTAGATATTTACAAAACACTCTTTGCAATCTTTTGCATTACTAGCTAGCTTACTCTCATATTTCATCTTCTCCCCTTTATTGCTTTTTTTAAGATATTGTCTGCTGTTTTTAAAAGGCTTCATAATCCACTGACTTCCCACTAATCTTCACCACATTGTGCACTTTTTCTTTCACTTTTATGCTGTCCTGACTTGCTGTGTCAGCCTTGTTCTCCCCTTAGTGTTTCTTCTTCCTTATGAAGAATTTCTGCTATGCTTCCCAAATTATCCCCAGAAACTCCTGCCTTTGCTGCTCCAAAGTCTTCCCTGCAACGTTCCCTTCCAAACAACTATGGACAGCTTCTCTCATATCTCTGCAGTTACCTTTACTCAACAGTTACATCCGATTCCAGCTTGCCCCTCTCAAACTACAAGATGAATTCTATCATATTATGGTCACTACCCCAGGGGTTACTTCACCTTCAGTTCCCTAATCAAATCTGCCTCATGCCAAATCACAAAGTTCAGAATTGCCTGTTCTCTAACGAGCTCTACCTCAAACTGCTCCAAGAAAATCCATCAGAGAGACATTTCACGTATTCCTTTCCTTGGAATCCACTACCAACCTGATTTTCCCCAAATACATCTGCATATTGAAGTTCCCCATAATCATTGTAAAGTGCCTTTCTTACATGGTTTCACTATATCCTCATCTATTTTCTTCCCCACATTCTGACTGCTGCTAGGAGACCTGTACACAATTCCTTTCAGGGTCTTTTCCCTTTTATGGTTCCTCAACTCTACTCACACAGATTCTACACCTTCCAACTCTAAAATCAATAACCAGAAGTGGTATAATTTCATTTCTAACTAACAAGGCAATCCATCCCTTCTGCCCATCTTTTTAGTAGGATACATATCTTTGGATATTTAGTTCCCAGCTCTGATCTCTTGCAGCCATGCCTGTGATACCTACAACATCATACCTGCCAGTTTCAATCTGCACAAGCTCGTTTACCTTGTTTCGTATTCTGCGTGCGTCTAAGTACAACACCCTCAGTCCTGCATTGGCTGTCCCCCTTTTCATAGTTGTTCCCTTACATGCCATGCCTGAAGTTAGATTCCTGACCCTTTCCATACTCTGTCCTATTACCAGTGCTGGAAACTTTAACCTCTCCTGAGCCCTCCCTCCCTTTACTTTTGCCCATAATTTTCCATGCGACTGAACCCACTCCGTCACTACTTAGTTTGAAGCTTTATCCACAGCTCTAGTTATGTAATTCCCCAAGACTATAATCCCAGAATGATTCAGGTGGAGCCTATCCCATTGGAACAACTCCCTCTGGCACCAGTACTAGTGCCAATCTCCCATGAAGCAGTTTCTACCACACCAATCTTTGAGCCACACGTTTACCTCTCTAATCTTGTTGACCCTGTGCCAATTTGCTCTTGGCTCACATAGTAATTCAGAGATTACCACTTTTTGGTTCTGCATTATAATTGAGCCCCTACCTACTCATGTTCTCTCAGTAGCCCCCCGTTCCTCTTTCTACCTATATTGTTGGTACCTATGTGGACCACGACAATGGAGATAGTTCTATTCTCACGCTACCTTCAAATTCCCCAAACTACTTACTCACTTGGATTACGTCTGACTCTGGATATGATAACTCCTTCCTGACCAGGCAAAGCTTACCCATCCTTTTTGTACAGGTTCCACCTACCCTGGAAGAGATCCCAATGATTCAGACATCCGAAACCCTCCTACATCAGCTCTTTAGCCACATATTCAGCTGTACGGTCTTCCTTCATCTGGCCTCACTAGCACATGGTATGGGGAGTAATCCCTAGAGGTTCTGCTTTTCAACTTTATGTCTAACTCTCTACATTCCTTTTGCAGGACCTCATCACCCTTCCTGTCTGTCATTGGTTCTGATATGGACCATGATCCCTGGCAGTTCACCCTCCCTATCAGAATGTTCTGTGTCCACTCAGGCATTCTTGATCTTGACACTAAGTAGGCAACACATCATCCTAGAGTCTCACTTGCAGCCAAAGAAATACCTGTGCCCCTAACTACAGAGTCCCCAACTATCACTGTTTGCCTGCACTTTGACCCTCCTTGCTGTACAACAGAGTAAGTTACGGTACCACTATTCTGGTTATAGTTGTTGCCATCCCCTGAAACTTAATACCTCCCCAACTGTATCCAAAATGGTGTACTTGTTTGAATGGGTACAGCGACAGGGGTCTCCTGTACTGACTGCCTGCTTGCCCAGCCTGGCAGTCGCCCATCTAGCTGCCTCAACTTTGGTGTGACCAGGTCTCTGGAAAGTGTCATAACGACGAGTTTCAACAGCTGCATTCTCCTATGCAAGTCCAACTGCCACTCCAGCCAATTTATGGGGCATCCCTACTTCAGAAAGCCCATTTGAGTTCCACTTATGTCTGAGCTGTTTGAACATGTTGATTAAACATAATATAACCCACATTCCCAATAACCCTTGTGGAAAATATTCCAAATATTAAAAAACAAATCAAGTGTGCATACTTTCTTACCTTGCTGCCTCTGTTGTACCTCCCTACGTTCCTTGGCGAGTCTTTGCTTGTCATCAACACGAAGCACAGAAAGATCTGTAAACCAAGCAGTATTTTTATTCGAGATGTAAAAGTGAGTCATGAAAATTTATTTTCTTTCTTCAAAGTGTTTATTTTTTAAAAGAATTATAAATAGCTGATGATAATAAATACCAATGAAAGAATTATTATATTATTTGAGAAGGGTATCAAGACATTCAAGGTATCAAATCTGCACTTGCTTTTAAATCCAATCTTTTATTCACTTCCTATAATTTTCAATATTTTTCACCATGAACAAACAGACAATTCCTTTTAAAATAATTTGTTTAGTTTACTGTTAAAGAATGCCAGATTCTAACCATCCTCTGTACCAAGAGTTTTTTAAAAAATTGTCTTTTTGTACATTTTACTGTGTATACCGCACTTACAAGGGATTTTCCCAATATCATTCCTTTTAACTGATTCCCATATCTCAGGACTTTGGATCATGTTAATGCTCTTTATCCCGGCACCTGTGACTCCTCAGACCAGTGAATTTTTCATGACTAATACATTTATGCACATAACTCTTTCAGTTAAGGAGTGCACAGTTCGAAGGCAATATCCGAGTGAGATGGGAACACTGTGGTTTTGAAAATTTGGTTCATGTCAGAATTCAGTGCATGATAGAGAGAGATCTTCTATTTTTTGCCTTTATCATCTGACTCCAGTAGTTAGAGTTTTCTTTTTCTATCTCTAAGATAGTGAAGTGCACATTTATATTAACTTATTCATTTCATGTTACGTATTAATAAATGCACAAATTAAAAGAAAATAAATTCAGTAAGGAGTATCAGTTCAAGTAAGGGTTTTGGGATTGGAAACAAAAAAAAACAAACAAAAAAGCAGTCGCAACATTAATAAACAAAGCAACAGCAGGGCTACTTCAACCTCGAAAATGATCATCCTGTGCATTGTGTGAAATCCAGGATGGTAACCACTTTTCAGCAAGAGTCTTCAGTTGCAGTAGCTTGAGCTCAGTTTCAGAACTTGAGCAGCAGCTGACATTTCTGGTGCATCTGTGAAGCTGGGAGCTAGGTGGGCTGCATGTTTTAGTCAGTGTGGTCACTTCACAGCTCAAGAGTATGCAGACAGAGATGGGTTTGGTAATCATGTAGGTAGCTCAAGGGCTTAGAATGCATACTGATTTCCAACCAGTATTCAGTTCTAAATATTTGCACAATGGCTCATCTGGAGTGTGCAGCCAGAGCCAGATTCATCGCATCTCAATTGGCTCGGCTGAATAAGGATAACAGGAGAAACTATGATGAGACGTAATTTGTTTCTGCAGCCACAATGATGATTCCAGGAATTGCATCCTTGGTGGTAGGACCAAAGATATCACTAAGCTGCAACAGAGAGTCTTCGGGGCAAGTTTTGAACAGCCAGCAGCTGTGGTCCTCATCGGATCCAACATCAATAGGCAGAAACCAGGACGTAGTCCTATAATCAGAATTTAGGGAGCTAAACAGAAAATTAGCAAAGACTGTGCTTGCACTGGAGGGGATGCAGATGAGATTCACAAGGATTTTGCTTGGGATACAGGAGTTTAGCTATGAAGAGCAGCTGGATAAGCTGAGATTTTTTCCTCTGGAGCAGAGGTGGCCAAGGGGACCTGATTAAGTGTATATGAGGGGCTTGGAATAAGATAGAAAGCAGCTGTTCCCCCTTAGTTGAAGAGTCAGTAACAATAGTGCATAACTTCAAGGTGAAAGACAGGTGGTGGTGGTAATTTTGCATGCCCTGTCTGGGAGGGTCATTGAGGTAGGAAACCTCAGCCTTTGAAAAGCACTTAGGATGAACACTTGAAATGTCATAACATTCAAGGCTATGGGTCAAGTGCCCGTAAGATGGTCTAGTATAGACTTAATTTTTTTTTATTCCCCCCCACTCCATTGCAGACTCATTTGATTGTAGGACCTCTTCTGTACTGTATCACTATGATAAAAGCAGATGAATGTGTGGGAGGACAGCTGTTATACGTTGGAAGGCTTTAGGTTCTTGAGATACTGGGACTCGCTCCAGGGTAGATAGGAGCTGTACAGGCTGGACTGGTTGAAAGTGAATAGAGCCATAACTGATTTTCTTGCAGGACATTTCACTAATGCTATTGCTGAGGGTTAAAACTAATTTGGCAGGAAGATAGGAACATATAGGTAAATTTAGCTGGGAGAAAATTAAATTTAAAAAATGGGAGACTGAAAATTAATGGATATGTTTTGAAAGCAGAGAAACCAAAGTTAGAAATAGGAGTTGAAAAGGGAGTTGGGGATGTGGTGGCAACCCTTAAGGTACATTCCAATTACAGTTTGTGGCCCATATGCAGCAAGCCCAACAGGAAAGATCACTTTTCCAGACTTAATTTTAGGAGATTAAGCTGAGCAGGTGGAACGAATGACAGTGGGAAAGCATTCTGGTGGTAGTGATCAAGGATAACAATAGAATGAGAGCTCCCAACTGAATTAAGGCCAATTTTATGAAGCTGAGAAGCAATTTAGCAAAAGTAGACTGGAAACAAATGCTTGAAGGTAAACCAGTGTCAGAGTAGAGTAGTGGGAGGCAAACACATATTTCAAGGAATTCAAAGTAAACATTCTCAACACTGAAAAAGGTTGCAATGGCCAAATCTATTAAGAAGTTTGCAGATAATACAAAAACTGGTCATGCAATTGAGTGAGGATGGAAGCTATTGACAGCAGAGGGCTAGAGCGCTGGTGTAGGAGGGAGGGCTTCAGATATGTGGATCATTAGGATACCTTTTGGGGAAGGTGGGACCTGTACAAGAAGGACTGGTTGCACCTGAAGTGGAGGGGCACCAACATCCAGGGCGTGAGGTTTGCTACAGCTCTTCGGAAGGGTTTAAAGACTGGTTTGGCAAGGGGATTGGGTAGCTGGTGTACAGGCAGATACAGTACGCAGAGAGTCTGTGAGGAAGGATAGGCAGTTGATAGGACAAAGTTGCAGTCAGTGCGACAGGTTGAAGTGTGTCTATTTTAACACAAGAAGTGTCAGGAATAAGGGTGACAAACTTAGAGCACGGATCAGTACTTGGAGCTGCAATGTTGTGGCCATTACGGAGACTTGGTTAACACAGGGGCAGGAATGGTTGCTGGATGTTCCAAAGAAATAGGGAGGGAGGTGGGGGGGGTAGGTATTGCCAATTAGGGATGGTATCACAGCTGCAGAAAAAGAGGTCGTTGAGGGTTTCTCCACCGAGTCAGTATAGGTGGAAGTCAGAAACAGGAAAGGAGCAGTCACTTTATTGGGAGTTTTCTATAGATCCCCCCAATCGCAACGGAGACTCTGAGGAACAGACTGGGAGGCAGATTTTGGAAATGTGCAGAAGTAATAGGGTTGTTGTCATGGATGACTTCAACATTCCTAATATCAAGTGGAACCTCCCTAGTGCAAATAGTTTGGATGGAGCAGATTTTGTCAGGTGCATCCAGGAAGGATTTCTGACTCAATATGTAAATAGGCCGACTAGAGGGAAGGCCATATTGGATTTAGTGCCAGGCAATGAACCAGGCCAGGTGTCAGATCTCTCAGTGGGAGAACATTTCGGTGATTGTGATCACAACTCCCCTTGACCTTTACTATAGTCATGGAGAAGGATAGGAGCAGATGGTATGGGAAAGTATTTAAATGGGGTGGTGGGGAGGAGCCGGAATTATCATGCTATTAGGCAAGAACTGTGGAGCAGAAATTGGGATCACATGTTCTTGGGGAAATACATGACAGAGATGTGGAGGTTGTTTAGGGAGCATTTGCTGTGAATGCTGGATAGGTTTGTCCCACTGAGGCAAGGAATGGATGGTAAGGTGAAGGAACCTTGAATGATAAGACATGTGGAACATCTAGTCAAGAAGAAGGAAGCAAGGATCGGACAGGGCTTTGTGAGCTACAAAGGTAGCCAGGAAGGAACTGAAGAAAACACTTGAGGGGTAGAATTGGGCATGAAAAAGCCTTAGCGGTTAGAATTAAGGAAAACCCCAAGTCATTCTATACTTGAGGAACAGGAGGATGGCTGGAGTGAGGTAGGGCCAATCGGGGATAGTGGAGGGAACTTGTGCGCGGAGTCAGAGGAGGTAGGGGAGGTCCTTAATGAATACTTTGCTTCAGTATTCACCAGTGAGAGGGACCTTGACATTTGTGAGGACAGCATGAAACAAGCAGATATGCTCAAATACGTTGATGTTAGGAAGGAGCATGTGCTAGAAATTTTGAAAAACAAGAGGATAGATAAATCCCATGGGACAGAGGGGATATACCCAAGGTTTCTACAGGGAGCGAGGGAAGGGATTGCTGAGCCTTTGGCAATGATCTTTGCGTCCTCACTGTCCACTGGAGTAGTACCAGATGATTGGAGGGTGGCAAATGTTATTCCATTGTTCAAGAAAGGGAATAGGCATAACCCTGCGAATTACAGACCAGTCGGTCTTACTTCTGTGGTGGGCAAATTATTGGAGGATTCTGACAGACAGTATTTATGATTATTTGGAAATACATAGTTTGATTAGAGATAGTCAGCTTGGCTTTGGAGAGGGGCAGATCATGCTTCAAGCCTTATTGAATTCTTTGAGGATGTGATAAAACACATTGGTGAAGGTCGAGCAGTGGATGCGGTATATATGGATTTTAGCAAGGCATTTGGTAAGGTTCCACATGGTAGGCTCATTCAGAAAGTAAGGAGGCATAGGATTCAGGGAAATTCCGCTGTCTGGATACAAAACTGGCTGTCCAATAAAGGACAGAGGGTGGTAGTAGATGGAAAGTATTCAGCTTGGAACTCGGTGACCAGTGGTGTTCCGCAGGGATCTGTTCTGCGACTTCCGCTCTGTGATCTTTATAAATGACTTGGATGAGGATGAGGAAGTGGAAGGGTGGATTAGTAAGTTTGCCGATGACACAAAGGTTGGTGGAGTTGTGGATAGTGTGGAGCGCTGTTGTAGGTTGCAACGGGACATTGACAGGATTCAGAGCTGGGCAAAGAAGTGGCAGATGGAATTCAACCCAGAAAAATATGAAGTGATTCATTTTGGAAGGTCGCATTTAAGAGTTTAAGAGCTGTGAGGTTATGCTGCAGCTCTATAAAACCCTGGTGAGATCACACTTGGAATATTGTGTTCAGTTCTGGTCACCTCATTATTAGGGAGGATGTGGAAGCTTGAGAGAGGGAGGATGCAGAGATTTACTAGGATGCTCGCTGGACTGGAGGGCAGGTCTTATGAAGAAAGGCTGAGGGAGCTAGGGCTTTTCTCATTGGAGCGAAGAAGGATGAGAGATGACTTGATAGAGGTGTACAAGATGATGAGTGGCATAGATAGAGTGGAAACCCAGAGACTTTTTCCAAGGGCTGAAATGACTATTATGGTGCGGGCATAATTTTAAAGGTGACTGGAGGAAGGTATAGGGGAGATGTCAGAGGTAGGTTTTTCACACAGAGTGGTGGGTGCATGAAATGTGCTGCTGGCAATGGTAGTGGAGTCAGATACATTAGGGACATTCAAGCGACTCCTGGATAGGCACATGGATGATAGTAAAACGAAGGGTGTGCAAGGCAATTTGATTTTAGAATAGGATAACAGGTCAGCACAACATAGTGGGCCGAAGGACCTGCACTGTTTTATGTTCTATAAATCAATGGTCAGGTGGGAAAATAAGTGGCAAAATGAAATTCAACCAAAACAAAGGAAAACACAAATAATCAGATAATACAGAGCAGCGTAGAGGAAGTCAGAAACCTTGGAATGAATGTCCACATATCCCTGAAGGGAGCAGATAGACTAATAAAAAGGTGGTTAAAACAGCATATGGAAACCTTTCTAACTTTAGCTGAGGTATAGAATACAAGAGGGCCATCAGACTGAATTGTATAAATCATTAGTTGAGACAAAGCTTAAGTATTGTGGATAGCTCTGGTCATATCATTGCTGATATGATATTGCACTACAGGGCGTACAAAGCAGATTTATGAAGTTGCAGCCAGAACTGGGAAAAATGCAGCTTTGAGAAAAGATTGGACAGGCATAAGATTTTTTCATTGAAATAAAGGAGGCCCAATGGAAATTTGATCGAGAGATACTAGGTTGTGAGATTCCTGGATACACTGATGGTAGGGCCTATTTATCTTCGCAGCGAGTTCAGTGAATAGGAGCAAAGATTTAAAGCGATTGGGAAAAAGACTAGATGGGAGACAAAACAAGACTAAAAACATCAGCACTTAACAGGTTTCTGGTAATGCACCTGAGCATTATGGACCAAATGCTGTCAAGTAGAATTAGACTTAATGGATTGTTTATGGCTGGGATAGATACGATGGGCCAAATGGTCTCTTTCTTGGTCATAACCTAATGATTTCTGAAATACAGCTTTTGACTTCAATTCTTATCACTTGTACTCAACCTATGGGCATTTAGTACATCAGACAGCCTGACGTCTCCATGAGATTCTTCTAGTATGTTTAACAAATTGGATGTTTAAACATCCATCACCACACTTAAGAAAATGGTGACCCACATCCTATTTTTCTCTTTCGCGTACTCATCTCTTTCAATATGCAGCCTCTGAACCCAACATTCTCCCACTTGGTACAAAATGTTTGCCACTGACTATTTCGTAACTTTTGAGCTTAAGGTTAATTCAGCAAGAGACACTTTGATTATGGCTATTCCCGGACACCCCACTTCCAGAAACTGCCGCAATATGCAAGTACCGGACAACACAGATTTCAACCTTCCTTACATTAAAAACAATGAACTTAATACAATGAAACAAATAATTTCAGGTCAACTACGCTTTGGTGCTGCATTCTACTTACTAAAGACAGTCTAGTCTCAAGTCCTATTGGAGAACCGGTACAAAATATAGATGCAGTAGTCAGTGGAGATTCACTGAATTACATTTATTGGACTAAGCAAAGACAGTATTAGATTGTAAGTTGTCTATTCAGAGGGGAACAGTGTGAATACAAGGTTTGAAGGAAAACCCAGGCACAGGAAGGCAGCCAGAGACAGATGCATATGTAAATGATGGATGGACAAATATATGGAATTTCAAAGGCTTACAAGACAGATAAATGGTGAAGCTTGCTCTTGACATACTTCTGGTAATTGGGCAAGGATGAAAGTTCACCAAGAAAATGAAGGATTTAACTGAACAACTGTCAACATTGATGGAAGTGTATTTGTACTTCCAAAGTGATGTATTACTGTCAGAACAATAACAAGTACACAAAAAAAAAGTTATCTAAACCACACAGGAATCAGGAAAGTCTCATGTAGCATGGAGAAGACAGTAATCAAAAATCATTAAATTAGTTACTCAATGCATGAATTGCAAAACAAGGATAAACAGACAAAAATACACGCCGTACACACTGCCTCCAAATTAAGGGTGGAACTGAAGGAGTTTTAATCTTGACAAAGGACAGGTTTAAACAATGCAAAGCGCAAAGTCAACAGGCAAAATCAACAAGCCATCTTAGAGATATATTGGCCAAAATATATGGAGAAAGTAAATATGGACAATTGTGTCTTAATAAGATGAATAGGGCAAAGTGGCACAAGGTTCAGACTAGTACAGGCAGATTTTTGAAGAATCGTCTTTATACTTTACAAGGTTTGACCGTTATGTTGAGATTTGAAAGGAAATTGTTTAAAAGGGAATAGAAATAATTTTTTTTTTTAAAACACATTTAAATTATGCAACATGATTTTTGATGTCTTGCTTTAGACATCTGATATGTCACTTAATTGAAAAAAAAAGTACAAACTGTACATAAATTTAAAACCACACACCTTGTTTGGTTCCAGAGTTCACACTTTGCCCAGTACAGATAGTAGAAATTGAGTGATTACTTAATTGGCCTTTTTGGTCCTCCACTTTCACATGTGCCTCAGCAGCTGGTGGAGTGAAACAGAGAAACAACGTTTTAGCATAAGCAAATCAATACTGACGAGCAGAACTTTCAATTAAATAGACGTTTAGTCCCTTAATTTACTGTATTAATTGGGGAAGCATATAAATATCGATCTAAAACAAAAGAAATAGAAGGTTCATACTAAGCCAGTGGCCTGCATTCAGCATCACAGTGAGGCAAACCGGGAAGAGTCAGTTATTCTACATAAAGAAACTGATACCACAAAGTCTATTATTTTGTCAGATGGCATTGAAAAGAGAAGATTTGAAGGCAGGAAGCTCAAACTAAACATCAGACCTGACACAGATGCCTATTTATCAGGAACAAGCATGTGTTAAGTTTCAACACCGTTTACATATTTGTGGGTAAAATAACTGTAATCCATAAAAAGAAATGTAAGTGAAGAATAACTAAATAATTAAAATCTCATTAAGAATTTTGTACAGGTGAGAGTCAAAGCTGCAGTGTGTGGGAGCTCAAGTATACCATTGTGATCCACAGTAAACATGGTGTTTGAAATTTGAGCAGCTATGGCCCAGAGTTTGAGCTACAAGCTGAACTACACACACTGCAATTCATCAGGGAAGGAGGAACGTTACCTGGATTTTCTTGTACCAGGAGACGGTCAGAGGTCAGGGACAGGAGCCACTTCCAGTCAAACAAGTGATGCAGGTAAGGGACCTCAAAGCAGGAGTGCAGTAGTGCCAGCTTGTGCAATTGTCCAATGGGTTTGAGGTTCTCTCAGCTTGTTTGGACAACCATGGGGCTGTGGAATAGATTCGCTAATTTTTTTTGAGGTGGGAGCAGTTACAACATAACAGCACTGAGTAAAGACTGCCAAGTCCAGACAGCTGTCTGCCAACTGCCAGGGTTCTGGATATCTCCTCTGGACAAGAGAACAGCTTGCAAAGGGAGAGGGGAAGATCCAGTTGTTGAGGTCCATTTCAGCACTGATGGTAGACGTAGAACTAGGAAAGAGATATGTGGGGTTAGGCACCAAAGAAGCAGAAAATCAATCTTTGGATTACTACCATTTATTTGCACTCAGTCTTTTTTTTTCTATTCATTTTGCAGGATGTGGGAGTCACTGGCTGGCCAGTATTAATTACCCAGTCCCTAGTTGCCTTTGAGAAGGTGGTGAGCTGCCTTTTTGAACTGCTGCAGTCCACCTGCCGTGGCTTCACCCACAATACTATTAGGGAGGGAATGCCAGGATTTTGACCCAGCAACAGTGAAGGAACAGCGATATATTTCCAAGTCAGGATGGTGAGTGGCTTGGAGGGAAACCTGAAGGTGGTGATGTTCCAATGTATCTGCTGTACTTGTCGTTCTATATTAAAGTGATTGTGGGTATGGAAAGTGCTGTCGGAGGATCTTTGAGTTTCTGAGTGCATGTTGTACATAGTACAGTGCTGCTACTGAGCATCGGTGATGGAGGGAGTGGATGCAGTGCCAATCAAGTGGGCTGATTTGTCCTGGATGGTGTCAAGCTTCTGGAGTGTTGTTGGGGTTGCACGCATCCAGGCAAGTGGGGAGTATTCCATCACGCTCCTCACTTGTGCCTTCTGATGGTGAATATGCTTTGGGGAGTCAGGAGGCGAGTTATTCGCTGCAGTATTTCATTTTTCCAGCAGCAGAGAGAGAGGCGACAGCGTGGACCAGGGGGCTGCCGGGAGTATATTTCGGCAGCGGCTGAACCCGAGACACTAAACGTGTAGTGTCTCCCACCCGTCCTCCTCCTCTAACCAAAAAAAAAGGACTCTGGTGTGTTGGTAAGGTAAGGTTTTTATACTTTTTCTATTTCTTCTGTATTGTGTAATTAGTTAAAAATTTACTTTGTTTTTATTTATATATTAACTGGTTATTTGAAAGGACCATAGCAGAGAAGTATTAGAAAGTATTTAACTCAAATGGAGATAAAGTAATAAAGTAATTAACTAAGTAGAGATGGTTGGGCAGCTGATGGGCTGCAGCTGTATGATGTGGGAGCTGGCTGATCCCATTGTGAACGGCAGTGACAACATCTGCGGCAACATCTGCAGCAAGTGTTGGTTGCTGGAAGAACTCCGGCTCAGAGTTGAAGATCTGGAATCTGAGCTTCAAACACTGCGGCACATCGGGAGGGGGAGGAGTTACCTGGACGCTTTGTTTCATGAGGCAGTCACAGCTGGTAGATTAAGTAATTCAAATTCAGTTAGTGATCAGGGACAACAGGGTGTGACTGCAAGTGAGGCAGGTAAGGGGATCCTGAGTTCAGGAGTGGAGGAGCCTCAGCTTTTGACCTTATCCAACAGGTACGAGATACTTGCTCCCTGTGTGGATGAGGAAAAGGGCTGCGGGGAGGATGAGCCAGCTCACCGCGGCACCATGGTGCAGAAGGCCATTCAAGAGGGGGGAGCAAATAGACAAGTGGTAGTTATAGGGGATTCTATCGTTAGGGGGATAGATAGTATCCTTTGCAAGCCGGATCAGGAGTCCCGCATGGTGTGTTGCCTGCCTGGTGCCAGGGTGCAGGACATCTCTGACCGGCTTGAAAGGATATTGGAGCGGGAAGGGGAGGATCCAGTTGTTGTGGTCCACGTTGGGACTAACAACATACGCAAGGCTAGGATGGAGGACCTGTTTGGGGATTATCAAGCACTAGGAACAAAATTAAGGAACAGGTCCTCGAGGGTCATAATCTCCGGATTACTGCCCGAGCCACGTGCAAATTGGCTTAGGGATAAGAAAATTAGGGAAGTAAACACGTGGCTAAG